>NC_041385.1:233223726-233337476 GCF_002162155.2 Triticum dicoccoides | reverse complement strand
CGGCCAGATCCGGTCGGGCCGGACCGGATCCGGCCGGCCCCGAGCTCCTCCGGCCATCCCCCGCTCGCTCCGGCCGCCGCGAGCTCGCCGGAGCTCCGGCCACCAGATCCGCGCCGCCCCGACCCTGGACACCCTCGTCCCTCCAACCAAACGGCCCCGCTGCACCGGCTCGTCCTCGGAACCCCACCGTCCACTTTTCCCCCGAGGTGATATTTTGCCTAAGTCCCCGAATCCATACATTATCATGCCATGTTCATCATGTTGTATCTCTGCATCCGTAGCTCCGATTCGTGCGTGTAATATGTCAAATTGTTCATCTCGACGAGTACTTCATTTCATTCCATTGCATCATTTTCATTTGAGCTCATATTGATGCCCGAAATGCTGTTGGAAGAGTGCATGTTGATGTTAACCTGCTGAAACTATTATAACTTGCTCATTTATCATTTTTGCCATGTTTGATGCGTGCATCCTATGAGGTTGATGTCTATATGTGTTTTGATCTATGCCATGCCATCTTTCCAGGGGTGTTAACCATGTATTTTTGTGAGTTGTGTGCTGAGTGCATCGAGCTTGTTAAGTAGGGTACTTGCTGCTGCTGTTTTCCTGACAGATTCTGTTATATTTTGTTGCTATGTTAACATGCTTCTACTAGTCATTCTATGCATAATCTGAAGATGTCCTATAAACATGTTTTGATCTACATGTCATGCTCTATCCATTCATGCACTTGGTTGCAATTATAGCCTGCTGGAACATGTTGTTATCTTGCTCCAAAGTTGCTTGATAATGTTGCTGTCAGCCTGTTAACATCAAGTTCAATGTTTCCATGATTGTTACCTAGTGATCCATGCATCCTATGAACTTGTTCTTGCCATGATTAGCTTCACAAACATGCCTTATTACTGTCGGTTGCCTTGGCATGCCATGTATTGCTCTATGGTGAGTGGTTCAAGCTCACGAACATGCCTACTTATTGTTGTTCCTGCCATGTATGAATCTGTCATATAACTTGCTATGTTTACATGGGTGCTATCATATTTTCTGATCCTTTTTGGCTCATGGTCAGTAAGGGACTTTTGATCTATGCTTTTAGTAGATTCATGCCATGCCTTTGTTTGCCATGATATGTTCCTGTAACATGTTGTTTGCTTGCTCTAAACATTGCAACCTGATGTTATTTCTGCTAAGTCTGAAACTGTTATTATTTGCAATCTTCCCATGTCCTTTTGAGCATGTTCTAGTTGTTTCTGGAGATAGCTCAGTGTTCATGTTTTGTTGTGCTTTACATGTAGTTCATGCCCATGCCTTTTGTTATTATGTTGGGGTGCTGTAGCATGTTGTTTTGATGCTTGTAAGATGCCTAGTTGCTGTTATGGACAGATTGTTGCTATGACTTGTATAGAGTGTATGTGTTGCACCGATGCTCCGTTTTGAGGGTGCTCTATATGAAACTTGCTTGATTTTGCATGTAGCTTCATATTATCATGTTGCATCCATGTTTTGAGGTGTTTGCTTGATGTTTGGGTGCATTTAGCATCAATGCCATGGTTAACTTGTTTTGCTCATATCTTCTAGGCCGTAGCTCCAAATCTAATGAACTTTATATGTAACTTGACTAGAATTTCGTGTAGATCATCTTGGTGCATCTTAACTTGCTGTTTAACAACTTGAACATAAGGTTTATTCAGTTCTGGACCAATTTCGAAATTTGCATATGAGGACTTACCGGAATTGTTATATGTTGTTTCCGGCCTCATTTAAACTTGCTTTGATGTGTTGTTCTTGTTTGCATCATCTCTTGCCATGAGTAGCTTCATGTAGACTTTGTCATGCATCATGCTTTGCTGTGCATCATGTATTGTTCATGTGTGGTGTGTTTACCATGTTGTGTGCTTCTTCTCGATAGTTCCCGTTTCGTTGCGGTCGTGAGGATTCGTTCGTCTCCGCTTGGTTCGTCTTCGTGGCTTCATCTTCTTCATGGACTCGTTCTTCTTCCTTGCGGGATTTCAGGCAAGATGACCGCTACCCTAGATCTCACTACTATCATTGCTATGCTAGTTGCTTCGTTCTATCGCTATGCTGCGTTACCTATCATTTGCTCTTCAAGCCTCCCAAATTGCCATGAACCTCTAACCTTTGACACCCTTCACTACTAGGAAAAGGGCTATAGATGGAAATGACACTAATGGCGCACCAGACAAGTGGTGCGCCATTAGTATATACTAATGGCGCACCACCCTCTGATGCGCCATTAGTGTTGAAACTACTAATGGCGCACCCTGACCACGGTGCGCCATTAGTACCAAATTTTTTTTTGAACTAGTGCGCCTGTCCAAACATACTAATGGCACATCCCCTGGTGGTGCGCCATTACTAGTTGTAACTAGTAATGGCGCACCATCCAGGAGGTGCGCCACTAATGTTATTTTTTTTATTATTGCTTTTATTCCTTTTTTTGCAAAAGTTCTAATGGCGCACCGCCAGGGGGTGCGCCATTAGTAACCTGGATTACTAATGGCGCATTTGTTGCTGGTGCGCCATTAGTAAGTGGGCAGCAACAAGATATTTTGGGCAGCCTCTCCTCCCACACTCACTTTCTCCCCACTTCATTCTCTCCACCGCCTCCTCCTTGTCTCGGGTGCCTCCTCTTTTTCACCTCATTTCCATCATAGATTCATTCAAATTAAGTGGTTAAGTTACCTTGTTTTGCTAGGTAAGTAAGGGGGGAAGCTATATTTATGTTGTTCTCCCTACAAACAATGTGCACATGCACTTTTTATGGCCTAGCTAGATCCATGTATGTTCGTGGTGTTGCATATGTTTGTGGTGTTGCATATGTGTTTGTGTTTGGAGGTGTACCGGTATTTGAAATGCGATAGTTGCCAATATTTTGCCGGAATGTTGATTCATTTCCGTTTCGGCGAGAATTTTGGCATTAAGCATTCTTTTTGGTCCTATTTTTAGGGAAAGTCATGCCAAATTTTTTCTTGGTTCTAAAATATCGTTTTGCTCTACCCCGCAGGCGACCATGGTCCGCACGATGACCGAAGGCATCGTGAATAGGTTTTTGAGGTCCGCGAAGGCCGAGATGCTTCAAAAGAACGAGACGGAGATAAGATGTCCGTGTCGAAGATGCAAGCTGAATAGCCTTATTGCGGACCCGGATTCCGGGCAGGTGCGGGACCACCTGCTCTTGTGTGGTGTCATGGATGGCTATCGGTGGCAAGGTGATGATGATGACTACGAAGTCGTTCATGGGGGCCGGGCAAGAAATGAGGAAGGGCAGCAAGACAACCACCGCGGCTCGGGGGGGCGAGAAGACGAAGAATCCCCAGGAGATGATCACGACGGTGATGCTGTACACAGTCATCATGTAGAAGATGCAGGACATGATGATGATGCCGGCGGAGCAGACGACGTTGGACCATCGATGGGCTGGGTGCAGGACCCTCATATTCAAGAGCTGCTTCTCAAGCAGACGGATAACGCAAGAGCTGCCGCCCGAGAGAAAGCCAAGATGGATCAACTTGAGTTAGACGCGGTTACTCCGTTGTATGAAGGATGCAGGCCCGAGGATACCCGCCTGAAAGTAACGCTCATGGCTCTGGAGATGAAGATAAAACACAAAATGACCGACGCATGCTTCGACGAGAACATGTCATTCTGGCACGAACGTCTTCCCAAGGGGAACAAGTGCCCGACCAGTTTGGAGGAGGCAAAGAAAATCGTGTGTCCTCTGGATTTACCGCACGTGAAATACCATGTGTGCATGAACAATTGCATCATTTATCGGGACGAGCATGCGGAGTCTACAATATGTCCGGTGTGCGGTGTCACTCGATACAAGAAGAGGAAGAAAGCTCCTCGAAAAGTGGTGTGGTACTTTCCAATCACTCCTCGTCTGCAGCGGTATTTCGCGGATCCTAAGGTAGCAAAGCTCCTGCGTTGGCACGCGGATAGGGAGGAGAAGAAGCGAGAAGATGACGCAAATGATCCGGAGATAGATAAAAAAGACAAGATGCTGAGTCACACTAAGGATGCGAGCCAGTGGCAAGCATTGAACTTCGAATACCCAGAATTTGGGAACGATCCAAGGAACATTGTGCTGGGCGCGAGCACCGATGGAGTCAATCCGTTTGGCAGCCAGAGAAGCACACATAGCACCTGGCCTGTGTTTGTGTGGATGTACAACCTTCCCCCTGGTTGTGCATGAAGAGGAAGTACATTCACATGAGTATGCTAATTGAAGGGCCGAAACAACCAGGGAACGACATCAATCTGTATCTGGGGCTGCTGAAAGAGGAGCTTGACACGCTGTGGAAAACGCCAGCCAATACGTGGGACGCCGCAGAGAAAGAATATTTCCCTATGTGAGCCGCACTGCTCACGACGGTGCACGACTATCTCGGTTACGGATATTTTGCGGGGCAGGTAGTCCACGGATTTTCTGGATGCGTAAGGTGCATGGATGACACAACGTATCGCCAGCTAGATAGAGATCCTGGGTCTTTGAAAACCGTGTTCATGGGACATCGAAGGTGGCTTCGTGACGATGACCCGTGGAGGAAACGCAAGGATCTGTTCGATGGTGAAACCGAACCCCGAAAACGCCCGTGTACGAGGAGCGGCGAGGAAATAGACAAGCTGTTGAAAAATTGGAAAGACTGCCCACTGCCGGGAAAGAAGCAAAAGGCGCCAGAGCCGGGAAAGAAGCGAAAGGCGCCAGAGCCGCTGCTGAAGGTATGGAAAACGAGGTCTGTTTTCTGGGACTTGCCGTACTGGAAGATCCACCGTGTGCCTCACAGCCTTGATGTCATGCATATCACGAAGAACGTGTGCGAGAGTTTGCTTGGTACCCTGCTCAACATGCCACAGAGGACCAAAGATGGGCCGAAAGCAAGGGCAGACTTGAAATCAATGGGCATCAGGCAGGAGCTTCACGCTATATATGATGATGATGATGATGATGATGATGATGATGATGAGGCGAAGCAGGACACAGAAAGTCGTCGCAAAGGCAAAAAGGCCAAGAAGACCGGAAATGACTACCCTCCCGCGTGCTTCACTCTAAGTCAGGAGGAGATCGAGCAGTTTTTCACCTGCCTCCTAGGAGTAAAACTTCCTTACGGTTACGCGGGGTAGATAAGCAGATACCTAGACCCAGCGAAGCAGAAGTTCAGCGGGATGAAGTCTCACGACTGTCACGTGCTGATGACACAGATACTTCCAGTTGCAATCCGTGGGATCATGGACGCGCACGTCCGTGAAATGCTATTTGGCCTATGCAACTTCTTCGACGTCATCTCTCGGAAGTCGATTGGCGTGAGGCAACTCAGAAGGCTACAGGAAGAGATCGTGGTGATACTATGCGAGCTTGAGATGTACTTCCCGCCCGCATTCTTCGACGTTATGGTGCATCTGCTGGTCCATATAGTGGAGGATATCATCCAACTCGGGCCGACGTTCCTGCACAGCATGATGCCGTTCGAAAGGATGAATGGTGTCATCAAAGGATACATTCGCAACATGTCACGTCCAGAAGGAAGCATAGCCAGGGGCTTTCTGACCGAAGAGTGCATCTCCTACTGCACGAATTATCTAGGCATCGAGAACCCCGTTGGTCTGCCCGTCAACAGGCACCTCGGCAGGCTCGCTGGATGGGGTCACCGTGAGGGTCGCCGCGAAATGCATGTCGACTTCGAGGGTCGACTCGCCGACTTTGAAAGAGCAAACCTAGTCGCGCTACAACACATAGACGTGGTCGATCCTTGGTTGGTAGAGCACAAAACCTTTATTAAAAAGACGTACAATGACCTAGGCCAACAGAGGACGGACGGAGATATACTCAAAGAGCACAACTCATGTTTCACGCGTTGGTTCAAGCATAAGCTTCTGTCGTACCCTTTACATGAGGATTCTTCCGCGGAAGAACAACTCATATTCGCCTTGTCACAGGGCGCCGAGCACAACCTGATGACCTATGAGGCGTACGATATCAACGGCTACACATTCTACACCGAGGCCAAGGACATGAAGAGCGATGGTTATCAGAACTCCGGGGTAACGATGGAATCCTACACCGGTAACGACAAGGACAGATACTACGGAAGGATCGAGGAGATCTGGGAGCTGAGCTACGCTGGAGAGAAGGTCCCGATGTTCCGTGTCAGATGGGCCAAGAACGTCATAAAAGAAGACCGGTATTTCACCACCATGGTTATACCCGAAGCCAAATCCAAGACCGCGGGCGCAAACGTCACCGTGAAAAATGAGCCATGGGCACTGGCTTCCCAAGTGGACCAATGCTTCTTCATTACCGACCCGCCAAAGCCCAGTCGTGTTGTCGTGAGGAGAGGCAAAAGGAAGATCATCAGAATGGATGGAGTAGCCAATGAGCAAGACTTCGACAAGTACGGCGACCCGAGGATCGAACATGACGACGATGATGAAGTAGCAGCATACACCACAAGAAGAAGCAGTACCACCCTACCTAAAGGACGTCCGTTCCACAGAAGAACTCCATTTGCGAAAAAGAAGGGCAAGAAGATTGTGAACAGATAGCTAGCAAAGATCGATTGTATTTAAATCATAGCCTTCATTTCTCGATTGTATTTCATGGGTACTTTTTGAACTATCATGAATATTTTTAAATTTCATGGACACTCGATCTCGATCCCCCTCCATCTCGATCGCTATCCCACCTCGCCAGATCCGGCCCCCCTCGCCGCCGAGCACCCTCCCAGTCCACCGGCCGCCGCCGCCGACCCCCCGCACCCTCGATTCCCCTACTCAACCGCCGCCGCCGACCCCCCGCACCCCGCGCACCGTCTTATAAAAAAAATTAGTATCAAACAGCTTTTTAAATGCTACTGTCTTATAAAAAAATATTACTGTTATTATTTAAACAAGTTTGAACATATTTAAACATAAATAAGTATCAAACAGCTTTTTAAATGCTAAAAAAATTTGTGGAGCCTGGGAGTCGAACCCAGGACCTCCTGGTGTGAGAACTGGCTGCTGACCAGTCGAGCTAGTAGAGTGGGCTTGACATAGATAGGTTCTGGTACTGCATAACCTGTGTATTCAGGAAACCCTAGAAATGTTATAGGTCTCCTGTTGGTAGGTAAAAATTATGCCATGGAGAATTACTCGATGATCTTTCTTTATGTACTTTACTAACTTAGAACCATTTAAATATTATTTAGGTCAAAAGTCTTCTGACAGTTCGTGCTGAAATAGAGACGCCAGTTAGTGCTGTTTCCATTAGGAGGATTCCAAGGTATATACCCCAATTCTATTTAAATATAAATTGGAAAAATCTCTTTCAAAATTTGGTACAATTGCTTGAATTTTTGGAGTACACGAATTATGGGCTAGTGATGATCATATGCACTAGTTACTAGTAGATGCTTCTCGACCCAATTTGAGCAGCAGAGCACTAGCACCAAGCTCTGGGTTTTGTTCGGTACACTCTGAGATGTAGATGCCTGAAAGATAAACATGTTGTTTGTCTACAAAAAAGACTTAATTACTATTATGGGCTAGTGATGATCATATGCACTAGTTACTAGTAGATGCTTTTTTATCCTCAGATTGGCGTCTAGTGTTCATAGAAATATATGATTATCTTTGTTGTATAAACTGACTGGCTGCCATGTTACAACTTACTGGTGAAAGTTCATTTTTTTTATCAGTGGCATATGAGTGGCAGAAAAGTGGCTAGCCTCGTCTGCATATATGAGCATATAGATCAACAAAAAATAAACCCATTCAGCAAGAACATTTATGCACCTATTTACTAGAAGAATGAATAAATGAATGTCAGGGCTAGAGATCATTACTGTTTGTTATCCAGGAAATACAAAAGTTTGGATTGTTGAATGCATTCTGAATTCTAGCTATACAAAAGTTTTTTCCTTCTGAAATGTGTTTTTCTTCTTCTTCCTGTTTTGAGTAGTTTGCGTAAGTTTTCTGAAATGATGATGTATTTTTCTTAATTCAGCGAACCGTGAGATGGACTTAGAAGAAGAAACTGTCTCCTGATTGCAGTTGATTAATTAGTATATATGTTGTAGACTTGTAGCATACCTACCTCTATATGGTTTTATATTTCAACTTGATTTCTGAATATTCCAAACCACACGCGAAGTCCTTTCTTACAAGAAGAAGTTTCTCTTCATAACAGTGAACAAAACTACTGTCAATCAGCTCAGTTCTAGTGCTGTTGGATTTTTTTAATTGGCTTCTTGTAGTTTTGAAAATTCAGTTTATTCGGTTACTGAAAATTCAGTTAATTCAGTTAGGCACACAAATTTCAGAACTTTTGTGTGCCCTAGTACTTGGTGTTTGTAGAAAACCAGGAGTGTCAATGGGACTAGAATTCACTTGTTCTTATATGGGTTTGTAAAACTTGGTTCATGTACTGAACTACTAATGCCTTGTTATGCTCTGAATTACTTGTGATGCCTCTGAATTACTTGTGATCACATTGAGAAAGACTTGTAAAGATGATGATCATCTTTAACAGAAAACAATTTGTGATGATTTTGCTAGTTTGCTGGGTTTTGTCTCCGACCATCGTGTCGTGATGATTTTGCAGGTACCCCGAGAGGCCCTTGAGTTTGCCGGAATGTCGATTAACTTCCGTTCCGGCAAATTCGGGTACTCCATATGTCCTATTTTCAGCAAAGGTCATGCTGAAATTTTCCGTGAATTTTAGCATGACTTTGCTAAAAATAGGACATATGGGGTACTTGTGACTAATGCATAGGCCGGGGTATCTTAGTAGTTAATTAAGTAGGATCAAGTGCCCCGGCGTACTTGTGACTAATGCATGGCTTTTAGGGTGCCTCGGTGTCGACAAAAACCGAAATGATGAAAAGTTAGGCTTTTAGGGTGCCTTGGCGTCGAAAAACCCTCAATGATAAAAGCTTAGATTTTAGGATGCCTCGGTGTCGACAAACCCTAAATGATGAGACCATGATCTTGTTCCTTGACAATAACCAACTTTTTGACCAAACTTTGTTTCTATTTAGAGAGAAACATGGCCCACAACGATGATGCCGGGGGTTCGGGCGGCAAGGCATTCTGGGAGCTGTCCCAGGAGATGGAGGAACAACCTCACTTGTATGAGGCCGCCGCCTTCCCCACCGATCCTGAGACCACGGATGGTGCCGCCGAGGATGACCACACTGATGCCACCACTGATGGTGCCGCCGAGGATGCCACCACTGATGATGGCGGCGCACGCACAGATAGCAGCCAGCCAAAGAGGCAACGGAAGGACCGGCGCCTGATCGTGCTCCGCACCCTCAAGGAGGAAGTTACTGAAGTGGACTCCAACGGGAATCCAACGGCGCCCGAACGAATAGTCAAGGGGTACTCGCTTCAGCTCGGGTGCATTGTCCGGAGCACCATCTCGATCAACACTGAGAACCTGAGGCATCCTGACCGAGGGAATCTGCGCCACCTCCTCTTCACGAAGCTGCACGAACGATACAAGTTCCCCGCTGAATTCGAAAACACAAGCCTCAAAGGGAATAAAGTGAACAATGTTGCCCTCACGAAGATGAGCAAGGCCCTGTCTACTTGGAAAAGCAATGTGAAGAGAATGATCGAGAAAGGTGAGAGTTATGAGAAGATCAAGGAGAAAAATCCTTCGATCACCGAAGATGACTACAACGACTTCAAGATCAATTGCTCGAGCACCGCAACCTCCCAATCAAGTGAGTGGGGGAAACAAATGCGGGAGCTGAACATAGGGGAACACACACTCGGTCCCGGCGGTTACAGAGTGGCGGAGCCTATATGGGACAAGGAGGAGGCGGACCGTGCCGAGCAAGGCCTACCGCCCCTCTTCGATAAATACGGTGACAAGCAGACCAGGAACTTTGTCAGGGCCCGGTACAAGAAGGACCCGAAAACAAAGGAGCTTACCACGGATCCGAAGACCAGGCGGCTTGAGCTTGTTCTGGTAAGGAATACACCCCCGCGTAATTAGCTCCATATGGTTGCATTCTAATTAATGAAGCCGAATTTCTAAATGGTTCACATTCCTTCCGCAGGCGACTGAAAGCAGTAGCGCGGGGTCGACTAAGAGCAACCCTTGGGACACCACTCTAAATAGGGGGTTGAATATAATGAAGAACAAGGATAAGCTCAGTAAGCCGACGTCAGCTGGTCGTGTGGCCGGCAAAGGCTTGTCGACAAAATGGGGGTCATACTATACCGCTGGCGTGCGGAAGGAGAAAAAGACCAGCTCGGAAAGCCAGGCACGAGAGGTTCAAGAACTCAAGGCACAGGTGGCGCGGATTCCGGAGATTGTCCAAGAGCAAGTGGAACAACGACTCGGAGCGACCATCACCGCCCTTGTGCCTACCTTGATCTCGGGGTTGAGTGCGTGGATTGCGGGCGGCCAACAGGGGCCGCCCCCGATTCCTAGCTTCACGGCCAGCAACTCGCATAATGCGATGGCGGGGCCATTGGTGCCTCCGGCGGAGGCGGCATTGGTGTCTCCGACGCCGGCACGGGAGCTTAATGCACCCGGGTGTACGCCGGCCGGCACCTCTTCAGCAAGCGGCCGCTCCGTCAACTGCACGCCCGCCGTTGGCGGTGCCTCAACATTAGCCGAGCTCGACGCCATCATCACGGTAACTAATTAAGCCTCTCTCGGCCGAGGACTTCATCTCCTTGCCTTTGACTGGGCATCCCTGACGCCCTACATGTTTTCGCAGGGCGCCGCCGACGTTCCGTGCACTCTCCTCCACTTCGTGAACAACGAGTTGGTCGATGTCGCCAAGGGCAAAATCGTTCAACCGGGCAACCCCTTGTTCCACGGTACCCAGATGCCACCCAACTTGTTTAGGGTTCAACTGGTTCGGGTGCTGCCAGGCTGCGACGACTTGTTACCTCCGATTCGACCCGTCGGGGCCGACGATGATGACGTGATGACCCTCAGCGCCTGCCTGAGCTGGCCCCTGCTTTGGCCGAAGAGCCAGATTCATTTGGGGGCGGGGGACACCACCCCAAAGACAACACCGCCAGTCGTGCCGGCGCCAAGTCGGCCCCATGGCAAGACCGCCGTAACGGTGCCGGACATCCCTATGCCACTGGATCCAAACATGCATATGGCACAGGATCAGAACGACGACGACGACGACGATGGTACATTTGGCAACGTCGATCAGTACTTTGCCGAGCATGGGTACGATGGCGACTTCATGGGGCCTCCTTCTCAAGAACCAAACCCAACAAAAGACGTGTGCGATCTAGCTCGTACCGCGGAGAAGCCAAGTTGCAACAGGCGCCGTCTGGCGCTCAGCTCTCAGGAGACGCCTCCAGCTGCCGACTTCACCGAGCCTCAGATAGGCGAGGTGCGAAATATTATCAGCCCCAACACACTCAAGAAGGCGGTCTGTGAGCAGAACTCGGTCCCATTACAGGAGAAGAAGAAGGCACGCAAAAGAAAGACTAAGAAGGGTGCGAGCCAGCCGGCACCGAGTACGATCCGTGCTCAGGACGGGCCACCTTCACCGCAGGATATCTCGAGGAGGGTGCATGTGGCGGGTAGGGCGATGCTACCACCAAATATGCTCAATGCTGCAACCGGTGCTATGCGGAGTCTGCACGATAGTGTTCTTTCTTTGGAGAAGCGGCGTCTTAGAGAGAAGGATGTGGCATACCCGGTTTTCGTGGCCAAGGTGCCAGAGGGCAAGGGCTTTGTGGATGGCGACATCGGGGGTACGATCGTCCTGCGGTTTGATGACATCTTTGCTATGTTTAACCTTCATCCGCTGCACTACACCTTCGTTCGGCTATTTTCGCTAAGTATGGAGATGCGGATCATTCGCGACAAGACCCCGGACATCGTGATAGTCGACCCCTTCTACATGCGTGCCAAGATCTTGGGCAGCGCTAGGGACCGGCAAGTCGCGAGTTCTTACCTCGAAGGCGTCATTCTGGCAAACCAAGATAAGGATAACTTCCTCGTGCCTTACTTTCCCGAGTAAGTCCTCCCCTCAACCGGCCCGTAACATATGAATTCTTACTTTTCGATCGTTTTTCTTTTAACATTCCGTGTTTTCTGCAGTGACACACGTTGCACGCTCATCCTCCTAAGCCCCAAATATTCCATGGCCACGTATTTCGACCCGGACCGTCAGTCGAACGTAGACTACACAAATGTCAAGAAGGTTCTTGATGATGTTCTCCCCGGCTACGCCCAATCTGGAGGCACCTTCACCAGGCCTATTCGTAAGTACGGCAAGCATGTGTTCTCCCACAATACGACGTTCTGCTGCGTCAAGCAGCCGCCTGGCGGTCAGAAGGGTGCCTACTACGCCATCCATCACATGCGGGCGATCGTACGGGACCATCATCAACTTCTGCTACCGAGTAAACTCAAAGATTGGGCCGCGAGCGTGTCGGCAATCCAGGACGCGGACCTCCGACAAGAATTCTTTCGCATCCAGTCGGAGTTTGCGGAAATCATCCATCAAGATGTCCTTCGTACCTCGGGGTAGTTCTACCTCAGAAATCAACCGTCCAACAGTGACATCGACACAATGCTACAAATGCAGGATGACAACGCCCGTTCTTTCATGACTCCCACGATAGACGGCGGCTTCATCCACGCTCCGGTCCCTTGAGTCGAGTTGTCTAGTTCTGAAACATCGATTGGCTCATGTTGTAATTAAACTTTAATGAACTTGTAGTATGTCTCTTTGGTTTCGAGAGTCGTTCAACTTAGATGTAATCGATGCTATTAATGTCTTCCTTTTCTCTTCCGATCGTTCTGTTGCATAATTATATATTGCTTATGTATTGTCTGTGAATTGGTACTAACGTTTCGTTTGGCTAGTGCATAGCGATGCCGACGTATGTTGTGTACAAGGGTAAGGTTCCCGGAGTCTACGATGACTGGGAGGAGTGTTGGAGACAGGTTCACCGATTCAGCGGTAACAGTTACAAAGGGTACACCACTAGGGCCGAGGCCGAATCTAGATACGCCCGCTATCTAGCGGGAGAGGGGAGGGAGCGTTGGAGGAACCGGATGAAGACGAGTTTCATCGTGATGATGCTCATCGTGATGACCGCAGCTCTCTTCTATGTGATGGTAGTTTAGATGATCGATATCGACTTGTAATGTGAAGACAAACTCGCTACTCGCGGTCTCGAGACTTGTAATATAATGTTCTATCTTTGTTCGGTCTTTTTAATTCGGAGACTAATATGATGAATTGTATTCGGAGACTAATATGATGAATTGTATTCAAAGACTAATCTTCTATTGTATTCGATGAATCTGTTGTTGATGTGTGCTGTCTATATTTTGTCAAACTATACATTTTGTAACCTGTGCAAAAAACAGAAAATAAAAAGATAAAAAAACCTAATATTCATACTAATGGCGCATCACAGGACAGTGCGCCATTAGTATGACAGTGCATACTAATGGCGCATCACTGGGTAGTGCGCCATTAGTATGCCGCGGTTACTAATGGCGCATCCAGTGGTGGTGCGCCATTAGTATGCCAAAGCACCTGGGTATACATGGCCCCTGGGAGGCGTACTAATGGCGCACGCTGGCCTATACTAATGGCGCACCCGCGGTGCGCCATTAGTATACCAGATACTAATGGCGCACCAGGTGGTGCGCCATTAGTAAAAGTTACTAATGGTGTGCTGTTAATGGCGCACCACAGATGCGCCATTAATGGCCATATTAGGTGCGCCATTAGTAGGGGTTTTTCTAGTAGTGCTTCCTAGCAAACCGTTGTTTGGCTATGTTACCGCTTTGCTCAGCCCCTCTTATAGCGTTGCTAGATGCAGGTGAAGTTGAAGATTTCTCCATGGTGGACAGGGTTTTGTTGGGATATCACAATATCTCTTATATTATTTATTGCATCTAAATATTTGGTAAAGGGTGGAAGGCTCGGCCTTATGCCTGGTGTTTTGTTCCACTCTTGCCGCCCTAGTTTCCGTCATACCGGTATTATGTTCCCGGATTTTGTGTTCCTTACGCGGTCGGGTGATTTATGGGACCCCCCTGACAGTTCGCTTTGAATAAAACTCCTCCAGCAAGGCCCAACATTGGTTTTACCATTTGCCTCACCACCACCTATATTTTCCCTTGGGAGTAATTAACCCAAGGGTTATCTTTATTTTAGCCCCCCTGGGCCAATGCTTGTCTAAGTGTTGGTCCAAACTAGAGCCCTTTGCAGCGCCCCCTCAGGGAAACTTGAGGTCTGGTTTTAGTTGTACGGACTGCTCATCCGGTCGTGGCCTGAGACGAGATACGCGCAGCTACTATCAGGATGTCGGCACGCCAGGAGGTCTTGCTGGTCTTGTTTTACCATTGTCGAAATGTCTTGTAAACCGGGATTCCGAGACTGATCGGGTCTTCCTGGGAGAAGGTCTATTCCTTCGTTGACCGCGAGAGCTTGTCATGGGCTAAGTTGGGACACCCCTGCAGGGTTTAAACTTTCGAGAGCCGTGCCCGCGGTTATGTGGCAGATGGGAATTTGTTAATGTCCGGTTGTAGATAACTTGACACCAGATCCAAATTAAAACGCATCAACCGCGTGTGTAGCCGTGATGGTCTCTTCTCGGCGGAGTCCGGGAAGTGAACACGGTTTCTGTGTTATGATTGACGTAAGTAGGAGTTCAGGATCACCTCTTGATCATTGCTAGCTGCACGACCGTTCCTTTGTTTCTCTTCTCGCTCTCTTTTGCGTATGTTAGCCACCATACTTGCTTAGTCGCTGCTACAACCTCACCACTTTACCCCTTCCTTTCCCATTAAGCTTTGCTAGTCTTGATACCCATGGTAATGGGATTGCTGAGTCCTCGTGGCTCACAGATTACTACAACAACAGTTGCAGGTACAGGTTATGCGATGATCTTGACGCGAGCACGATGTTTGCTTGTTTTGGAGTTCTTCTTCTGCTTCTTCTTCGATCAGGGGATAGGTTCCAGGTCGGCAGCCTGGGCTAGCAGGGTGGATATTGTTTGAGTTTCTGTTTGTGGTTCATCCGTAGTCGGATGTTGATCTCTTGTATGTGATGTATTGTTGTATTCATGTGACATTGTATGTCGTGGATGTATCCCCATCTATTATGTAATGTTGATGTAATGATATCCACCTTGCAAAAGCGTCTTCAAGATGCGCTTCTATCCTTGGTGGGACCTTCGAGTTCCTTTAGGATAGGCTCGCATCTTGGGCGTGACACAAGAGCCTAAGCTTGGGGATTCCCCGGAAGGCATCCCCTCTTTCGTCTTCGTTTATCGGTAACTTTACTTGGAGCTATATTTTTATTCGCCACATGATATGTGATTTGCTTGGAGCATCTTGTATGATATTAGTCTTTGCTTTTTAGATTACCACAATAATCCTTTCTGTACACACCTTTTGGGAGAGACCCACTTGATTTGGAATTTATTAGAATACTTCATGTGCTTCACTTATATCTTTTGAGCTAGATAATTTTTGCTCTAGTGCTTCACTTATATCTTTTTAGAGCACGGCGGTGGTTTAATTTTGTATAAATTGTTGATCTCTAATGCTTCACTTATATTATTTTCAGAGTCTTTTAGAACAGCATGATATTTGCTATGGTTATAAAATTGGTCCTAGAATGATGGTTATCCAAGTTGGGTATAATAAAAACTATCATAGAAAGTAAATTGGGTGCTATGATCAATTTGATGCTTGATAATTGTTTTGAGATATGAGGATGGAGATATTAGAGTCATGCTAGTGGGGTAATTATGAATTTGAGGAATACTTGTGTTGAAGTTTGTGATTCCCGTAGCATGCACGTATGGTGAACCGCTTTGTGATGAAGTTGGAGCATAATTTATTTATTGATTGTCTTCCTTATGTGTGGCGGTCGGGTACAAGCGATGGTATTTTCCTACCAATCTATCCCCCTAGGAGCATGCGCGTAGTACTTCAAAGACTTGTAGATTTTTGCAATAAGTATATGAGTTCTTTTTGACTAATGTTAAGTCCATGGATTATAAGCACTCTCACCCTTCCACCATTGCTAGCCTCTCTTGTGCCGCACAACTTTCGCCGGTACCATACACCCACCATATACCTTCCTCAAAACAGCCCCCATACCTACCTATTATGGCATTTCCATAGCCATTCCAAGATATATTGCCATGCAACTTTCCACCATTCCGTTTATTATGACACGCATAATCATTGTCATATTGCTCTTTGCATGATCATGTAGTTGACATCGTATTCGCGGCAAATCCACCTTCATAATTCCATACATGTCGCTCTTGATTCATTGCATATCCCGGTACATCGCCGGAGGCATTCATATAGAGTCATATTTTGTTCTAAGTATCGAGTTGTAATCTTGAGTTGTAAGTAAATAAAACTGTGATGATCTTCATTATTAGAGCATTGTCCCAAGTGAGGAAAGGATGATGGAGACTATGATTCCCCCACAAGTCGGGATGAGACTTCGGACTTTACAAAAGAAAAGAGAAAGGCCAAATAAAAAAATGAGAGAAACAGAGAGAAGGGACAATGCTACTATCCTTTTACCACACTTGTGCTTCAAAGTAGCACCATAATCTTCATGATAGAGAGTCTCGTATGTTGTCACTTTCATATACTAGTGGGAATTTTTCATTATAGAACTTGGCTTGTATATTCCAATGATGGGCTTCCTCAAAACGTCCTAGGTCTTTGTGAGCAAGCAAGTTGGATGCACACCCACTTAGTTTCTTTTATTGAGCTTTCATACACTTATAGCTCTAGTGCATCCGTTGCATGGCAATCCCTACTCACTCACATTGATATCTATTAATGGGCATCTCCATAGCCCGTTGATACACCTACTTGATGTGAGGCTATCTTCTCCTTTTTTTCTTCTCCACAACCACCATTCTATTCCACATATAGTGCTATGTCCATGGCTCACGCTCATGTATTGCATGAAAGTTGAAAAAGTTTGAGATTATTAAAGTATGAAACAATTGCTTGGCTTGTCATCGGGGTTGTGCATGATTAAATACTTTGTGTGATGAAGATAGAGCAACAGCCAGACTATATGATTTTGTAGGGATAACTTTCTTTAGCCATGTTATTTTGAGAAGACATGATTGCTTGATTAGTATGCTTGAAGTATTACTGTTTCTTATGTCAATATGAACTTTTATTTTGAATCATTTGGATCTGAACATTCATGCCACAATAAAGAAAATTACATTGAGAATTATGCTAGGTAGCATTCCACATCAAAAGTTCTGTTTTTATCATTTACCTACTCGAGGATGAGCAGCAATTAAGCTTGGGGATGCTTGATACGTCTCCAACGTATCTATAATTTTTGATTGTTCCATGCTATTATATTACCTATTTTGGATGTTTATGGGCTTTACTTTACACTTTTATATCATTATTGGGACTAACCTACTAACCGGAGGCCCTGCCCGAATTGCTGTTTTTTTTCCTATTTCAGTGTTTTGAAGAAAAGGAATATCAAACGAAGTCCAAATGGGATGAAACCTTTGGGAGCGATCTTTTTGGAAGAAATGCAAACAAGGAGACTTGGAGTGGACGTCAACCAACAAACAAGGCAGCCATGAGGGTGCCCGGCGCGCCCCCTGGGGGTGGGCGCCCCCCCCACCCTCGTGGGCCCCTTGAGGCTCAACCGATGTACTTCTTTCGCCTATATATACTCCCGTACCCTGAAAACATCAGAGAGCACCACGAAAACCTAATTCCACCACCGCAACCTTCTGTATCCGCGAGATCCCATCTTGGAGCCTTTGCCGGTGCTCCGCCGGAGGGGGAATCGACCATGGAGGGCCTCTACATCATCTCCAAGGCCTCTCCGATGAGTTGTGAGTAGTTTACTATAGACCTTCGGGTCCATAGTTATTAGCTAGATGGCTTCTTCTCTCTCTTTGAATCTCAATACAAAGTTCTCCTCGATCTTCTTGGAGATCTATTCGATGTAACTCTTTTTGCGGTGTGTTTGTCGTGATCCGATGAATTGTGGGTTTATGATCAAGTTTATCTATGTGAAATATTTGAATCTCCTCTGAATTCTTTTATGTGTGATTAAGTTATCTTTGCAAGTCTCTTTGAATTATCAGTTTGGTTTGGCCTACTAGATTGATCTTTCTTGCAATGGGAGAAGTGCTTAGCTTTGGGTTCAATCTTGTGGTGTCCTTTCCCAGTGACAGCAGGGGCAGAAAGGCACATATTGTATTGTTGCCATCGAGGATAAAGAGATGGGGTTTATATCATATTGCATGAGTTTATCCCTCTACATCATGTCATCTTTCTTAATGCGTTACTCTGTTCTTTATGAACTTAATACTCTAGATGCAGGCAGGAGTCGGTCGATGTGTGGAGTAATAGTAGTAGATGCAGGTAGGAGTCGGTCTACTTGTCACGGACGTGATGCCTATATACATGATCATGCCTAGATATTCTCATAACTATGCACTTTTCTATCAATTGCTCATAACTATGCATGCTGGATAGCGGTCGATGTGTGGAGTAATAGTAGTAGATGCAGGCCGGAGTCAGTCTACTTGTCGCGGACGTGATGCCTATATACATGATCATGCCTAGATAATCTCATAATTATTCGCTTTTCTATCAATTGCTCGACAGTAATTTGTTTACCCACCGTAATACTTATGCTATCTTGAGAGAAGCCACTAGCGAAACCTATGGCCCCCGGGTCTATCTTTTATCATATAAGCTTTCAATCTACTTTTATTTGCATCTTCACTTTTCCAATCTATATTATAAAAATACCAAAAATATATTTATCTTATCATACTATCTCTATCAGATCTCACTTTCGCAAATGGCCGTGAAGGGATTGACAACCCCTTTATTGCGTTGGTTGCGAGGTTCTTGTTTGTTTGTATAGGTGCGTGGGACTTTTGAGGAGCCTCCTACTGGATTGATACCTTGGTTCTCAAAAACTAAGGGAAATACTTACGCTACTATTGCTGCATCACCCTTTCCTCTTCAAGGAAAACCAACGCAAGCTCAAGACGTAGCAAGACGGATTTCTGGCGCCGTTGCCGTGGAGGTCTTCGCTCAAGTCAAGACATACCAAGTACCCATCACAAACTCATCTCCCTCGCATTTACATTATTTGCCATTTGCCTCTCGTTTTCCTCTCCCCCACTTCACCCTTGCCGTTTTATTCGCCCTCTCTTTCCCAATCTCCTCTCTTTTTCGTCTGCCTTTTTCTGTTTGCTTGTGTGTTGGATTACTTGTCGCGATGGCGCAAGATAATACCAAATTGTGTGATTTCTCCAATACCAATAATAATGATTTCCTTAGTACTCCAAATGCTCCTCTTAATGATGTTGAGTCTTGTGAAATCAATACTGCTTTGCTGAATCTTGTTATGAAAGATCAATTCGCCGGCCTTCCTAGTGAAGATGCCGCCACCCATCTAAACAACTTTGTTGATTTCTGTGATATGCAAAAGAAGAAAGATACGAATAATGATATTGTTAAATTGAAGTTATTTCCGTTTTCACTTAGAGATCGTGCTAAAGTTTGGTTTTCGTCTTTGCCAAAAAATAGTTTGGTTTTATCTCTAAATATTTTCCTCCCGCTAAGATCATCACTCTTAGGAACGATATTATGAATTTTAAACAACTTGATCATGAGAATGTTGCCCAATCTTGAGAAAGAATGAAATTGATGATTCGCAATTGCCCTACTCATGGTTTGAATTTATGGATGATCATACAAAAATTTTATGCCGGTTTGAATTTTGCTTCTAGAAATCTTTTAGATTTGGCCATGGGAGGAACATTTATGGAAATCACTTTAGGAGATGCTACAAAAGTCCCTGATAATATTATGGCTAATTTTCCTCAATGGCACACCGAAAGATCTACTAGTAAAAAAGTGCATGCTATGGAAGAAATTAATGTTTTGAGTGGGAAGATGGATGAACTTATGAAATTGTTTGCTACTAAGAGTGCTTCTATTGATCCCAGTGATATGCCTTTGTCTACGTTGATTGAGAATATTATGAACCTATGGATGTGAATTTTGTTGTTAGGAATAGTTTCGGAAAAAATGCTTATAGAGGAAACTTTAATCCTAGACCATTCCCTAGTAATCCCTCTAATAGTTATGGAAATTCCTACAATAATTCTTATGGTAATTTTAATAAGATGCCCTTTGATTTTTAGAATAGTGTGAAAGAATTTATGATCTCTCAAAAGAATTTTAATGCCTTGCTTGAAGAAAAATTGCTTAAAGTTGATGATTTGGCTAGGAACGTTGATAGACTCTCGCTTGATGTTGATTCTTTGAAACTTAGATCTATATTCCCTAAGCATGATATCAATGAGTCTCTCAAAGCAATGAGAGTGTCCATTGATGAGTGATAAGAAAGAACCGCTAGATTGCGTGCTAAGAAAGATTGCTTTGTAAAGGCGTGTTCTTCTAGTTTCCATGAAAATAATGATGAAGATCTTAAAGTTATTGATGTGTCCCCTATTAGATCTTTGTTTTGCAATATGAATCTTAATAATAATGGGACTGGAGATGAGTCAACTTTAGTTAAAAGGCGTCCCAATGATTCGGAGTTTTTAGATCTCGATGCTAATTTTGGTAAAAGTGGGATTGGAGAGGTCAAGACTTTAAATAGCATTGAACCCACTATCTTGGATTTCAAGGAATTTGATTATGATAATTGTTCTTTAGAAGGTTGTATTTCCTCGTTGCAATCCGTTGTGAATTCTCCTCATGCTTATAGTCAAAATAAAGCTTTTACCAAACATATTGTTGATGCCTTGATGCAATCTTATGATGAAAAACTTAATTTGGAAGTTTCTATACCTAGAAAACTTAATGATGAGTGGGAACCTACTATAAGGATTAAAATTAAAGATCATGAGTGTTATGCTTTATGTGATTTGGGTGCTAGTGTTTCCACGATTCTGAAAACTCTATGTGATATTCTAGGTTTCCATGATCTTGATGATTGCTCTTTAAATTTGCACCTTGTGGATTCCACCATTAAAAAGCCAATGGGAAGGATCAATGATGTTCTCATTGTTGCAAATAGAAATTTGGTGCCCGTAGATTTTATCGTTCTTGATATAGATTGCAACCTTTCTTGCCCTATTATTCTTGGTAGACCTTTCGATAGAACGATTGGCGCGATTATTGACATGAAGGAAGGGAATATTAGATTCCAATTTCCATTAGGGAAAGGCATGGAGCACTTTCCAAGAAAGAAAATTAAATTACCTTATGAATCTATCATGCGAGCTACTTATGAATTGAGTGCCAAAGATGGCACTACTTAGATCTATCCTCGCTTTTATGCCTAGCTAGGGGCGTTAAACGATAGCGCTAGTTGGGAGGCAACCCAATTTTTTTTGTTTTTTTTGTTTTTGAACTTGTAAACACTAAGCGAACAGAAATAAGGAACTGCTAGTAACTTGTAAACACCGAGAACAGAAAAATCAGGATCATGCTGTGCACAGTAGTAAGAGCCAATCTATTCGAAATGTTCACACGAGACTCACAGGCCTGGCATTGTAATATGATCACATTAGTAGCCCAAATTCACAACCAACTAGTAACATGTTATTGCATCTCAATGATTCACAGATCATATACAAATATGTAGCTCCAAAAGCAAAGATCTAGAAAAAACATTTGTTCTTCCTACTAACATGTATACTTCTCTGGGCCAACATTCTATACAGAGTGAAAGACAAATTTGTTTGTGAAGTCTACAATTCATCTTGCAAACTTAAGTTTTTTCACCAATAGCTGGAACCTTGAGAATGAACCACACATGACGGAGGAACATCCACTACGATATGATTTGGTCTTCTCTCGATCACACGGCGAGACTATTTTCGGAATACAAAGTTTAACTTAGGCAAAATTATGCCCATCATATGATCATACCAAAGCAATGAAGCACCTAGTGTTGGCCAATAAATAGTATAGTACTACTTTCTGCAGCCCATGAAGTGACTATCCAATCTTTCTGTGTCTATTTTCAAATGGCACTGCATGAAGTGACTTACTATCTTTTGTGAAGTTCCACCAAAATTGCAGTCACTTTGTTTGTTTGCCAAATAGAAATGGGCAGACATCTGTCTACACAAATATCAACCAGCTAGTAAACATATACCCCACCTTGTATTTTCAGTTTAAACACACCTCTTCCGCTTAGCATCTGTCATGTTTTGCATTGGACAATTTGATAATGTCATGTTTTTCCCTGGACAATTTCATACTGAATTGATTTGTTGGTAGAGAGGAGAAATATAGCGCCTATTCTTCACCAGACCAAAGATATCCAGGTTCGCAGTGATGGAAGAGGTGAAATCGATACAACCAAAATTGAGCATTCAATCATTGAATCATGTCCTGCACCTCCAATGTAGGTCCACCCTGCCAATAAATTCACATGCAAAACACTAATATTACTATCTAATGACAGTACAAAAAGAGTAGCAGGATAGTAGCAAACCATGTTCCTTCACAATGAATAGCTCATAGTGCCACCAATTGGATATAAAGGTTTTGAAGAAAACATGCTCCTAATGTTGAACCATTTGGACTTTTTGTGCAGTTCCACTAAAATCGAGCATCCCTATTTGCATAGATATTGAATGTGTGATTACTATAAAAGTGGCACCAGTTGAAGCATAGACTCACAAATATAAGCATTCCAATTTCTTAATCACCTCGTTTGGAAGTTGATATTAGGCCTTAATATTGGATATTGGCATTGGTCTGACCCGTATATCGCTGTTCAGATGGATGTGGTATTCGCGATCGGAAACCAGCCTGGATATTCGAAGCCTCCATGCTCGATATTGCCTGCCCTTCCCCAATTCGGAGCCTCCACCCTCGATATTGCCTTGACATTCGCTAGCCAGAGCCCCTCCCCGCCAAACATACCCCTTCGCCCCCCGCTCGAGGAAAAGAAAGAAGCGCAAGCGGCAGCGCAATTCAAGAGCTCCAACAGCGGCGCAGGTGAGTTCCATCCTCCTCCTTTTCTATCCCCAGCAAGGCTCCGGACATGCCCACCCTTCTCCCTCCTCGCGCCAATCCTCATGTCATCCTGCCATCCCGACGGAGGTGCTCCCTCCCCTCGCGGCGGCGGCGGCGGCTGTCGCGAGAGCCCACCTCGCCATCCCCTCCCAACCAGTGCTTGAACCCCATCTGGAACGCCCCCCCGTTCCCTCTCCCCTCGGGCCAGAAACCTAAATTTTTTTCTCTAATCTGATTTTTTCTCGGCTTCTTGCAGGTCACTGTATGGGTGTATGGATCCTTCTCGGTAGCCCGATTCAACAGCCCGATTCAAAGTGCTGCTCCTATATAAGTGTTGCTGCTCATGTGCAATTGCAGCTGTTTTTGTACAAGTGTTGATGTGTACAGTGCTTCTGCATACATGATTCTGATGTATAAATGTTTTTTTGTAAGTGCTGCTATTGGACTCTTTATATACAATTATTTGGAAAGTGTTCACATATTGCATATAATTTAGTTCTAAGCATTACATCAAAGTACAATGTTCATCCTTTCACAAATAAGCAATTCTAGTGTAGAGAATGACCATCCAAACAAGGTTCAGAATTGAGCCTCTCACGCGAATTCCAAGTGTAAATTCTCTGCACATCCAAACAACAGAATTCGAATTCAATGTAATATCAAAGTCTGGGGAGATTTGATATTGGGCCAATGCAATTCCATGGCCCTGAATATCAACATCCAAACAGAGCAAATGTGAAAAGGTAGCAAGACTATTTCTAACCACCTGTTTGAAGGAATAAATAAGGCAACGACAACTGATGTCAGGAAGGCATACATATTTTTTTCTTGAAAATTGAACCATTCCTGATCTTTCCTCTTCTTTTCAGCATATTTTGTGCAGTTCAACTAAAATAAAATGCCATCACCGCCTAGACAATCAGTGACACTGTATAAAAAGAAATGACTTAACATTACATCATGATGTCAGGTATGTAATCGACAGGCATTAGAGACAAACATACAGACCTCCTCTGATAACATAATGAACATTAATTTTAATAAAGGTGTGACTAGCTTTACCAGGATAATTTGAGTGAACTCTACACCCTCTGTTCCTTAATATAAGACGTTTTCGTAGTTCAATTTAAAGTACTCAAACGTCTAGTATTTAGAAAAATAGGTAGTAGTTTTCTTGAGCACATATCTGGGACAGCTTGCCACACTTTATATATGTCCATACACTAATGCAACACCATTCGAATAGTACAAATATACACTAATCCAAAGGCTAGTGCAACAGTAGAGTAGTTTTTTTTATTATGGGGTACAGTACAATGGTTTTACTGAACATATTTCCATAAGCTAGCACCGGAACATTTCTATAAGCATTAACAGTACAAAATGTAAAGGTAACAAGTTTCAGCATTGGTATACTAGCTGAGCAACAGCATTAAACCAAATACAAAAGTGTGACGGTAACTAGCATTATTAACTAATGATAGTAAAAAAAATGCAAACCATGTACCTTCAAGGTAAATATCATTTCAAACTTGAGGGGACTTGAAAAAATGCTATCCCAATCTTGATAATCGATCAAACATAAAAACTTGATCGAACGGATCAAGAGAACAGCCGGAGGAGGAGGTGCCCACTCTTGACCTTTCCTCTTCTCTTGTAATTTCTTGTGCATTTTAACCAAAATAAAATGACATCAGTGCCTTGGCATTTTGGTGACACTGTACAAAAAAATTGAATTATCTCATGAAAGTGAGGTATGTAATCTATAAGCATTAACAGTGCAAAAATCTAAAGTTAGTAACAAGTTTCATCATTGGTATACTGGCTGTGCAATAGCATTAGAATGCCTTAGCTAAAAAATCTTTCATATATCCACAATCAACAGCTAACCCTGAAATAATCCAGTGACATTAAATGGCATTGCTTAAATTTTTCGATGGCATTAGACTGAGAGAGGCATTAGTTAAATGTGGCATCACTTTAGAAGTAGCATTGCTTGAGTTTACCGCTAGCGTTATACTAACAGCAAAAAAGTGGCAATAAGAGCATGGGTGGCCCATTCGGACAGTGGGCGCACCAGTACGATGTACCTCCACGGACGCATAGAGTGGTGCCCAGAGCAACAGATATCCAGGCAGCATATGTGGATTACGTCCCATTTTTGTTCTCTTTAGCCACCTTATTCCTATGTGAGGAAAACAAACCAATTGACCTGGTCATTCTCTATTGCGTTGTCATGCCTTTCTACCCTTTTTCACCCTTTTTCAACCAAGAGACACGAGACTCGTTCCATATCTACTAATTTCCCCTTTTCAACCTAGATGCGGGTTCGATGCCTAGTCTCTTCGATAGTACTTTCTCCCTTCCTATCCTTCTTCAACCCAGACATGGATTAGTCTGCGTGAAGTAGGATTTCCATTAATAGTGCAAATTAAGGTTTTTGTCTGCACGACCAGCAGAGCAGAGGATTACAAATTGGGAAGAAGGTGGAGTGGAGAAAGATCCACATGCAACGACGTGGCAGATGGGGCAATAGAACAAGGGTACGGTTCGAAAAGAGGTAGCATGCCTGAGGGTCGGTGGTCATCGTCCTTCGCACACACTACGGCAGCAAGCTTGGGGACGGAGGCCATCCTGTGCGGGCGCTAGGTTTGAGAGGACGGCCTTGTCGTCAGTGCGTGAACTCACTCGCCGACGACGAGTGTGTCAATGTTGCACTTCCTTTTCTTCCTCGACGGATCTATGACCACCAAGGAGGAGGGAGAGAGAGGTCGTCTTTCCTAGATCTGGAGAGAGGGTGATAGTGTGAGAAGCAAGTGGGCAGCCCTTAGCAAGCAAGCACTGAAGCTGCAGCCTATATATCTTTTATGATACTAGTACTAGAGGTGGAGTAGTGGTAGAGTAGTTTATATTTTCTCTACATACAGGACCAGTTAGTCGTGCTTCAAAACTGAACGGCATGCTATTAAAAAAGGAAAGTCGAGAAATAATGCGGCACTTCGGGCCAACGCGGCCAGATCGCATTTTGCACGAGAAATGACACACCATGTTTCGTTGACATGTGGTCCCGTTCCAACATGTCAATGAGATGACGGGGAGTCCTTTAGTACAATTTCCGAACGTACGTCTATGTAGGCCGGGGCGCCTCTTCGTATACCGTGGCAACCGTCCACCGCCTCTTCACCTTTTCCTCTCAATTTGGAGCTGCTGCCGCACGCTCTTGCTCCCTCTACCATTTACCTTCACCCTTCCTTCTGTCATTGTTCAATCATCTTCTCCATGGAGGGAACAAGCCGGAAACGACCAGCTATTCTTGCCCAGATCTGAAAGATGACATGGTGGAGGAACTCATTGATTGGTGCGACGTCATCACCTCGGCTAGCATGCAGGTTCGTTCAAGACCATTCTCGACTCAACTAATAACATCATTACAAACAACCCAAGGGTCCAGGAGTGGTTGGATCTCCCCTATCTTCTTTGCTATAAGCCTGTTTGGATGCGCGTGGATGACGGAAGCCTTGCCTTGTGCAAGGTGATGCTACTTGATAATGATATGTGTGATGTTAAGATGCCATCGCCTTACGGTAAGGCCCGGGCTGGCCCGAATGGAGATTGGGTTGTTTATATTGGGTACAACTGCGAGTGGGAACTTCTGAATGTGTACACTCATCAGCGGGTTCCACTTCCAAAAATCTTAGAGTGCCCTAAGGTTGATCACACAGATGATCTATGTACGTTCAAATACGATCATCTTCACTGTCGTCTATGGAAGATAGCAATTTGCCGAGTTCCCAACCGCTCTTGGGATTACATGAACTATGAAGTTCTTGCTATCTTCGACAAGCTTGTTGCCTTCGTTACTGCTTCCATGGCTCATCCATGGATATTGCTCAAAAATCAATTTATGTACATGGATGAGTACTATGATGCAATTGCATGCGAGCGTCTTGTGTTTGCTGCCACCACTCGTGGCACTATTTTTGCATGGAATCCTTATGGTTTCGGTATGTTTGTCTTCCACATAATTGTTTCATCCACATGCATGTGGGTTAGCAAGTTTCCCTTTACTAATTAACCTTCTTGTGTTTCCAAGGTCCTGTGAACATTCCACCACCTATACTTGAAATTTTTTATAACCAAGGGAGAGATAACAATGGTGATGATCACGAGCATGAGGACGAGCATGACCTATATACTCAGTGGCGCTTGGCAACTAATTCCAATGGATCACCTCTTCTTGTTTGTATACAGTGCACTGCTATTGTTACAACTAAGGAAGCAGGTGTTGTCTCCCATGGTCGCCCTCTCCGGACCTATTCCAACACCCGTTGCAGGGTATTCGGGATGGATACTAGTGTGCTAGCGCCAACACCTTCTCCCTGGTTCAGTATTTATAGTCTTGGAGAAAACTCGCTCTTCCTTGGACAAAACTATCCAATGATGGTGAAAGGCGATCCAGCTACTGTTGACACAACGTTACTTCCATTTATGGGAAGCAACTATATCTATAACTCGGACATTGCGGTGGTTCCCTACCCTGGTCCTGATAGATGTCGCTTCAGCCTGGATGATCAGTCCTGCGTTGCTCTCGATATTGACAATAGTTGGCCCTTCCCAGAGCACCTATGGTTCAAAGCAAGCGTTTCCAACGCCGAGGATTGGTTGAGCTGAAGTTCATTTCATTTCTTGTTATTTCTTGTGTGATGAAAACTTTAGTACTTGTAGAATGTTTTGTTGGAAATAATCTATAATCCAACATGTATCCTCGTTGTCGTTGTGTGTTGATGACTTGTTGTATGTAGTGAATAGTACATTTGCAAATGCATGTCATAAACTCAATTTATCAATGGTTTTCGAGTCACTTCTTGGAGTGTGAGTACCGTAGTAGTATAGCCAGCATCCGGTTATATGAAGTTGCCACATCAGATAGATCCAACCTAATATTGGAGTATGCTAGGCAATAGTTAGTTCTAGTTAGATCAACTAGAGCTAGGTGTCCCACGGAGGCCGAGAAATATGGTGATAGCGTGACTGCGTGAGGTGGGCGTGTAAGTAGTATGATGTAGGCATAGGGTTTGTTGTGTTTCCTACTCCTCTAGTCTAAATGTGGAGAAGATTTGGTCGAGTTCTTCCTTCTTTTGCTGACACGTGGGACATCCAGCATCCAGGTCATGTCATGCAATAAAATGAAGTGCTAGTTGAAGCCACGTGATGTGCATCTTGGGTTAAACTGTAAATAGAATCTTACTCTTGAGTAACTCCAAAAGCGGCCATTGAAGATCTTTATTGGATTTTTTATCACCAGCACGTTGAGGTGAAAGATGTGCAGGTTGAGTGAGTCGTCTTGCGTTTTCACTGACATGTGGGACTGCATGGGAGCAAACAGACGATGGGCTCTGTGTGTCTGCTGGCTGGCTGGGAAGAGAGAGAAAGAGAGGAGGGCTGAGCCCGGACTCCAGGAAATTTTGTGACAATGTGAGTTGGAGTAGTACTGGTGGTGTACCGTACTCCTGGAGAGATAATCTGTTCGTTCTACATAACCACCACCTCAATATAGTGGGGTGGCATGGGCCATAACTAGCATTCACGTCTAGCAGTACGGCACACGCCACCCACACGAGTCCCATCTGACACCAATTTTCTTGGAGTCCATGCTACACCCATCTCTTCTCCCTCCTGTTTTTAAGCCATCACGTGGTGGGCGGGGTGGGGGATTACTGATAGTCGGTTTGCTCAACTGCGGTCCCACTTGTAAGTGAACATGCAACACAACATGCATTCCCCCTTGAGCGGCGTGCCAGACCAACCGTGTGGGGGTGCGACATGAACACGGCAGGCTTTTCCTTTTGAACTTGTAACTTGTAGAATTTGGTTTTGCTCCATGGCGAGACCGATAAGTAGAATATAACGATTTTCCCTAGAGTAATGAGAAGTTTGGTTCTGACAGGTTCATGCATGGAGTACGTACGAAAATTATGAAGTAGATGCGACAGGTAAGATAATTACTAGTAGTACAATATACTACTACATGGATTTGATGGAAAGATAAAAATACATACGGATCCATCAACGACATCCTGATGTCCTAGTGCCGGGTCACCAACCGACGTGTGAGGAGTAGCAGCGTTGGCGGCGAGCTCAACGTGCTTCTGAACAATGCCGTCCAAGGTTGCCCTGCGGTCCAAGAAGGCCAGCGTCCTATCATCCTCCTCTTGCACGTAGTAGTCCTCATGGATGATTTGCGTGTAGACATGGGTGATTATGTCGATGGTGTCTTGCTGCGCCAGGCGCTGCGCAGTGAGCGTGACCTCGAGGTGGACATTCTCCGGCGTGACGGCGGGCAGTCCAGGGCCACCAGTGCATCGAAGAGGTTGTCACCGTAGAGACCGTTGTGGGTGGCAGGCGTCCCGGAGCCTGGGCGGGTGGGCTGGAGGCGTGCATCAAGGTCGTCTGCGAGCTTCCTGATGATGGTGAACTTGTCGAGGAAGCCGACGAGGACCTCGTCGAACAAGGAGATGAAGTGTTCGTCCAAGAGGCCTCTCGCCATGGCGACCTCAAGCACGACCTGGAGACGTTCCTTGGTGCCAGGCCCCAAGCCGGCATTGTGGACCATCTGGCACGGTCGGATGATGCTCGTGCTGATCGCCTCCATGGGTCTAGCTTCTAGTCAACTGATCTTGCGATTGGAGTGATCACTCTTGCCCTTGGTTAGGGTGCGTAGGTGCGTAGGCTTTCGTAGATTGGACTGGCGGGGAGCCTTTATATGATAAGTGTATATTGCATTGCATTCACGTGTGTGTTGGCCATCTACTCTTCGGCCCTCCCTCCGTGCCGGTGCAGTATAGTCATCTCACCAAGACCAAGTTGGAGCAAAACGAGAGAACTTTGATGTTGACTGGTTTATTGGTCCCCTTTGCATTTTGCGCCAAGTTTTGACCTTTGATTTAGTAACTAATAAAATGTTAATGCATGTACTCCATGGTGGACAGGTGCTAAGCATGCCACATAGGCAAAAAAATGACATAGAGCAGTAATTAAGGAGGAGAGATAGCACTTTGGTGACCCCAAGAAGAACCAATGCCAAGAACGTGAACGTAGGCAAACCCACTTAAATGAAAGAAGTTGACCAATGCATCGGGAACTACATTCAAAACGGAATAAAACAATACCCCATATATTTATTTACAAAGGGAGTAGTATATTTTTTGTGACATGCATTACTAGATATTTCTAGTCAAATACAAAATTCAGACGGACGTGGTAGTACTACTAAATCCAGACGGTGCTGCTAGACTAGTAGTTGCACTACCAATGTACTACTAGTATTGTACTACCCGTTGGTGAAATTACTCCTCACAGTGAAGTAACAAGACCCTGCACCGGAGATGACACCTGAGTGTAGGCGCCGTGTTCGGCATACCAAAGGCAGCCTCACCGTGTGTAGTCACTATCATCATGACTGTAGAGCTAGCCTTCTTACAGGTAGCTGTGTTCGACGTGCGTTGCCATGAGTATCTCTACTCTTTTCTTATACGACTAAGATGCCCGTGCATTGCACGAAACACCAAAGACTGGGGGTGGACGGTGCCGGCAATGACCATCGCGCCAGATTGTTTCATGGGCTTCTAGATGTGGTGGGGAAGAGATAAGGCTGACTGTGAGAGACACGGAGTTGTTTGTAAATAGGGAACAAGTGCGGGCATCTTTTTGAAAAACTATAGAAGTTTGCTTTGTATGCGTCAGATCTAGATCCGATGGCTATTGCTGAAAGATGGTAGGCACACTATCATCACCAACTCAGGACCTCTTTGATTCACAAGATTTTGAAAACGTAGGAATAGGACATGACAATATTACAAGTTTCAAACTGATATTACAAATGTTAGGAGTAATGTTGCACCTACGTAGAGGGAATTATTAGGAAGTTTACGTCAGAACTTTTGTTACTTTAGGTGGATGCAGCATTATCGTACAAACTAAAATCCACCGCCCTGACAAGTCACTAATGGGAAAAAATTGAGTCTTTGGCGACTTGATGTTTCAAAAACAAATTCAGCTTCTGCGGATTTAGGCTTAGACGCTTGCGGTGATCAACACGCCATTCATTTTTGTGCCAGAGAAAGCCAAACCTCATTACCTTAAGCACACTTGCCTCCAAAACAAAGAACCTGGCCAATTTAATCTCAGATGTGTTGCCTCGCTAGTCGATCAGATCAATTTCTATAAGATGGAGATCAAGGCATTCGATGAGATTGTTATAGTGCGGCACATTTGTCACTTTCGGGTCTTTTTTTATCTGCAAAAGAAGAGAACATATTAGAGTAGCTCGCTGTATTAGATTGCCATGTCATCAAGAGGTACCAATATCATTCGCTCATATGATAGGGTTTTTTTGAAACAAGGCATACAATAGGGTTGGGCATTTGTTGCTTCCGCTAGTTATATTTTCTCACTCTCACTCTCTCTCTTTCTCTTTCCTCTCATTTACCTAGGATCACGTGAAGAGCTTGGGCATTTGTTGCTTCCACTATGTGGCCGATGCCATATTTCTCAAAAGTATTGCCACATAATACGCATCGATGTCAAATCAAAAGATTTTGGCACTGCTCTAGCGATATGAGAGAGTTGGCACTGCTATGCACATAGACCCACATGTATAAACAAATCAATGAAACCAACTACACCGGCCTCTCACTCTCCCAAACAAGTGTTTTTTTATTGCCTCAGTCCTCTCCTGCTCCCACGCAAATGTTTTTCACTGCGTGAGCTAATTTGGCACCGGAGCAAAGTAGGTGGTCCAGATTGGGGCACTAGGTGAGCAAGGGAGGGGCATCGATGCCAAATGCATCACAAGTGATTTTGGCACGTGTTTTGACCTACATAGTGGAGGGCCATTATACCCACTTTTGTAATTCCCCATATTTATTGTAAAATTTTGACCATAGATTTACCTAAGAAAATGCCAATGCATGTCACCAAAAATTATACCATTTGAAATTATGTTTAAATACAAATCGAACGATATAATTTTTAGTGACATGCATTAACATTTTGTCAGTTAAAATCTATGGTCAAATTTTGATACTACAAAATAGGAAGAGTAAACCAGGCTGGAGGTAGTACTTGCTCTTAGGGTGACCATAGAGTTACTAGTCTAAGTTACTTGCCACTATGACTAGCCTAGGCTACTAGTAGTACAACAAAAAAATGATGCAGGTGATCACCTGAGAACAAAATACTAAAAACATTTCTTTTTGTGCAATGCGTAGATGCAGTTTTGAACAGTACACTTGTGATCGTAATTTGGGAAAATTACGAAAAAATGGAGCTACATTGTGATTACCATTTACTAATACTAGGAAAGAAGTTTCACCTCGATGAGTAGCTTCTCCATGCACGGAAAGCATGTAAGGAATCCAATAACTTGATCCAGATTGCGGCCGATAGATTTTATTGCCAAGATCTTCACTGTGCGCACAGACTGGGTCAAGCTTGTGGGAATCATTTTTTGGATGAAAGCCGTAAATACATCAAGAAGAAACTTAAAAATGTGAAATTCAGGAAGATGGAGAAGAAGAGTGTTGTACCTGAACGATTACGGATCAAACAAAGAGTTCAGAGAATTTGGCAGACGAGTACAGCAACGCTGTCAATTTCGGCGCATCAATGACCCTGATTTTTGTTCGACCTTCTAGATCAGATACAAGCAATCTCTCAAGGAAAGGCGCATTCTCAATGACCATAACGTGGAACAGCTGGAGTCATATCTTCCCAATTGATGTCTAGTTGCGGGGCCAGCAAGACACATAAATCCATCAAAGATTCGTCGAGGCAATGTGGAGGCTAATGAACACGTGGATCTGCCGAAGACGAAGGTACTTGAGCACAGTACAGCTGCGGAGCAGGTGCTTCATAGCCTTATTTGAGATGCCAACGTCGAAGAGGTCGAGCTGCTTGAGTTGAGGGAGAAGAAGGCCGGACGCAACATTAATTTGGGGAAAATAGCAGGAGTTGAAGCGGGCACGGCGCAGAGTTGGCATGAGGCGGAGCACGGACGGCGGCAGAGAGCGACATCGTCCAGCTTCAAACCTGAGCTCCTCTAGCTGATCTAGGGCGGGGGATAAGAACCACTCGTCGAACTTGGCTTGGGCCTTGCAGTTGGTATTGAACATGCGGATGTCAAGGCGTCTGGCTGGCCCAGGGTGCAATGAAAGGATCTTGGAGACTGTGGCCATGCATTTGCAATCCCCGTCGTAGAGGCAGCTGTCGACGGTGAGGTTGAGGGGTATGCGGCGCCAGAGGGGGCGCCACCGCCGGGAGAGCAGGGTGGTCCGCACGGCAGATTTTGTGGGGAGGTGGCCGATGATGACGAGCAGCATGTTGTTGGGGAGGCTGATGATGAAGTCCAGGCTTGCCGGATGCGTCTTTGGCTTGAGCCGCCTCTGCTTGTTGGCTGCCTCGCCGTCAATCTCAGTCGGCGGCGATGTCGGTGTACATGTGCGCTGGTGTGTATTGTGTGCTTGGTGTGCGCAAGTGCGTCCTTCTGCGCATGCCGCCGCGCAGTGGTGAAGTGTGCGCGAGTGCGTCCTTCACGTTGAAAAAGTGTGCCCTCAATTTACTAGTGTGCGGGGTGCTACCCCGAGTAGTTTCAACTTTGTTTACTTCACCGTGTGTTAGATGGGCCTCTAGTTTACTTATTTTCACCCACTGCCACATGGGCTAGCACAAGAAGATTGAGAACATGAGCTGACAAGGCAGCATGTGGACTGGTTGACCTGTCAACTAAACAATATACAGAGCTATACGATAACATAGTGGCCGTATAATCCCTCGGTATAGAGAGTTCGAGTGAGAGGGGAGGCCCGTGATATAGAGTAGAGAGAGAGAAAGAGCTACTCCCTTCGTTCGATAATGTAGTGCCTATATTTTTTAAAAGTCAAACTTTTGAAACTTTGACCAAGTTTATAAAGAAATTACTTCTACAATACCAAAGATAAATGATAGTATAAAGTAAGTACACGTTGTGATGAATCTAATGATCGTTCCAGATGTAAATGTTTTTCCCCACGTATACCTGGTCAAACTTTTCTGAGGTTTGACTTTTCAAAACATCCATATGCTTATGGACATGACAGAGTCCCTAACTAGAGAGAGAGAGAGAGAGAGATATAAAAAGAGTGAGTGAAAAAAGTGTGTGTGCGTGTGTGAAAGAGACATTGACAACACACGATAAAGTAGAGAAAAAGTGTGTGTGTGTGTGTCTTATGCAAACATATCACACATGCATCTTCGACAGCAGAAGCGAGGTGAGGAGATAGTGTGTGGTTGTTTGCAACCGAGAGAGAAAGACCCCTAGCACGTGGCCAAGAGAGGTCTCACAAACAAGGGAGAGAGGTCGAGAGAGACGTATGGAGAAAATGCAGACACGGGCCGGAGAGAGTGTATCTTTGTGACATAGAAATCTCCAGGAGATCGGATCGAGACTACATGGGTGGGAGATCGAGTGATAAGGTGTGTGCGTGATAGAAGATACCCCGAGAGATATCGATATAGACGTATGGATGGAAGGAGACAATACATGTGTTCCTGATGGCTAGTGAGAGATAGTCATACTTAGGGGAGTGTGTGCGCCTATGATGGAGTGAGGTATTATGGTACCTAGGGGGTGCGTGTCACATAGAGAGAGAACAAGGGCGGAGAGTGTTTGATGGGTCTATGTAGTGTGAGCGAGATATGTGTATGTGTGAACTAGGGATATATAAAGTTTTAGAGAGATAGAGGATCCCCAATACGGATGAGTGGTGCGTCAGACAGCTGAGAGGAGGAAAGAGATATTCCATCCGCTCGATAAAGCAGTGCATTTAAATTTTGTAGAAGTCGAACTTTGGAAACTTTGACCAGGTTTACATAAATATTATTTATATCTACAATACCAAAGATACATCATACGAATCTACATATCATGATGAATCTAATGATATATGTTTGTCGTTCTAGATGTAAATGTTTTTCTCCACGTACATGGTCAAACTTTGTGATGTTTGACTTTTCAATAAATCTATATGGTATGGACCGAAGAGAGTGCCTAAGTCTTGAGATATCAAGTGCGCGTGAAGGAGAATGAGTGAGTGTGCAAAAAGAAAGTGTGTGTGGAAGAGAAAGGGACAACAAACGATAAATTAGAGAGAGAGTGTGTGTGTGTGTGTGTTTGTTTATGCAAACATATCATGCATGCATCTCCGAGATAGAAAAGCGACGTTAGGAGATACACGAAGGTATCTACTGTGTGATTGTTTGCAACAGTGAGAGACACCCCTATAGCACATGTCCAGTAGAGGTCTGGACAACAAGGGACAAAGGCCGAGAGGGACATATGGAGGAGATGGACGCGTGTGGAGGGAGAGAGGGTGTGTTTGTGATAGAGTGATCCCCCAATATCGTGAGGGGACTATATGGGTGGGAGATTGAGGGACGAGGTGCGTGTGCGATAGAAAGATGCTCCGAGAGAAATCGAGATGGACCATGCACATGTTTGAGATGGAGACTAAGAATTAGCTAGTCATATACATATAGGGGGGACTGCGTGTGCCTACAATTGAGTGAGAGACCATCATACTTGGCTAGGGGTGAGATTGTGTGTGTGTGCGTGTGAGATGGGGAGACAACGAGGGAGAGAGGGAGAGTTTTAGATGGGTCTATCGAGTGCAAGTGAGATATGCATGTGTATGTGTGACCCAGGGAGATGGAGAGTTTGAGAGAGAGGGAAGTGCTCCAAGACAGCAGAGTGGTGCGTGAGAGAGTTATGGGCAATGAGCCAGGGAATTTGTGTGTGTGCGATGAGTGCACCCAAGATTTTTAGCTTGGACTAGAGAATCATACATAGTGTGCGAGAGAGACCTATACATGGAGTGTGCATGCGAACTAGAAAGACCCCCCAACACACACACAGAGAGAGAGAGAGATAGAGAAAGAGAGAGAGGGACCAACAAGGTTTGTGTTTGGATGCGTGCGATAGAATTGAAGATTGTCGACAAGAGAGAGAGAGAGAGAGAGAGAGAGAGAGAGAGAGAGAGAGAGAGAGAGAGAAGGAGTCGGGGAGAGGGCGAGGTCGCGTTTATGTATCAAAGACTGATATAAACCATGTTTCGATATAAACTTGCATTCAAATATTTAAATTGGAGAACATGTTGTGTGCAATCCACACATGAACGGAGATATGCGTCTCAAACAAGTTCCTTAATTTGACTTTCAACATGTTCATGGAGTACTATAATACTGTACAACATGGTACTCAATTGAGGTGTTCAATTTTAGATTTAGTTCACTATTTTGACTTGGTGAACGAGCTATTTCATTGAATCGAGCTATTTCATTTTGGGTTTGATTCAAGTTTTTGAGTGGGTCAACTATTTGTCATATAGTAAATCGTTAGCAACGAGCATGTAAAAACACATTAGTCCCGAGCATCATCTCTACATCTAAAAAATAAGTTGCGAGCTAATATTTCAAAATTTGATTGGAATTGACTTGGTAAGGTAGATGTGGATGATCGTTCTCCCAAAATTTGAACGAGCCGCTAAACACCCTCTACTCGGTGGAATTCCCCCGAGCAAATAAATGGGAGACACAATATTACCGGCCTATGTGGGACACACATCAATTGGCCCATTGTACATCGAGGGTAGGTTCGTAACTTCATCCAAGTGCACCTTCTCCCCGGCCGAAATGACATGTTGTCGGTGTCAAAACCGGCGGATCTCGGGTAGGGGTTCCCGAACTGTGCGTCTAAGGCTAATGGTAACAAGAGGCGGGGGACACAATGTTTACCCAGGTTCGGGCCCTCTCTATGGAGGTAATACCCTACTTCCTGCTTGATTGATCTTGATGATATGAGTATTACAACAGTTGATCTACCACGAGATCGTAGAGGCTAAACCCTAGGAGCTAGCTTATGATGATGATTGTTGTTGTCCTAGGGACTAAACCCTCCGGTTTATATAGACACCGGAGGGGGCTAGGGTTACACAGAGTCAGTTACAGAGAAGGAAATCTACATATCCGAATTGCCAAGCTTGCCTTCCACGCAAAGGAGAGTCCCACCCGGACACGGGACGAAGTCTTCAATCTTGTATCTTCATAGTCCAACAGTCCGGCATAGGCATATAGTCTGGCTGTCCGAGGACCCCCTAATCCTAGACTCCCTCACTAGCCCCTGAACCAGGCTTCAATGACGATGAGTCCGGCGCGTAGATTGTCTTCGGCATTGCAAGGCGGGTTCCTTCTCCGAATACTCCAAAGAAGATTTTGAACACAAGAATCGTGTCCGTCTCTGCAAAACAAATCCCACATACCACCATAGAGAGCACAATATTCCACAAGTCTAATCTGCTGACAACTTTTGCTTAGCGTGACATCAAGCCATGGCCCGGTATTTATTCAAACCATTTTCCCAACCTGCCACTACATGACTTGCGAGGCGGTTGTCAGGACCCCGACTCGATGTCACATCGATCTAGCTGGTAACACCTCATATCACTTTGCGGCCTCACGCACGGTATCCCCACGGGTGTCGTCTTACCTTTTCCCGGGACCGTTTGCGCCTTTTGGCTCGCGTATATGAAAGTGTCGCTAGCATCCATATGATAAAGAGCCCGGGCTGACATGACTAGTCGTAAACCCAAAGTGGCACAGACTTACAGGGACAGGCATCCATGACCCAGCTTCGAACGTGTCGGTCATCAGCAAGTGGGTCCGGGCTGTAGCACTGGGCTAGCAGGACTCCGGTAAACCGGGCTGTAGCGGGCTAACAGGACTCCGGTACTCAAAGCGTGACATTTCCCCGAAGGGACAGACACAGGAACGAAGAAGGACACATGCCGGCCAGCCTAAGTGTTCCAGAGCAGTAGCAAGCTACCATGGCTCAGCGTAACACTAGGAGACATTTCCCGGTAAGAGAGGCTACTAAAGATAAACAACTAGATAGTCAGATCCCACACATACCAAGCATTTCAATCATACACACAATATGCTCGATATGTGCAAATACAACGAAGCATCACAACATGACTCTATGACACAAGTACTTTATTTAAGGCTCAGTGAGCCATACATAACATACACACAAAGGTACGGGTCTCACGACCCAACATACAAGTCATACAATCATACAAGCCAGCAGCGGAAGTAACTTGTCTGAGTACAGACAACTAGTAAAATAAAAGAGGCTTGGAAAGCCTCTGGCTATACTATGTGGTCCTTCACAAGCTCAGGGTCACCACCTGGGTCTTTAGCCTACTCGTTGATGTCAACGTCTACATAGAACCCATCAGAAGGGGTTGCAGTGTCTTCTGTAAAAATGTAGATTATAGCAACATGAGTACAAAGGTACTCAGCAAGACTTACATCAGATCCTACATACATGCATAGTATCAAGAAGGGTTGGTGGAGTTATTGCAGCAAGCCAGCTTTGACTCTTGGCTAGGCTATCCTACGATACTTCAACTTGAAATAGTTTTGCGCACACGAGTCCACTATTCACCACTTCAATACACTACCGAGGATCCACCTCCGTCCTCCTACGGAGGAGCCATCCTCGGCACTCACACTTATCTTGAGGATTTTAGTAGTTTCCATTTACTTGTCTATGAACTGTATAGGCAACCAAGTAGTCCTTTACCGCGGACGCGGCTATTCGAATAGATCATGTTAACCCTGCAGGGGGTACTTCTTCATACACGCTCTCACCACTTACCGTCGTTTACACGACATGTACTCGGCAACCTTCAAGCGGAAGCCCAACGTGGGTGTCGGCCACGACCTACCTAATCACCTAAGCCTCCAGTCCAGGTTTATCGCCTATTCAGGTTCCATCCGCAGGGAGTCCGGCCGAGGTTTCCCATACGGCCCCGAACGATGTGAACAGGGTTCCCGAGATACCTAACGGGTATTCGGTACACCCGGCCACGTACCTACCGCATCACAGCCCACCCCTACGGTCAGCGCTGTCCACGGCCTCCAGTAGGCTACAAACACCAGAAACTACTTGCAACTCCTGGACGGAGAACTAGGGTGAATAAGAAGTCGAGAGGGTCCATTGGTCTCGGTCCCAATGCATGGTAGTAGCTGATTCTTAAATCACACATACAGATCTCAGTGCTTAAGGTCGGCTTCAATGAAACAACCCACCATGTACTCCTACATGGCCTCTCATCGATACCTTTACCAAATCGTGTTCACCACACCACTCTCATTACCGACATAATCATTTCACTCTAGCCCATCACCCAGATGAACCAGACCTGACACGACTCTAAGCATAGCAGGCATAGCAAGGTAGGAACAACACATACATATGGCTCAATCAACTCCTACACATGCTAGTGGGTTTCATCTAGTTACTGTGGCAATGACAGGTCATGCAGAGGAAATGGGTTCAACTACCGTAGCACACAGCAGTTTGAATCGCGTTGTCTTAATGCAGTAAAAGAGAGCAGGAGCGAGAACATGGGATTGTATCGATATGATCAAATGGTTGGTTGCTTGCCTGATGGTTCGATGCACGGATACGGTTCTTCGTTAGGGTAGTCACGGTACTCCTCGGGGACAGATCCTGTCGTAAAGGATAACGATACACAGGCATCACCAAACAATGTGCAACAATATGATGCATGCATGAAACATGGCAATATGAGTGTGTTGGGCTAATGCAACTAAAGCTAGAAGGGTTTGAACAAATTTGAATCAAAGATTCAAATTTCAATTTCAATATGGCCTTTTAAAGTGCTTTTCCTTGTTCTGATTAAAACATCCATTTAACTTGTTGGATCATGCATGAAAATAGTACAGATGGATAGATTGGATTTTTCTGATTATTTTTCATATATAATTTGTCCAATTTGGAGTTACAGAATAAAAGTTATGAATTTTTGAAGTTTAATTAATATTCTGGAATTTCCTGATTTAATTTAAATCCAGAAATATCATTTACTGCGTCAGCCTGACGTCACAGTGACATCAGCAGGTCAACAGGGCTGGCTCGGGTCAAACCTGACGTGTGGGGTCCACACGTCAGTGACACAGGGGCTAATCCCGTGTTGACCCGGGCTGGTTAGCTTTGACTAAGCCCTGGGGCCCACTTGTCAGCGTCAGTAGGTGGTGGTTTAGTGGCTAATTAACTAGGCCATGTCAGCTCGCCGGAGTTCTGGCCGGCGGCGACCATCAGTGCGGCGGCGATAGTGGTTTTGGTCGTTTCGGCCACCAAATGAACCGCGGAGGCCACCGGAGTGAAGCTGAGGACGACCCGCGGCTCTTGGCGGAGTCCGTTCGGGTCGGGGTGGCCGGAGTCGACGGCGGCGAGCTCGGCTGCGGCGGCCGGGGTTCGGTCGTGCACGGGAACGGTGTTGCAGGGTGTTAGGGGGGGTGTTGGAGCGTGCTACGTGCTCCTAGCGAGATGTGGAGCACGATGGCGTGCTCGGTTGGGCGCTACGGCGATCGTGGCCACGACGGCGACATCGCCGGCGGCGTGAAGCTTTCGGCCGCGGTGGGGCTAGGGCCTAGGGGTCGGGAGAGAGCAGGGGAGAAGGGGGAAACGGTGGCGTAGCTCACCGCGGTTGCAGTGGGCGTCGAAGCGGGCTCGGGGACGCGTCGGAGACGACGAATTTGACGGCGACGGTGGTCGGAGTCCGAAGAGGGGAACGGCGACGTGGCGGCGATGCAGGGCTTCCGGGGACCCGTGGAGCGGTGGGGAGGAAGAAGGAGTCGAGGCGGAGCTTCTGAGCTGGTCGGGGAAGCGAGGGGTGGTCGGAGACGGTGGCTAAGGCGAACGGCGGCGACGGTGAGCTTCGGCCGTGAGAGAGAGGGAGTGAGGGAGAGCCGGGGGAGAGTGAATGGGGTGTCGGCGAGGTCGGGGCGACGACCAGAAGACGATCCACGCGGCGCAACGGCGACCAGGGCGATGCAGAGAGGCTGGGTGGTGCGTGGCGAGCTCGGGCGCGCCATGCTCACCTCCCTGCCTGCTCTGGCGAGGGGAAGCAGCTGGCTGGCACGGGCCAGCACAGTGCTGGGCCGCACAGGTAAGTCTTCCCCTTTCTTTATTTTCTGTTTTTATTTAATATAACTGCGACTTTGTTGAATTAAATAAAATACCTAGGCAACTCCAAAAATCACCAAACTACTCCTGGTCCATAGTTGGATTATTTCCAACATGAAACATTTTAGTTTGGAGATATTTGAGCATTTAAATATTTTATATAATTTTAAATGCCCAAATTCAAATAGTTATGATTTAATTCAAAACCCTAGGATGGCCTAGGAAAATGTGCACCACTTTTGGCAGAGGTTCTGAACCAAGGCAAAAATGATGGGCATTTTAGAAGGGCATTTCAGGTTCATTGAAAAATTATTTTAGTAAACCCTAGTTGGTTTCAGAGGGGACTGGGGGTTCTGTCATCCCCATTTCAAGTTTCTTATGAATGAGTAAACATGATGCAACACTCTAATGCATAACTAGCTAGGGTGTGACAACTCACCCCCACTCAAAAGAATCTCGTCCCGAGATTTGGGTTCCTCCGGGAAGAAGGCGGGATATTCAAGTCGAAGACGATCCTCCCTTTCCCAGGTTGCTTCATCTTCAGAATGGTGCGACCATTGAACCTTGAGAAACTTGATATTATGACGTCGCGTGGTACGTTCGGCTTGATCGAGGATACGAATGGGGTACTCTCGATAGGTAAGATTATCTTGGAGATCAAGCGTTTCGTGGTCCACTTCACGGATAGGATCCGAGAAGCAACGCCTGAGTTGAGAAATGTGGAAGACATCGTGAACTCTGGAGAGGTGCGGAGGTAGTTCCAATTGGTAGGCAACTTCTCCTCGTTTGGCAAGAATGCGAAAAGGTCCAATGTAACGAGGAGCCAATTTGCCTTTGATACCGAAACGATGGGTTCCCTTCAGAGGGGTGACCCGAAGATAAGCCTTCTCGTCAACCTCGAAAGTCATAGCCTTATGTTTTCGGTCATATTGACTCTTTTGACGAGATTGGGCTGTTTTCAACTTTTCACGAACGATACGAACTTGTTCTTCTGCTTCCTGAATCATATCCGGGCCAAAGAATTGTCTTTCCCCGGTCTCTGACCAGTTAAGGGGTGTTCGACATCGCCGTCCATAGAGGACTTCAAAAGGGGCTTTACCAAAGCTGGATTGATAGCTGTTGTTGTAAGCGAATTCGGCAAATGGAAGGCACTTCTCCCAGTCCATTCCGAACGAGATAACAGAGGCTCGAAGCATGTCTTCTAGAATCTGATTGACGCGTTCCACTTGACCACTTGACTGAGGATGGAAAGCGGTGCTAAAGGAGAGACGGGTTCCCATAGCATTTTGGAAACTTTCCCAAAATCGAGAGGTGAAAAGACTTCCTCGATCCGAATTGATTTCCAAAGGGACACCATGAAGAGACACTATTCGGGAGATGTATAAGTCTGCCAGCTGACTAGCGGTTATACTCTCACGAACAGGTAAGAAATGAGCTACTTTGGAAAGACGATCGACCACAACGAAAATAGCATTATTCCCTCTTTTGGTCCTGGGAAAACCGGTAATGAAATCCATACCAATTTTATCCCATTTCCATTCAGGAATAGCTAATGGTTGAAGGGTGCCAGCAGGCCGTTGATGCTCTGCTTTTACACGACGACAGACATCGCAATTAGCAATATACTGAGCGATTTCTCTCTTCATCCTAGTCCACCAGAACCTCTGGCGTAGGTCCTGATACATTTTTGTGCTACCGGGGTGAATGGTGAGAGGAGATTCATGAGCTTCCTTAAGGATTAATCGCCTTAGGTTGCGCACTTTGGGAACTACTAGTCGATTCCCTAAGTATACGACTCCTTGATCATTAACGGAGAAACAATTCGCAATTCCTTTCTGAATGTTTCTCTTGATGCGGGAGATTCCCGGATCTACCTTCTGTGCGTTGATAATTTGATCCGTAAGGGTAGGTTTTGCCACCAAGGTGGAGAGAAAACCTTGAGGTACAATGTGAAGGTTAAGCTTCCGAAATTCCTCATGGAGAAGCGGTTGACTTTGTTGTAACATCAGGTTGTTACAATAAGATTTACGACTTAGCGCATCAGCCATGACGTTGGCTTTCCCTGGGGTATAGGTTATCCCTAAGTCGAAGTCTGTGATCAATTCAACCCAACGTCTCTGCCTGAGATTCAAATCCGGTTGGGTGAAAATATACTTCAGACTTTGGTGATCAGTGAATATTTCGCAACGATTACCGAGGAGATAATGTCGCCAGGTCTTAAGTGCATAGACTACGGCTGCAAGCTCTAAGTAATGAGTGGGATAATTCTCCTCATGTGGGTGCAATTGCCGTGAAGCGTAAGCAATTACGTGTCGATCTTGCATGAGAATGCAACCTAGTCCTTGTCGCGAGGCGTCGCAGTAGATAACAAAGTCCTTGGAGAAGTCTGGCGGTACCAGTACGGGAGCAGAGGTCAGGCGTCTTTTCAGTTCCTGAAAGCTGTGCTCACATTGTGGAGTCCATTCGAACTTCTTATCTTTCTTGAGGAGTTCAGTTAGAGGTTTAGCAACCTTGGAGAAGTTCTCGACAAAGCGACGGCAATAGCTCGCTAAGCCTAGAAAACTCCGAACTTGCTTGACTGATTCGGGCGGAGTCCAATCAAGGACGGCTTGAACTCGCTCAGGGTTAACAGCAATACCTTTACCAGATATTACATGACCCAGATAGGTCACTTCTGACAACCAGAATTCACATTTAGAGAACTTGGCATAAAGGCGATGCTCTCGAAGTTTCTTCAACACTAGCCTTAGATGTTCGGCATGTTCTTCCTCGTTCTTGGAGTAGATGAGTATATCATTGAGATAAACCACGACGAATTTATCCAAATACTCCATGAAGATTGAGTTCATTAACCGAGAAAAGGTGGCTGGAGCGTTGGTTAATCCGAAGGACATAACGGTGTACTCGTATTGGCCATAGCGAGTAACAAAGGCCGTTTTAGGAATGTCCCCGTTTCTGATTTTGATTTGATGGTAGCCCAACCTCAAATCCATCTTGGAGAAGACTGAGGATCCAGCGAGCTGATCATACAGGTCGTTGATCCTGGGAAGTGGATATTTGTTCTTGATTGTGACCGAATTGACAGGTCGGTAATCTACAACCATCCGGTCCGTACCATCCTTTTTCTTAACGAATAGGACGGGGCAAGCCCACGGAGATGAACTAGGGCGGATGAAACCCTTTTTCAAGGATTCATCGAGTTGTTTCTTAAGCTCGGCTAGTTCTAGGGGTGCCATCTTATAGGGTCTTCTAGCAATCGGAACGGTTCCTGGAATGAGATCTATTACGAACTCAACATCCCTGTCAGGTGGAACACCTGGCGATTCCTCTGGAAAGACATCCGGGAAGTCACGGACTACCGGAACGTCCTCAAGGTCTGGCAAAGGGCTGGCGTTAAGAGAATATAATTGTCGCTTGGCTATTCGGGTCAAGACATTGACTATCTTCCCCGAAGGATGGGTGAGTTGAACAGTCCTAGAGAAGCAATCAATTTTGGCTTGATGAGCTGACATCCAGTCCATACCCAAAATGATATTAATATCCGAAGATTTAAGGGCTATCAAGGATGCAAGGAAAACAAGTCTGTCGACTTGAATCTCATTTCCATAACTTACCCTAGAGGTCTGCCATCTAGACCCAGGGGTAGAGATTTCCATAGTGGATGGCAAGTCACAGAATGCAACGTTATGCAAACGGGCATAACTTTCAGATATAAAAGAATGAGAGGCTCCTGTATCGAAAAGAACGGATGCCGGGTGGCAATTAACAAGAAGCGTACCGAGAACGACGTTGGGGTCCTCTTGAGCTTCTTCGGCAGAGATACAGTTGACATGGCCACGTGAAGCGGTGACCGGTTTGGCATGGAACACCTTCCCTGTCGGCTTGCCACGGCCAACAGCTTTAGCAGATTGATTGGGGTTGGTCTGGGGACACTCGCGCATATAATGACCAGATTCCCCACACTTGAAACAAGTCACGGAACTGGTACGTGGAGGAGCATTATTGGATGGACCCCCATAGGGCTTGGCTGGTGCAGACTGTTGAACAGGGCGAGGCGCCTGGAAAGATGGCCTCGGTGTGAACCTGGGTGGCAGGGCGGTATTGGGTACCCACACGCGGCGTTTCTGAGGACCAGCACCGGATGAGGAACCCATATCACGTCCATGCTTGCGTGTTGCATCATAATCAGTCTGACCAGTTTCAGCACTGATGGCTTTGTTGACAAGTTTCGAAAAAGATGTGCACTCATGCAGACGGAGGTCGCGGCGAAGCTCAGGGCTAAGGCCCTTTCGGAACCTTGCTTGCTTCTTGGCGTCAGTAGAAACTTCCTCAGTTGCATATCGTGCGAGATTACCAAACTCTCTGCTATAGGCATCCACAGAAAGTCGGCCTTGGGTGAAACTGCAAAATTCTTCACGTTTACGGTCCATGAGACCCTCCGGAATGTGACGTTCACGGAAAGCCTCACTGAACTCAGCCCAAGTGGTGACATGGCCCGCTGGGCGCATGGCTCCATAATTCTCCCACCATAGACTGGCGGGGCCTTCAAGATGATATGCGGCGAAGGTGACCTTGTCAGCCTCCGCTACCAACGCGGAACGCAGCTTGTGAGAGATACTGCGAAGCCAGTCATCAGCGTCGAGAGGCTCGACGGAGTGGTGGAACGTGGGTGGATGCAATTTGATAAAATCACTGAGTGATACCACGTTAGCCCTCTGATGGTGTGCTGTATTCTGTTCTATACGCTCCAACAAACGGTTTGTCTCCCGCTTGTTTCTCTCAGCTTCCATCATCACCTCGGCTAGTGAAGGAGGATGAGGCAGATTTTCATTCCTGGCTTCACTGCCTTCGGCCTGCTCTTGGGAAGCAGGATTAGTGCGCGTGTTGACCATCCTAGGTAGACAAGACAATGATTTAGTCAGGATGGTAAAATTCCGACATAGGATACATAAGGTAAGGAATAACTCGAAATGCAAGATGATCATCCGTATGACATGGTAGATACAGAAACTGCTTCTTTATTCCATCGTCATGCACACCATACAAGGTTTAGTACAAGACCAAACAAAGTACTATTATGGTGAGAAAAGGATTACATCTCGTCAGAGGCATTCCAAGCTCCTATACATTATTTTCTACACCTCCGGAAAGAGTACAAACTAGGACATATCCCACGAGTCACGCGGAACGATAGATGACACAGCTAGTGCGAACTAGTGATGCTACCCCTAACTCAGACCGATCCGTAGTAGTCCTCATAAAAGTCACCTCCATAGCCTGGAAGCTCAACATGTTCATCCGGAAACAGACGATCTCGCGGAGCTTGTGGACCATAGGGGCTAGGATGAGGCCTTGGACCAACAAACGGTGGACTGCGGGGACCGCGAGGTGGGGTGATGCCTCCTACATCACGCCAAACCATCACGCCCGGCAGAGCAGATCTCACAGGATAGAGATCGCGCATATCCGAATATCCAGCTTGCACCGCCGGTGCGAACCGAGTCAAAGTGGCCCAGTGATCGGCACGGGTATTGAAGAGCTCTAACCTTAAGGCCCGATTTTCACGGTCCTTATCCTCGAGCATCTCAGCAGTGGTGTGAGTCCGTGAATCCTCCTGAGTGGAGTCAGCATAAATAGCTTGGAGATATCCTTGTGCTCCCGGAAGTGATCCTGGCATATACCGGAAGTCAGAGTCCCGAAATAAACCAGATCTGACTCGCATAATGGTCATCATAGAGTAGGCGGCATCCTGCACAGCCATCTCGATAGTAACCCCGAGTCCATAGGAGCAGTGAAGAGGCTCAGTGGATCCAGGATAAGATGGAAATATCCTGACAGTGCAGAGATACTGGCTTTGATTAAAATCTCGGAATTGCTCTTCGACCGTGTACTCAGGATACCAGCGGTATCCAGCCTCAGTCATTACCCTGACCAACTTAGCAGTATGGCCGGGTACATCTAGGCATCGAGTTAGGCAAACCACTTGATTGAGGTCGCGAGTGGCCATCTGAAAGCATAATCATAATGCAAGGCATTAGAATTTCTAGCAAAATTTCGGCAGCATAACAGCTGTAAATGCTCAAAAAGGATATTGAGACTTTTGACAAAGGATTTCGTACACACCCAACATCATCATATCAAAGTTCTGGAACCATTCTAACAACATAATGTGGTAGTAGAACTGAACTAGGCTTGTAACCATCAAACTTATAAGGTACTACTGATTAGTAACACGTGATCCTGATAGAGAGAGTAGATCCTAATTCCTTAACCCCCGGTGGAAGAATGGACTGACTCAGATCAGAAAGTCATAAGGTATAAGGAGTAAAAAGAGCCTTACGTTCCAACCCACAAACAATTCCCCTACATATAACTAAAGAATTTCTAGACTCAACATCGACCAGTTTGGCTTGGAGAACCTACAGGCAGTCCTGCTCTGATGCCAACGCTGTCAGGACCCCGACTCGATGTCACATCGATCTAGCTGGTAACACCCCATATCACTTTGCGGCCTCACGCACGGTATCCCCACGGGTGTCGTCTTACCTTTCCCGGGACCGTTTGCGCCTTTTGGCTCGCGTATATGAAAGTGTCGCTAGCATCCATATGATAAAGAGCCCGGGCTGACATGACTAGTCGTAAACCCAAAGTGGCACAGACTTACAGGGACAGGCATCCATGACCCAGCTTCGAACGTGTCGGTCATCAGCAAGTGGGTCCGGGCTGTAGCACTGGGCTAGCAGGACTCCGGTAAACCGGGCTGTAGCGGGCTAACAGGACTCCGGTACTCAAAGCGTGACATTTCCCCGAAGGGACAGACACAGGAACGAAGAAGGACACATGCCGGCCAGCCTAAGTGTTCCAGAGCAGTAGCAAGCTACCATGGCTCAGCGGTAACACTAGGAGACATTTCCCGGTAAGAGAGGCTACTAAAGATAAACAACTAGATAGTCAGATCCCACACATACCAAGCATTTCAATCATACACACAGTATGCTCGATATGTGCAAATACAACGAAGCATCACAACATGACTCTACGACTCAAGTACTTTATTTAAGGCTCAGGAAGCCATACATAACATACACAAAGGTACGGGTCTCACGACCCAACATACAAGTCATACAGTCATACAACCAGCAGCGGAAGTAACTTGTCTGAGTACAGACAACTAATAAAATAAAAGAGGCTTGGAAAGCCTAGCTATACTACGTGGTCCTTCACAAGCTCAGGGTCACCACCTGGGTCTTTAGCCTACTCGTTGATGTCAACGTCTACATAGAACCCATCAGAAGGGGTTGCAGCGTCTTCTGTAAAAATGTAAATTATAGCAACATGAGTACAAAGGTACTCAGCAAGACTTACATCAGATCCTACATACATGCTTAGTATCAAGAAGGGTTGGTGGAGTTATTGCAGCAAGCCAGCTTTGACTCTTGGCTAGGCTATCCTACGATACTCCAACTTGAAATGGTTTTGCGCACACGAGTCCACTACTCACCATTTCAATACACTACCGAGGATCCACCTCCGTCTTCCTACGGAAGAGCCATCCTCGGCACTCACACTTATCTTGAGGCTTTTAACAGTTTCCATTTACTTGTCTATGAACTATATAGGCAACCAAGTAGTCCTTTACCGCGGACGCGGCTATTCGAATAGATTATGATCACCCTGCAGGGGTGTACTTCTTCATACATGTTTCCACCACTTAGCATCTGCACACGACATGTGCTCGGCAGACTTCAAGCGAAAGCCGACGTGGGTGTAGACCACGACCTACCTAAACACTTAAGCCTCTAGTCCAGGTTTATCGCCTATTTAGGTTCCATCCGCAGGGAGTCCGGCCGGGGTTTCCCATACGGCCCCGAACGATGTGAACAGGGTTCCCGAGATACCTAACGGGTATTCGGTACACCCGGCCACGTACCTACCGCATCACAGCCCACCCCTACAGTCAGCGCTGTCCACGGCCTCCAGTAGGCTACAAACACCAGAAACTACTTGCAACTCCTGGACAGAGAGCTAGGGTGAATAAGAAGTCGAGCGGGGTCATATTTCAGGGCCCAATGCATGGTAGTAGTTGTATCTTAAATCACGCATACAGATCTCAGTGCTTAAGGTCGGCTTCAATGAAACAACCCACCATGTACTCCTACATGGCCTCTCATCGATACCTTTACCAAATCGTGTTCACCACACCACTCTCATTACCGACATAATCATTTCACTCTAGCCCATCACCCAGATGAACCAGACCTGACACGACTCTAAGCATAGCAGGCATAGCAAGGTAGGAACAACACATACATATGGCTCAATCAACTCCTACACATGCTAGTGGGTTTCATCTAGTTACTGTGGCAATGACAGGTCATGCAGAGGAAATGGGTTCAACTATCGTAGCACACAGCAGTTTGAATCGCGTTGTCTTAATGCAGTAAAAGAGAGCAGGAGCGAGAACATGGGATTGTATCGATATGATCAAATGGTTGGTTGCTTGCCTGATGGTTCGATGCACGGATACGGTTCTTCGTTAGGGTAGTCAAGGTACTCCTCGGGGACAGATCCTGTCGTAAAGGATAACGATACACAGGCATCACCAAACAATGTGCAACAATATGATGCATGCATGAAACATGGCAATATGAGTGTGTTGGGCTAATGCAACTAAAGCCAGAAGGGTTTGAACAAATTTGAGTCAAAGATTCAAATTTCAATTTCAAATATGGCCTTTTAAAGTGCTTTTCCTTGTTCTGATTAAAACATCCATTTAACTTGTTGGATCATGCATGAAAATAGTACAGATGGATAGATTGGATTTTTCTGATCATTTTTCATATATAATTTGTCCAATTTGGAGTTACAGAATAAAAGTTATGAATTTTTGAAGTTTAATTAATATTCTGGAATTTCCTGATTTAATTTAAATCCAGAAATATCATTTACTGCGTCAGCCTGACGTCACGGTGACATCAGCAGGTCAACAGGGCTGGCTCGGGTCAAACCTGACGTGTGGGGTCCACACGTCAGTGACACAGGGGCTAATCCCGTGTTGACCCGGGCTGGTTAGCTTTGACTAAGCCCTAGGGCCCACTTGTCAGCGTCAGTAGGTGGTGGTTTAGTGGCTAATTAACTAGGCCATGTCAGCTCGCCGGAGTTCTGGCCGGCGGCGACCATCAGTGCGGCGGCGATAGTGGTTTTGGTCGTTTCGGCCACCAAATGAACCGCGGAGGCCACCGGAGTGAAGTTGAGGGCGACCCGCGGCTCTTGGCGGAGTCCGTTGGGGTCGGGGTGGCCGGAGTCGACGGCGGCGAGCTCGGCTGCGGCGGCCGGGGTTCGGTCGTGCACGGGAACGGTGTTGCAGGGTGTTAGGGGGGTGTTGGAGCGTGCTACGTGCTCCTAGTGAGATGTGGAGCACGATGGCGTGCTCGGTTGGGCGCTACGGCGATCGTGGCCACGACGGCGACATCGCCGGCGGCATGAAGCTTTCGGCCGCGGTGGGGCTAGGGCCTAGGGGTCGGGAGAGAGCAGGGGAGAAGGGGGAAACGGTGGCGTATCTCACCGCGGTTGCAGTGGGCGTCGAAGCGGGCTCGGGGACGCGTCGGAGACGACGAATTTGACGGCGACGGTGGTCGGAGTCCGAAGAGGGGAACGGCGACGTGGCGGCGATGCAGGGCTTCCGGGGACCCGTGGAGCGGTGGGGAGGAAGAAGGAGTCGAGGCGGAGCTTCTGAGCTGGTCGGGGAAGCGAGGGGTGGTCGGAGACGGTGGCTAAGGTGAACGGCAGCGACGGTGAGCTTCGGCCGTGAGAGAGAGAGAGTGAGGGAGAGCCGGGGGAGAGTGAATGGGGTGTCGGCGAGGTCGGGGCGACGACCAGAAGACGATCCACGCGGCGCAACGGCGACCAGGGCGATGCAGAGAGGCTGGGTGGTGCGTGGCGAGCTCGGGCGCGCCATGCTCACCTCCCTGCCTGCTCTGGCGAGGGGAAGCAGCTGGCTGGCACGGGCCAGCACAGTGCTGGGCCGGCTGGGCTGGGCCGCACAGGTAAGTCTTCCCCTTTCTTTATTTTCTGTTTTTATTTAATATAACTGCGACTTTGTTGAATTAAATAAAATACCTAGGCAACTCCAAAAATCACCAAACTACTCCTGGTCCATAGTTGGATTATTTCCAACATGAAACATTTTAGTTTGGAGATATTTGAGCATTTAAATATTTTATATAATTTTAAATGCCCAAATTCAAATAGTTATGATTTAATTCAAAACCCTAGGATGGCCTAGGAAAATGTGCACCACTTTTGGCAGAGGTTCTGAACCAAGGCAAAAATGATGGGCATTTTAGAAGGGCATTTCAGGTTCATTGAAAAATTATTTTAGTAAACCCTAGTTGGTTTCAGAGGGGACTGGGGGTTCTGTCATCCCCATTTCAAGTTTCTGATGAATGAGTAAACATGATGCAACACTCTAATGCATAACTAGCTAGGGTGTGACAGCGGTTTTATTGGCATGTCTTGTCAAAGCAGAGATCGTGTCCCCCTTATCACAGGATTCTCATCAATACGGGCGTGGATAACCCAACCGTCCCATTGGTACAACTCCTTGGTTTAGGAAAGTTCCAAACGACAGCGTGGAGGACGCTTGACATTCATCCTCTTTATAAAGTGGTCGAGACCTGTCCTTTTCTTTCCACGCCTGATCCTTCCCTTCTCCCACCTCGAGTTCCAACACACAAGGTGTAGTCTAAGCGCTCCGGACCTTCAACCATGTCCGTATCCAACCTTCAAGGCCGGTGGATGGCCTCTTCTGTCACAGAGGAGGACATCAAGAAGCTTAGGGAGGCTCGGTATCTGACCGCCAAAATCCTTCACAGACTTCCTGCTCAAGGGCAGGTTATCCCTACTCCCGAACCCAATGAGAGTGTCGTATTCATCTCCCACTTCCTTCGAGGGCTAGGCTATTGTCTTCATCCCTTCGTTAGAGGGCTCATGTTCTATTACGGGCTAGATTTTCATGATCTAGCTCTAGATTCCTTCCTTCACATCTCGACGTTCATAGTTGTGTGTGAGGCCATCCTCCGCATTACACCACACTTCTGCTTATGGCTCAAGACCTTCAATATGAAGCCGAAGATAATCGACGGGCAACACGCGGAGTGCGGAGGTGTTATGATAAGCAATGGTGTCGATGCTTTGTGGCCAAAGGACTCCTTCCTAGAAGTTTCTGACCTATGGCAACGGGAATGGTTTTACATCACCACGCCTCGAGGGAGGAAGTGGGCGGCCGCCCCGGCCTTCCGCTCTGCCCCTCCGCCACAACTTGCGTCATGGGTCAACAAGGGGCTGGATTGGGGATCGGTTAATGACGTGCCAATATTGCAAAGCTGCATTCGGGATCTCCTCAAGAGGGATATTAATCTTGTCAAAGTAATTCAAGTAATGTTAGTCCATCGGGTCCTGCCATGCCAACGTCGATCTCTCCGCATGTGGGAGTTCAACCCGGAAGGACCGCGAACCATTCAGCACTTCTTCGGCATGACGCTCGAAGGGATGTATCGATTATTCTTCGGATCACGAATAAAGTGTCCGACACAACATAGGATGCAGGCCTCAACTGCATCCATCCAGACACCCAGGTAAGTAACTCCGCGACCGAACATGCTTTCATTATATTTGTCACAACATTACTTTGAAAAACCACCCTCGGCCAGGACTTGATAAGAAAGGCGTAGAGGATCAGGTGTTCGGCCCCTCTTCCCGAAGACTCGCCGGATCCTGTACTAGCCAGGATGCTGGCTCGCGCACCTTATCAAGTGCCATCAGGGGAGGACAAGGAGAGGAAAGGGGAAGCCAAAGGCGGACTTCATGCTGGAGGTACGTCACGCATCTCGACCGAGGAAATTAATATCCCTGTGTTGGTGGATGAACGGGGAGGAGATTCTAGCATCCCCTCTCCCCACGGGAAGAAAAGGACCGCCCCTGAAGACTTGGAAGCAGAGGTCTCCAAACGAGGGAAGAAACCTGCATCAGGGGGCCCTGCCCAAGGGGGCAACATTGTTGCACAACGTCCACAGGGGGGCCAGCCGTTAACCGAGCTGTAAGTGAACAAAGGTGTCTAGTAAGCATACCCCGTTCTTTTCCTGAGAATAACGACCGAGACATATGTTTTGTAGTTTGGCTCATAGCCTTCCTCCACAATGTTCGTCATCGGGGGATCTTCTTCCAGAGATGATGGAGAGCGAAACGCCTCCTCATAGCTCTCCGCCTCATGAGGCGGATGATCCTGAGGTGTCGTCCAGGAGGATCTCTCCCGGTCCGCAAAGACCAGAAGGCCACTCTTCGGCTACCCGAAGTCCGGGGTTTTCGGCTCCTAGAGAGACCAACAAGAAAAGCCCTGAACTGTCCGATATACAACCGTACACATTGACGGGTCTTCTGCAGCAGGCGGCTATCTCAGAGGCACATCATACCTTAATGGGTACGGTGGTTAAGAAGTTATCATCCACAAAAAGCGGGTTGATGAAGCTTTTACGAGCCTGCTAAGAGGCTTTGAGGTATGCAAAATGATATATATATTTTTGATTGTACCATACACGCAAGGTGTACATTGTATAGATAGTAGCCCCTGAGACTCTGATTGCCATCCGGACGAGGCGAGCAGAGGATCATAGTCACAGGTAATGATAGCGCTGATTTTGTACGCAGGCAGTTGCAGATCCGACAGCTGGCCGGACTGCTGAATTTGCCGAACTGAGTCGGCAACTTGACGTAGCGGATGCAGACAGCACGCTTGTGAACAAGCGGCTTGACGAGGCACATGATATGTATATTTAAGTGGTCAGCAAATATTAATAAGAGCATGATGCTAGGATTTATAATATGCTTTGAGTGCAGATGGAGCTGCCGCCGTGGAGACCCTTCGGGCAGAACTTGCCCGGGCCAAGGAGCAAGCCAGGAGAAGTGATGCAGCCGCCCTGAAGGCAGCCGAAGAATTAAAAGCCGAACAGGCTGCTCATCGCTAAAGTAAGGATAAAATAGCCAACATGGCTCTTGAGCTGCAAAATGCCGCCAGCCGATACGAGCTTCTCGAAAGGGAAAATCAAATGAAAACGGCTGACCTAAAGAAGGCCTTGCAAGCAGCAAAGGAAACTCGCTCTAAAATTAGAGCGGCGCGGGAGGAGCTTAGGCAAGCCGGTGATATCGCGGCTGGGAAGCCCTTTTTATTGAGAACAAAGTTCGGCGATCCGAAGTATGCCCCTCTTGATCAATTGTGGAGTTCTTCAGACGCATACTTGGATTTAGCAAAGAGTGCTGCTGATGCGACAGAGTATTTCAAAGATCGAGAAGATCATGAGGTAGAAAAATTGTTCTGGTCGCAGTTCAGTAATCCAAGGCGTCCGCTACTGTTGAATGAGCAAATGGCCAAATGGGCCGAGCTCCATAGTTATTCGGGCTTGCGATGAAGGCCGTCGTGGACCACCTATGGCCAAAGGAACCAAGTCCGGATAGTTATTTTGGTTTGGTGAAACGATTTATTCGTGTTGTGCCGCATATCGACGCTGTCAAGAGGTCGGCGTGCATAGCGGGTGCGTAGATGGCCCTTGCCCGTGTTAAGACGTATTGGGCGAAGATGGAGGCCACCGATATTGCAACCAGGGGTCCGCCCGGGGGCTAGGACTCGCCCGAGCACTACTTTGAAGAAGTCTTAGAAGATGCCCGTTTAATAGAGGCTCAGTGCTCAAAGAATACCATGTTCCAGTGACATGTATCTTATTCTATTTATATATTAAAAGTAATTGACGGGTATCCAGAAAAAAGATAAATAAGCTAGAAATTGCCACAAAAATCAGAAACATCTAGCCGTTAATTTGGTGGTCCCGTCACTTAAAAGACATAACTAACAGACTAGATCTAATGGCCATTAGTCTTAAAAAATTAACGTACATGGAACATCGGTTGAAAAAGTTAACGCACGTGCGACATGGGCTCATGCCAAACAATAAGCATACATGAGAGATCAATCTCAGAAAAAAAACTATCGATCAATCTAAAAAAAGGAAACAACCAATCTACGTGGACATGGATGGAATATGCATGCATGAGTTTCCCTAAGAAAATGGATGCATGAGCGGTCAATCTAAAAAAACTAGCGTACGTGAGACATGGGCCGATGCCTTGCAAGTATATGGATGTATAGTTTTTTTTGGAAGAAAAAAAACTGCATACATGGCCCTTGATATATGCATGCATCACATGCTATACCTTAAATATGGGAACATCAGCTCAATTTTTTTTATTGGAACATCAGTAATTCGGGTATCTAGAAAAAAGCTAAATAAGCTAGAAAATATTAAAAAAACAGAAATATCTAGCCGTTAATTTGGTGGACCCGTCATTTAAAACACATAACTAACAGACTAGATCTAATGGCGACCAATCTTAAAAAAAAAATACGTACATGGAACATGGGTTGGAAAAGTTAATCGTACGTGATACATGTGCTCTTGCCAAACAATACGCATGCATGAGATATCAATCTAAAAAAAACTATCTTTTTTTTGCGGGTGAAAAGAAAACAAGCTATCGATCAATCTGAAAAAATGAAACAAGCTATCTACGTGTACACCGTAAATGGATGGAATATGCATGCATGAGCGGGCAATCTAGAAAACACTAGCGTACGTGGGACATGGGCTGATGGCTTTCAATATACATGGATGTATATTTTTTTGGAAGAAAAAATACCTGCATACATGGCCCTTCATATATGCATGCATCACATGCTATACCTTAAATATGGGAACATCAGCTCCAATTTTTAAGGGAACATCAGCTTCTCAACATCAGTAATTTTGACTAGGTACACTTGATTCATTTTTTTTCAAAAGGGACATTATGTAATTCAAGTGAAATATATCTCTCAACATCAATCCTTTCATCACAATCATCAATTTTTTTAAGATAAAATCAATCCTAGAGAATCCGACAAACTTAAGCATAACACGTCCAAATAACATACTGTAATAATTTTTGAAAGGATTTCTAACTATCTTGGAATTAGGAACGCTACAGTTAACATTTAATGCTGTTTTGTATGTAATAATGTGGACACTGCTTTTGTGCAGAAGTAGTGTCCACATTAGCTTGGAAGATATATTTTTTCCTTGAAATTGTGGACATTGTTATAGCAAACTTTACTTACTGGATAATATAAGCCAATATTGGTCCTGGTTAGTGCACGAGCCTTGGCTTAACTAAATCAAAATATCATGGAAACAAATATATAACATCACACTACATATAGTATATAAATGCACTCTAATTTTGTATACTAGATTAGAAAAGGTTGCCGTAAAAAACTAAAAAATAGTAATTAATATGTAAATCTTACAAAACATTAGCAAATATTCGTATGCCTACATGAATACAATGAGGTCTATTAAAATGCCCTTTAAATAAATTATATTATAATGCAACATCATAAAATAATGAACAATTTGATCTAAATATAATATGCACAACACGACGGATCATGTATGACTAGAAGGTAAATGACAGACGCACGACATATATATTTTTATATGTAAAAAAACAAAATTGGTAAGAAAAACTATGTGCGCCAAAGTCATATATTTTTAAATGTCAACACATTTGGTTTCACAGTTTCTTTAGACATATCAAATAATAAGATCTCATTATTAAATTTTCAAAATTCTAGCCCACGCATCAAGCGGGCCACTTTGCTAGTTGTAAAAACAATGCTTTTGACAATAAAGGCTTTATTTATACTTTTGCCCGTAAAGTATTGTAGTGCCTCTTGTGCGGCCGCTTATGTATATATGTATATAACCTGGAAGTTTGCAGTCGTCGGCTTCATCCCCCTCGCACATAATGCGGGGGTGTTCGGCAAAGCGCGTAACCACACTTGATCCAACGTCTTGGTCCATTAAGGAGGTGGTGGCGCGGCGAACGAGGCAATCGGACTATATAGCTTTAACACTTCACTTAGCCATAGGAGTTTGACGGTGGGGCTACTATATAGCCCCTGGTATATCCGCGTTCATACGAATACGGTGCGCATACATACGTGACCGGGAAACCGGTCCTTCGTTAATGCGGAGGAATCGCGAAGATTCCGCTGAGTCATCGAGTGGTTGACCAGTCTCTTGCTTTATCATGACATTCAGTTTTCGTCTTTCTCTACTAAGGTGCCCATCCGGATGAACCAGGGCACAATCGCAGTAGTTCTCTCGGTGCCACCTTAGCTGATAGAGCGGAACGTAAGGTAGCAAAACACGGGAGCCGGGCAAACCCAACTATTGACCAAAGACATGATTCGGAGCTGATGCATATAAGGCCAAACTCACGACGCCGAACACTCCCGAAGGTATTCGGACTTTACAACATATACTGGGCTAAGTACCGCCCTCGATATATAATGAGCCCTGAATTTCTAGGTATGTGCATTAATCTGGCGTGACGAAAGAGCGGCTATGGTGAGAGCATAGATCCCAAAAACACATTGGTTGCTGCCCTTATAACGTCTATTTTAGATCGGCGAATAATAAGCTTGCCAATAATGCTGGTATCCCTCTTGGTCATTTTAAGTAGCACGAGGGTGTGAGCCAACAAGAGACAATAAAAAAGGTTTACACAGGGTCTTAATCTAAAAAGAAACCTTGGAACGGGGCCCTGCTGCACATCTGCGCCTTTGTCTCCGTTGTGCCATATCCTGGAAGGGTATAGCATGATGGTCATCTGTAAAAGGGAAGAAAAACCCAGGTGAAAGAATCTTGTGTGACCGTGCGTAAAGTCGGTTAAACTTAATGAACTGTGAAAATTCAATTTATTGAGTGTAAATAGGACCCGGCCGAACTATGAATCCTTATCTTGCGGGCAGCCCCCAGCACTACATATGGGGGCATAGCCGTTAATCAAGCTCAGGTTTATCTAGGCTGCTACAAATAGTGGTGCGCCGAACACGTCTAGCCGTGGCCGTGGTCTCGACGACCGATTAGTTACTTGGGTTGGAGAGGCCGTTTAGTGGTTCAGCTGCTAGAGCCGCCACATATTCTTCCGCACGCACGGAACGCTCTGTATTTCCGCTGATTGTGATGACTCCACGTGGACCGAGCATCTTAAGTTTAAGATAAGCTTAATGTGATACTGCATTGAAACGAGCGAAGGCCGTTCTTCCGAGTAGTGCATGATAGCCGCTTCGGAATGGAGCGATGTCGAATATTGGTTCTTCGCTTCGGAAGTTGTCGGGAGAACCGAATACAACTTCTAATGTTAGAGAGCCCGTGCAGTGGGCCTCTACGCCTGGTATTACTCCTTTAAAGGTAGTACTACTTTGGCTGATTCTTGACGGGTCTATCCCATCTTGCAGACAATGTCCTGATATATCAGATTAAGGCTACTGTTGCCGTCCATGAGGACTCGGGTGAGATGGTATCCGTCAATTATTGGGTCGAGCACCAAGGCAGCCAAACCTCCATGCCGGATACTAGTCGGATGATCCCTACGATCGAAAGTGATCAGGCAGGCCGACCATGGGTTGAATTTGGGGGCGACAGGCTCTACAGCGTATACGTCTCGGAGTGCACATTTGTGCTTCCTCTTTCGTATGTGAGTTGCATAAATCATGTTCACTGTTTTGACCTCTGGTGGAAAAAATTTCTGTCCACCCGTGTTCGGCTGGCAAGGTTCGTCCTCGTCTTCACTTGGCGGCTCCCTCCCCTTGTGTTCGGCGTTTAGCTTACCGGCCTACTTGAAGACCCAGCATTCTCTGTTGGTGTGATTCGCAGGTCTCTCGGGGGTGCCATGAATCTGACAGGATCTGTCTAGAATTCTATTTAGGCTGGACGGTCCATCTCTGTTGCCTTTAAATGGCTTTTTCTGTTGACCGGGTCGAGAGCCCCTGAATCCGGCATTTACCGCTATGTTGTCTGGGTTGTCTTCATTATTTCGACGCTTGTTTTTATTGCGTCGCGGCTTCCCGTTGCCATCCCTGATTTCGGATGTGCCTGGGTCACTGGTGCAGCTGTGGGCCAACCAACTATCCTCTCCCGTGCAAAAGCGGGTCATAAGAGTTGTTAAGGCTGCCATTGTCCTCGGCTTTTCCTGGACGAGGTGTCTGGCACGCCATTTGTCCCGGACACTATGTTTGAAAGCTGCTAGGGCTTCAGCATCCGGACAGACAACGATTTGGTTCTTCTTGGTGTGAAATCTATTCCAAAGCTTACGGGCTGACTCTCCGGGTTGTTGGATTATGTGACTTAAATCGTCTGCATCCGGAGGTCGGACATAGGTCCCTTGAAAGTTAGCCTGAAAGCGTCCTCGAGTTCCTCCCAACTTCCAATTGAATTTTCAGGGAGGCTTTTCAACCAGTGCCGAGCTGGTCCTTTCAACTTGAGGGGCAGCTATTTGATGGCGTGGAGATCGTCTTCGCGAGCCATATGGATGTGAAGAATAAAGTCCTCAATCCAGACTGCAGGGTCTGTTGTTCCGTCGTATGCCTCGATGTTTACGGGTTTAAACCCCTCTGGAAATTCATGTTCCAGCACCTCATCGGTGAAGCACAGGGGGTGTGCGGCACCCCTGTATTTGGATGTGTTGTGGCGTGGGTTCGACGACTGCAGTGTTCGTTGTTGATTCTGAGCTGGTAGTCGATCAGTATAGTCGGTTCGGTGGCCGTGATCCTACATAGGAACACGTTTTCTAGATCCATAGATGGACCTGGTCATACCAGCTCTTTTGTCCAAGTGCTCACGTAGATCGTGTGCTGACTTTCGTGCGGCGTCGTTAGCCGCTCTATCTCGGCCACGGGGTGGTCGGTCCGGCAGATCGGCCGTATTGTTTTTCGGTGGAATGGGCTCTATAGCCTCGTCGTCTAATTCGGGCAGCAGCTCGCGCTTTGGGTAGGTCTTTGTGTGGTGATCACCGCCATATATTTCATCAGTGTCGAGCACTTTGTTCCATCTGTGGTTGAGCGTATCATGCGCGGCCTTAAGCCTTTGCTTCTGCTTCTTCAAGCTGCTCGCGGTGGCGATAAGCCTTTTGTGGAGGTTCTCTTGTTCCAAGTGCTTTTCCGGGATGATGCGTGCATCGTCGTCCGGACTGCTCTCCTCTCCGGAGATAGGTTTATAAGTTTTGCCTTCGGCATTGCTGTGATCAGATAGCGGCCCCGGACTGTGTTGGCCGTCCCCTGGCTCATCCTGCTCCATCGCTTGGTCTATGGGGTCATCGTTATCTTTAGCGTCGTCCGGGGTATTATTCTTTCTTGTGTCGGTATCGCTGTTTTTGCTATGGCGGGCTTTAGAGCGGCGCCGCTGACGTTGGCGCTTTGTTTGCTTCTCAAGGGGATTATCCTCTACTGCATCGTCGCCATTGCTTTCTTTGGGTGTGTCCACCATATATATATATATCATATGATGAGGTGGCTGTCCAAGGCACTTGGGGCGATGGTTCCCGTGTTTCTCCGGCATCATCGTCCATACCGTTGATGTCTTTGGAGTCGAAATCAAGCGTGTCGGTTAAGTCATCGACAGTGGCTATTAAGTGGGTGGTGGGTGGGCAACGAATTCCTTCGTCGTCTGCTTCCCACTAAAGTCGAACATAGTTCGGCCAAGAGTCTGCTGACAGGGAGAGAAATTTTAGTGAGTTTAGCGCATTGCCCAAGGGCGAGTGCTGAGAGATATCCGCGGAGCTAAACTCCACGACCGGTGCCCAGTTAGGTAAGCTCGGCACAGATGCACGCGGTTCGGAGCCTATGACAGGAGACGAGTCTGGAGGTCCGTTGACACAGAGCTCTTTGGAAGTGAGATCTGTGTTCGGCTCTATCGTCGTTGAGTGTGCGGCCTCCGTGGCGGGGTCCATCCACCCGTCCTCAGATGCCATGATCTGTTCCGGATTTAGAGTCGGGGCAGCTGCAGGTGTGATCTCCTGAACACCGTCCGATGGCAGATCTAAGTCATGCTCATCGTGACTATGGGACGTACCTTTCATGGGCTCTAATTCGTCGAAGATCAAGTCTGCGTGGATGTCGGTAGTGTGATTTAGGCTTCCAAACCTGACCTGATGGCCAGGGGCATAGCTATCAATTTGCTCCAGCTGGCCAAGCGAATTGGCCCGCAGTGCGAAGCCGTCGAATACGAAGATCTGTCCGGGGAAGAAAACCTCGCCCTGGACCGCATCGTTGTAGATGATTGAAGGAGCCATCAAGCCTTACCGTGAGGACACAGTGGAACTCTCAATGAAAGCACCAATGTCGGTGTCAAAACCGGTGGATCTCGGGTAGGGGGTCCCGAACTGTGCGTCTAAGGCTAATGGTAACAGGAGGCGGGGGACACAATGTTTACCCAGCTTCGGGCCCTCTCTATGAAGGTAATACCCTACTTCCTGCTTGATTGATCTTGATGATATGAGCATTACAAGAGTTGATCTACCACGAGATCATAGAGGCTAAACCCTAGGAGCTAGCCTATGATTATGATTGTTGTTGTCCTACGGACTAAACCCTCCGGTTTATATAAACACTGGAGGGGGCTAGGGTTACACAGAGTCGGTTACAGAGAAGGAAATCTACATATCCGAATTACCAAGCTTGCCTTCCACGCAAAGGAGAGTCCCACCCGGACATGGGACAAAGTCTTCAATCTTGTATCTTCATAGTCCAACAGTCCGGCATAGGCATATAGTCCGGCTATCCAAGGACCCCCTAATCCTGGACTCCCTCACATGTGCCAAATAATTCATAAACCATGGGCGGGAAAACACCCTCTCCTTGCACGAAATCGCTCGCGCCGACTATTTAAAAACACGCCCTCCTCGCTCGAAATCGCTCGCGCCGACTATTTCAAAACACGCCCTCCTCGCTCGAAATCGCTCGCGCCCACTATTTCAAAGCATGCCCTCCTCGCCCGAAATGGCTCACGCCCACTATTTCAAAACACGCCTTCCTCGCCCGAAATCGCTTGTGCGCACTAATTGGGAGAAGCAAAGTTACTCTATTATCCCCGACCCTCAATACACAGACCCAAGCCCTGAAGCCTAAAGGCAGGGGTAGAACTGTAACTCCCCCCACATTTCAGAAAAATGCATCCGTAAGGCATGGTTCGCCTTCCCAATTTCCCATTCATACCTTGTGGGTGCCAAATAACCTTCTCCCAGAAGCTTCCTTCTCCCCAACCACGAAATCTCAGCCCCTCCTCCATGGCGCCCCACACCGCACCAAATTCACCGCCGCCTTCCTCCCCAATGCTGGAGACATTGTCCGTTTGCCATCGTGCACTGGGCCGTGTGCCTTTTACTTCATGCTGCCGGAGTTGCATCGACGACGGCCGCGTGAACCATACCGGAGCCGATTCACTCCCGCCGTTGTGCACGGCGCCAGAGCGACTCCAACGTCAGAAGTGTCCAGCAGGGCCACGGTGTTGCTTCCCTGTAGCCATCAACCGTCACGACATCGCTGCTTTCCTAACACCAGTATCCACCACAACAGCGCCAGCCTCACCGACTCGGCAGCTGGAGCTGCCTACTTCGCAGGGCTGCAAGGTAGGTCGTACACTCATCTCAAATCACTTTATTTAGGCGCTAGTTGTCTGAATTTTATTCTTGTCCAATTGATTCCCAATGGGAAGAAGCACCCCTCGAGGCGGCGGAGCTCCTAGGCTGCCGGTTGGCTAGTGTCTAACGTAAGGGTGCGGGGACGCAAGTTTGCCACGGAAGCAGCGCTTACATGCCTATCTTAGAGTTGCGTGGGTTGAAGGTAATGCCGCCGACGGACCTGGATGACGGCGTGTGTTTGTGGATTGGCTGGGGGCGGCGCAACCACTGCAGTGTTGTGGGGCAGGGAGCGGGGTTTTGGTAGGAGCTCTCGCAGCCATGGACGGTGGAGACAGGCTGCTCTGCCGGTGGTCGCTGGCTCTTCGGGGAAGATTCTGAACAGTGTCAGTCCGGAGGCACAAGATGGCCATCAAACCATCCGGCATAGATCGGACAGTACAAAAATAAAATAAAATCGTGTGACCCCAATTTAGTCTTTAGGAAACAGACGTGTGACCACTCTCGTATATTACTGTTGATCTCTTAGGGTATTTCTTCAGATCACAGATATGTGTCATTCTTAACATTATGCGTTTTCTGCATCTTCAGCCGCACTGTCTTCCTTCTCATCGGAGCTGCTCCAACAAGGGAAGCATACACTAGAAGGGACCTATAGTCCCCACTCAATAGTTCCCTGCATCGAATGCGCATGCCCGACATGGACAACCACAACAACTGCAGGGCCATCGACAAGTCAGCACATGATGCTCACTCCTATGGATGGTGACCAGATAGGTTGTACCCTCATCTTACTTGTGTGCAACATTTATGGCTTTATTATTCATCTAAGGATGGAAAATAGATTATCACATTTCACTGTATATTCATGTTGATCTCTTACGGGTCTTGTTCAGGAGTTAACACTGTTCCACTTGTTCTTTAGGTAACGCTGGTCCATAGTTACCATCCATCAGCCAATGCTATCCCACAGGCTGGCGGTTATAGTATTATACCACTTCTAGTATTACCTATGTTGTTCTTTAATATTTTTATGTGCCATCTAGTTAATCTCGAGTACAAACGATACATATTCTGTAGCTTTCATCTGTGTTCTCCCTTTAGTTTGTGAGACCTGTAGCTGCTAGTTAACCCCAGTCCTACTATTTACATCGTCTCCTACAGGCACTCATTACATAAATATAACTACTAGTTGTCTCCATGCATGTCAGTTATAATTGCACACACTGACTTATCCACAAGAACCTCACGAAGCAATGTAACGACCAACAAACTTGACGTCAATGATACCCAATATGATGGAACATGTAAAGGCAATTTTTCACAAGACTTGTAGAAAGATGATGAATCCTATTCACCCCACAATGTCCTATAGTGCATCTACTCTGTTGCAATGCCTTGTGCTTAGCCTGTTGATCATGCATGTAAATATGGCGTGCCTTCCTGTTTTTCGGTACCTATTCTATTCATGATAACATGTTTTTCAAGTACTGTCATTCTACTCTATTGCAATGCCATCTGCTTAGTTTGGACATCGTGCTTCTGAATATCTTATGCATTGTTATTCATCAGTATGTACTTCATCTGTCTACCATACCATGTTCTTTTTTTACATTGGAGTGATGTTCTAGTGGTCTGTTGCAATGCCATCTTAGTTTCCCAATCATGCACGCATATGTTGTCTTAGTGTTTTTCTGTATGTATTCCGCTAGCATACAGTTTTACATTCAAGTAGTGTTTTTTTACACTGTTGTCCTGTCGTATCCCTAGCTCTTACATCATACTCCCTCCGTTCGGATTACATGTCACAGAAATGGATAAAAATGGATGTATCTAGAACTGAAATACGCCTAGACCCATCCATTTATTTCCGGATGGAGGGAATACATGTCAATATGTCATGCTTTTCTATTCTTCAGTATCTATTCCATCTCTGTTGTAGCATGTTTTATAATTGAAGCACCATTCTTCTATATAAGGTATGCAAGGGGAAGACCGCTATGTTAGAATATGAAGGGTTATGAACTAGGTCTTTGCAAAAGATCCAAACGATAGGAGATAGTAAACCAACTCCAGTTTTCATAGATACTTCTCCAGCATAGAGAAACCCAACTCCTACTGATAATAAGCAGATTCAAGTGGGCAAAGAACTAGTCCGCTGTAGTCCAGCAAAAATATGTGAACTCCATTCTAAGAAGTGTGTGCGTATCCTTGCATCATGAAATTTTATAGCATTCTGATCATATTTTCTACATGTTTCTTACCCATCTCTCTTTTAGAAAATAAGGTTAAACGATAGAAGATTTTCTGCACTGGGATCGTATTCGAGGAAAGTATGTTGCGGGAATTCTCTATGCTCCAATGCTGATGTAAGTACCTGTTGTATATCACTATTTTTTTACATCGGCATTTATTTTGTTAATCGGCGTGAATCCAACCTTTATCTGATCTAAATTTAGTTGTAGAAAAATGTATAGGCGATAATGTTGATTTTTGTAAGGAAAACTGCCTGGTAGTTTTGCATACTGAGCTGCATGAGTGTACTATCTCATATCATACACATTACCGAACTATAGTGCTGCGCTGGTTGCCCATTCATTCATTGTGTCAATGTTGCTTTCGTATTACCTTACCTGGCTGATGATAGTTCTGCCATATTATGTTAATTTGGTGTAGGCTGGTGTCGTCTGGTTGCCCAAACATTCGTTGTGTCAATGTTGCTTTCCTATTATCTAACCTAACCATTGATAGCAATCCTAATGTGTTAATTTGGTGCAGGCTGCTGAAGATAAGAAGACAAACTCTGAAAGCAGCAAGGCAACCCCATTGTTTCTTTCCAATAAATCTAGGCTAGGTAATATGGAAATAACTCTTGATTAATCTGTTCGGTTCCCCTCCTAATTTATGTTATGATGTAGTGGTCGAGACACTCACCACTATCAATAATACAAGGCTGCCAAAATCGTCATCTGAATCTGCTCAGTTTCCTCTATCTCGGATGCAATGGGAAAGATGTATTTTTGTGAACCAATTACTGGCTGAAGCAATGATGGAAATTGTGGAGGAACCAGAGGTGCACATTCTTGCACAACAACAACTGATCAATATTTTTAGGGACAGTGTACAAAAGAAGGAAGAACTTTCTCACATGCTTATGGGCATCATCCGCGTTGAGGTTGCAGATTGTGACGTTGTAGATCGCTAGGTTCTGTTCATTTATTTGCACTGGCGTCATTCTTTGATTGCCCAGTTGATGTAATTTCCTATAATATATGCTGGATGTGCAACATTTTTCCTTGTATGCCATACCTTTGCTTAGCGTGCCTCGCATTCCAGCTAACTGGTCGCTAGGAGGTTAAAAAAGAAGTGAAATTAATAGTTAGCACGAACAGTCATGGGCCCTATATGAAGGAAGCCGCCCACTGCCCTTAATGGGCTTCCCTAATGGGCTCTCAGGGCCAAAATTCTCTCTATGCATAATTGCTCATCGTAATGGGCTCAAATTATCTAATTGGGCCTACAAACATGTTCGAACTTTAGTGGGCCCATTAAGCTAATGGGCTGTAACCAGGTCGAAAGCTCTATTAGACTGACGGTTAATGCTCGGCCCTGTTACCTCCCGGGTCGTTAACAGGCCGACATCGAAGCGGGCAACAGGTGGGCCCATTTGATTTCACGGGCCGTTAACAGGCCGATACTAAGGTCGGCCTACATATGGCCCAACTATACTGTGGGCCTTTAGCAGGCCGAAAGAGAAAGCGGGCTCATACTGGACAACGAAGAGCATGGGCCGCTAAGAGGCCGAAAGTCAGGTCGTACTGTATATGGCCCAACTGTGTTGTAGGCCTTTAGCAGGCCAAAAGAGAATCCGGGTTGGTTTTGGACCATGAAGAGCATGGGCCGTTAAAAGGCCAAAACTCAGGTCCGACTGTGGCCCAGCTCATTTATGGGCCGCTAACAGGCTGAAAGGCACCGGGCCGAAAATTGTCCCAACACTTAAATGGGTCGCTAAAAGGCCGAGAGTCGTACATCCTGAAAATTGGCCCATCCCTTGGATGAGAAGGGATGGGCCGTTAATAGGCCGTAACCACATCGAGCCGATATTGAGCCCAAATATATAGCAGGCTATTAATGGGCTCGAACTGACGATGGGTTGCAATCGTGTCAAATCGTTAACGGGTCGTTGATGGGCCGAATTAGCACTTCTCGTATGGGTCGTGGGCTTAAATGGACCTGACACAAGTAGGCCTTATACGGGCCGGCCTGCTAATTTTTACTGGGCCGGCCTTTTCACCGGAATGGGCCTCTGTTGGGCCATGCCACATGCCGACGTATCATAGGCGCCTCCCATACTATGAGTGGAAGACATCTGTCCCAATGGTGAGCCGACACGTGGTTCCTCCGGCCAATGAGAAATTTACAGGTGGAAAATCCCCATTGGTCGTGGCTGTTAGCGGGTTATCGGATCCAAAACCGGACCCGATAGCTTAATGGCGACCCGTTACGGTGGATGCCACGTGTCGTTCACCCTTAACGAAAGCACTTCCATGACGCGTGATTTATCGTCATGGAAGTGGACACTTCCATGATGATAATTTTGGTAATGTCATGGAACACTTCTACGACAGTACAGGTATGATTTCTTGATTTTGTCATAAAATCATCATGGATGTGCATGCATGAAAAAAAACGTGACCTACTATGACAAACATGTATCATCATGGAAGTGTATTTTTTTGTAGTGCCGGCCCATAGTGCGAAGGCACAGGGCTGGATCCTCTAACCAAGAGTGGTGCAGAAGAGCCCCCCACCTCCCCAGCCAAAGAAGAGGGGGAGACCACTTAGGGCGAGGCCTCCCAGGGGGGCCCCTTTCATCCGCCAAACGGGTCGAGGAGCCCCTAGCGATCGTTCCCACAGAATGGTCCGCCCAGGTCAACGCCATGGTTACCGAGGAAGGAGGAGGCACCCATCCCCCAACTACCAATGTTGCCAGAGAGACTGACGACCTTCCACGACAAACAACTCCTGGTAACTCTTCCTCTTCTATCTTTTGCGGTTTTCATCATATCGCTCCAAGTTTTTTGGCTCTCTAATGCTCCAGTCTCCTCATTATTGCTTGTCGCCCTTGTTTGCAGTATCATTGGCCGAGGAGCCCGAGTTGTTGGAGGAAGTGGCCAGCATCGGGAAGGATGCTGCTGAGGAGGCTGCCAAGATTGTTGTCATGGAGGGGTAGGAAACACCGCCCGGGGCACCCAGGAGCCCTCGAAGGAAGCAGAGAAGACCACCGGCAGTGCGTCAGGATTGGAGGCGATAGTTAAAGAGAAAATCACCCTTCAAACCATGAGCCCGCTTCCCTCGTTCGCCACCTCGACGGGGATTCCACAGCCTTCTTCAAGCCAATTGGCGCTGGTGCTTGGCCAACCCAGTCTCGGAGCCCCCAGTTCTTCAGCAGCAGTGAGCGTGGAGCTCGATGAAGAGATCCAGCGCATCATGGCGCCTTTGTCCCAGCACGCTAGAGAAGCCTATGACTCTATCGATGCCGTCATGGATCTATCCTCCTTGAAGTCCGTGGCAACGGGCATCAAAGAGATGCAGAATTGGTATGGCCAGAAGTGGCAAGCACTTAAGGAGCAACGCAATTCCGCCAACAGCATGAACCAGAAGCTGAGGGACAAGGGCAGCGAGCTACACAAGTGGCATGGAAATCAGTTCCAAGTCCTCCTGCGGCAACAGGAGATGATCTCCATGGCGAAGGAGGACGTCGTTGCCTGGGAAGCCCGCCTGGCGGAGCGCATAGCGCTCTTGAATGCCAGGGAGAAGGATATCTCCTCCCGGGAGGAGAACCTCGAGGCCGTCCTTCATGGCGAGGATGAAGAACTAGAGGCCCTTGCCCAGCAGCGTACCAAGGATCTAGAGGACAAACACAAGGCGGCTTCGATGCGCTCTCCACCGACTCCGTCACCCAGCTGAACAAAATTGTCGATGACCTTGCTGTTGCATCTACTGCCAAATCTGACCTCGACCAACAGGTGCTAAAACGGACGAGGAGATTGCCAGGAGTGCCAAGGAGGTCGTGGCCCTCAAGGAGGAAGCACAGAAGGCAGAGATCTTTCCGAAAGAGGTGCGAACGCAGCTCTCCTCTAAGGGCCAGGACCTTGATCTTGCCAACGGCATCATTATGAACCTGAAGGCAAGGATTGGCACTCTGGAAAGCACAACTGAGTCCATCAGTGTTCATGAGAAACAGCTGATGAAGGTCTTGGAGAACACAAGGACCCTCCAGAAGGATGTAGAGGGCAAGCTGGCCAACCAATCTGAGCAGGTCAACCTTTGGATCAAGAGCCTAGTCGACATTGCCTAGCGCCTCTCTGCCCAGATTGCAACGATGGGCATGGAGGGGCTAATATTCTCGGTTGAGAGGCATGAGGCCCCAAGTGTCAAGCTATGGCTCTTCTTCAACGAGCTGATTTAAAGGTCGAAGTCATGCGAACAAGGGAGAGCTGCTCGTTTCGCAAGCGAATCCTGGAAGCTTATCCGCAACACCCTCTTCATGGTCCTGATCAACATCGCCTACCGCCACCCGGACCTTAACCTCATCGATGGATTCAGGAAGCTGCCGACAGGTGCGGATGCTTCTGCTGCTGAGGAGAAAGTTGCCCCCTTCACTGACAAGGTCATGTCCGTCCCCAGGGCTTAGTAAGGCCGTCAAGCAGGGCCCTAAATCATTAGCGTCGCCATGTTGCCCTGTAACTAAACATTATGCATGTCTTGTGTTTAGACCCCGTGCTACTTTTGCTCGTACTGAACTGGTGTTTAGTTAATTTCAAGTGCAAGTTATCCCTCTTGTGTTTTATCCAGATGTTCGTATGGTTGGTTTCATTTTGGTGTGTGTTGGTTGCCTGCCAGTAGCATCACTACTGCAGGATGCTGCTAACGCGACACTACAATCAGAGACCCTTCAAGAAACTACGTGTGATGCAATAATCGCAAACGGTGGTGTTAGAGAACCGTCAAAAATGCCTAAAACGTTTGCGATGACGGATGCATCAAGAACGGTTCAGATTTTTAGTTGCGTGTGCGATGCAGGGCATACGGTTCAGTTCAATTAACTGTTTGTGATGAGGAGGAACAAAAGAAACGGGCAGCCAGATGAAGGCGTGTGTGATACACAGCATACGGTTCACTCAGATGAACTGTTCTGATGAGGAGGAACAACATAAATGGACAACTAGATAAAGGTGTGTGCGATTGGGGGCATACGCTTCAGAAGGATTAACCATTTGCGATTAGGCAACAGAACAGAAACGGTCGGCCAGATCAAAGGTGTGTGCGATTGATGGCATACACTTCATGCAGATGAACTGTTTGCGATTAGCCACAACAAACAGAAACAGTTAGACAGATCAACGTGTGTGCACTAGACGGGCACACATTCTAATTAGAAGAAGCGTGCGCGATGGTAATAACGAGCGCGCACGATTCTTGGAACAAGATGTGTGCTGACATTGCCGATTGCGGTGCCCATATAACATGTACGCGGCTGAGAAAGCGTGCCCACGTTACACTGTCCGAGAATAGTGCCGCACTTAGAAATTATAGAACCGTCAATAAATTTTGAGCCTGCATCCCGTCACCTTCCAAATTGCAAACCTGTTCACATCGATCAAAACCTAAACGGTTTCCCACTTAGGATCTTGAGAGAAGCTCCGGTTTGCAAGCAGCTTATACCAAAGCTTGTTCCAATTCGACCAAAAAAATTACCGTAGCATATTGGTGCCATGTCATGCCACCATGCCAAGTTTCATGATTTTCAGGCGTGTTTTGGATTTACATGAATTAAAAAACCAAGTTTCTCAAACTTTCCGGCCGAGCCACGACGCCTAGATGTTTGAATTTCATTCCCATTTCTTGCATGGGACCTAGAGATTCACCCAAGGATACACATGTGATTTTTCAACCAACTTTAGTGCACTGGAGCATGTGCTTGTAGTTCAAATTTGAATTATCCACATTAAATGCCCAGAAATTCAAATAATGTATAAAAAAGGCTAAACGATCCCAGAATTAGTGTATACAAAAATGAAATACATGCTTGGAAAACATGACGCCTAGCGTGGTGCCATGGTTTGGCCTCACCGTGCCCTGGTAAAAATTTGAGAATGTTTTCCTTATGTCGTCATGCACGCCTTTCATAAATCGAACCATCACCAAGGAAGTTCCACGGCTTCGAGGGGGAAATCATCAAGATTGAAGGGGGGTCCAAATTTCCTTTGTCCTTTGTCCATGAGTTTTTTCTATGATAAACGTACACCCTACAAATCACCACGTTCAAATTTGACACTTTCCCGTGTTCATTTACCATATTTAGGGGATTATTTGCATTCTCTAGACATTAATGCACATAATTCAAATTCGAACAATCGGTGCATGAAAAGGTGCACAAGAACGGTCTAGAAAACCATCCTCGTGCCATTTAGTAAATTCTCATGCCTTTTACAAGGAATGGGCAGATATTTTGAGGAAATGTGTGGCAATATATAGTCAACCACAAACACGTCATTTGCTGGGTATACAAAAAAAGAAATAAATGCCTGGAAAACATGACGCCTGGCGTGGTGCCATGGTATGGCCTCACCATGCCCTGGTAAAAATTTGAGAATGTTATCCTTATGTCGTCATGCACGCCTTCCATAAATCGAACCATCACCGAGGAAGTTTCATGGTTTCGAGAAGGAAATCACCAAGATTGAAGGGGGATCCAAATTTCCTTTGTCCTTTGTCCTTTGTCCATGAGTTTTTTTCTAAGATGTAAATACACCCTGCAAATACCACGTTCAAATTTGTCACTTTTTCGGGTTCATTTACCATATTTAGGGGATTATGTGCATTTTTAGGCATTAATGCACATAATTAAAGTTCTAACAATCGGTGCATGAAAGGGTGTGCAAGAACGGTTTGGAAAACGATGCTCATGCCATTTAGTAAATTATTATGCCTTTTACAAGGAATGGACAGATATTCGATGAAATGTGTGGCAATAGTCAACCATAAACGTTTGTTTATTGGGTTTTCCACTATAGAAAAAAATGAAATAACTGATTGAAAAACATGATGCCTGGCATGGTGCCATGGTATGCCCTCACCATGCCCTGGTGAAAATTTGAGAATGTTTGGCTTATGTCGTCATGCACGCCCTTCATAGATCGAACCATCGCCGGGGAAGTTCCATGCTTTCGAGAGGGAAATCACCAAGATTGAAGGGGAATCCAAATTTTGTTTGTTTTTTGCCATGGAGTTTTTTTCTATGAAGAACATACACCCTGCAAATCACCGTGTTCAAATTTGGCATTTTTCCGGGCTCATTTACCCTATTTAAGGGATTATGTGCATTTTCTTGGCATTTGGCGCATATAAATCTAATCCAACTACAGCTGCACAGATGTGATGTGAGTGACGTGGATTGCCGTTCGATCGTGGCGCATCCTACAGTGCACATGCACGATCCGCGTGGCTAGGGTTCCGGCCAATCATAACGTGCAGCATACAATAGCCTCAGCGCAGACTGTTTCCGGAAGCGACAGAGATGAACCGTGTGCGATAATGAACGAGCAAAATTGTAAGGGAAGCCAAATTTACTTTGTCATTTGTCGTTAAGCTCTTAAAAACCACCGCATTGTACGGCTGCCTGGCCCCTCCGTCCCAGAGCTCTCTCCAAACATCGTTCATGGCACCGCGGTGCACAGTAACCGGTAAGGAAGCGATGGCATCCCGCCGCGCCGCATTCAGCAAGCGACGACATCTCACCATGTCGAGTTCATTGCCGCCGGCAGCCACACAGTTATGTGGGCGGACTTTGAGGCTGCCATGGCCAAATGGGCGGTGGATCTAGAGGTGGCCAAAGCCGCAAAGGAGGATCGGAAAAGCCAGAAAGCAGTAAAGAAAAGAGAGTCCCGCCACCGCAAGAAAGAAGAGGCCGCACGCCGTGATGACGAGAGCTTGGCGGAGATCGAAGCACGGTTGGTTGCCGCCTACAAGGCCGGGAAGGAGAAAGCCGACTTTTGGCCAGCATGCCCCGATGGCAGCATGTGAGAAGTAGTTTAAGTTTGTAGTATTAGAGCAAATTACCCGTAGTACTTTAAGTTTGTAGTATTAACGTACAATGAGCATCCTTTGAGGGCTTTGAGCATTGATTAGCATGTGTAACCGTGTGCACTTTTTTGTGTTAATCATTAGAAGATCACAAAACACACAGTTTCTATGCCGTACCTGTGTTCATTTTTTTGCTTGTCAAAAAAATAGACTACACATGTACATCTTTTTGGAGACGGGAATTGCCAATTTTCTGTTTTCTCGCAAACGAGTATTTTATGCGCTTCATCTGCGTTGTGTGTTTCCCCCGCCCAAGTTTCAAGTTTCGCAGCAAAATTTTCATTAGGCGCGCGATTTTAGAGTTTATTCCTCCAACCACATCACCACCCATCAAATTTCCTCAGTAACTCCCCCCACCTCCCCATCCCCTCCCCCACGCCCCCGCGCCTTCCCCTACCGGCAGCTCAAACCGCCGTCACCGCAACCACAACTTCAACCACATCTACGTTCTGCTTGGATCCAGTCAGGTAAGCCATTGATCTCTATCACGGCCCCGGCCTGATTGCTTAAATGGCGCCTGTGAAACATCCGCATGCCTCCAAATGCCCACTGTCCCTACCTCCAGAGCATCGTCGTGCAAGCCCAACCACATATCACGTGGAGGTCGAGGAGCTGATGACGGTCCACGGCGCGATGGCCACTGTGTGTGTTGACCCGGAGGAACACCTCGCCTCCACCGCCACCGACATGGTGCAGGCTCTGGCCTAGAAGAAGTGCCCCGGCGACTACCCCTAGGACTTAACAGGTATGATCTGACCAGCTAAATCTTACCAATACCACTTGCAATGGCTATGTTTTGTACGGTTGATGTATTAAGCATGTCCGTGCCTTGTTTATTTCAGTACTGCACACTGTGTGATGTTCAAGTATTAACTTTCAGTTCAATTTCACCAATACCAGCAACAAACTTGGCTACCATGCTACTCTTCGCAATTAAGATATAGTAGAGATGCTGCCCATTTGCTATTTTTGGTGGATGCTAACCCTGTTGTACTTAACATGCCTATCCATGTACTTACGCAGGGCCATAACGGGTGATGCTGTTGTTTGCCGTCGAGGTTATCTGCATCCCATGTCTTACAGTATTTTACATCATTTGTGCAATTGCAGTTTGGCTTCTAACATTTACTTGCTTCTTGTAGGTACACATGTCGGGGGCACTGATCCACGCTTCAACCTGGAGGAAGAGCTTGCCTCTACTGCCGCTGACTCTGGGCGGGCTCTGGCCAAGATGAAGTTCCCCAGCAAGTACCTCTCAGGACTTACCAAGTATGAACTCACCCGTTCAATCTTATCAATACCAGTTGCAATTAATGGCTATGTTTTGTACTGTCGATGTCTTAAGCATTTGTAGTAAACATGCCTAACACGTTTTAGCTAGTTCCCCTACCTTTCTATAGACAACTGGGTCATTATCTGCTCTTGCAGCACCTGCCTAGTGATGTTTAACTCTGCCAATTGCATTTTTATCAGTACCAGTTTCAATGGCCATTAAGCCTGTTGCAATTAACAGTTGTATCCATTTTTAAACAGTTGTATTTCAATGGCTACAAACTTACAAAAGATGAATTAGGGTGCTATTAAGCCTGTTGCAATTAACAGTAGTATCCATTTTTTAATCTGTCCCTTTTCTACCGTGCTACTCTTTCTCAATGAAGATATCACTATAGATGCTGCCCTTTTATTACCATTTTCTATTTTTGGTGGATGTTAAACCTATTGTAGTTAACATTGGCTTTCCATGTACTTACACAGGGCTACAATGGGGGATGCTATTGTTTGCCGTTGAGGTTAGCTGAATCACATGTCTTATACACCATTTATTCCTAAATTTAAGTATGTTTAGAGATTCCAATATAGACTACATAAGAAGCAAAATGAGTGAATCTAGATTCTAATCTAAACTATATCTGTAATTCTATATACATCTGTATGTAGTTCATATTGAAATCTCTAAAAATACTTCTACTACTTAGGAATGTAGGTAGTTGTATTTTACATCATTTGTGCAATCACATTTAGCTTCTAACATTTACTGGTTGCTTGTAGTACGTATATGAGCGGTACTGATCCACGCGTCGATCCCTTTTGCGTATGGGGCAATGAGATATTCATGAACAAGCTAAGGAAACTAAGAAAGATTGTTAGGCGAAAGAAACGGGTGATGGGAATTAAGCTCTTTATTTACACTTTGTCCAAGACATCAGTGAACTTTAGGATGGTAAGTAATCTGTTGCCTTTTCCCCCTGCTCACAACAAGTTACTCTATTAGACCTCATGATCTGATATTTTTCTCTTTTCAGTGGTTTCCGAAGCTATTTACTGATGATTACCTTGCAAACTACATGACCGGAGTGGAGGCAACTAATTAAGGTTAAAGTATATAATTCATGCTACCATGATAATGCTCTAGAAGTCTTCCTGAAGGCGGTGAAGGATGAGCGGGCGATCGCCACAAGGGGTTGGACAAAAGTTGTTCGTGCCTATGGCATGCAGGAAGGAACGTTATGGGCATTCCGCTTCTTCAACAACATCGACAGTCAAAATGATTTACACTTGTCTCTTCACCTTTACCGCCTGTAAATATTGTGGTTCATCGTAGTTAAGTGTTGTCTAATCATGTAATTACTGAACATATTGTACTAACAATTTTATTTATGGATTCGTTGTTGAACCATTATGCTAAGAATTTGAATTGCACATTTCATATTTCAAAAATTCCAATTCGAATAATAAATTACAGCAAAAAAATAAATCTACAGGAGCGAATAAAATAATGTGCACACGGTTAGAAAGAAAACAACATGTGCGATGAAAAAAGAAAATAGACGGTTATTTGACGTGAAATGTTTGCGATGCCCTTCGGACACACACATGGTTTCGTCTCATATGTGTGTGCAATTCATGGTAATACGGCAAATGTTTCAAACCAGTGTGCATGTGTGATAGGAATACCTATCGCACACAGTTACGAAAATGTACACGTTGGCGTTAGTAGAGGCACCGCACACATTTTACATTCGTGAACCATGTGTGATAACGTACCTATCACAAACATATCGGCAGATTAAATGTTGATGTCCACCTTTTTCACATGACTATAGCGGCCTAATCATTTGGGATATACATAAGAACGGAAACATACTCCTTGGATTGACTGCGTGTGATATACATACAAACGGAAATGTTTTTCTGGGATTCACCGTGTGGGATGTACATACAAACGGAAACAATTGGGTTTCCATGCCTCGATCGATCGCACACGAGCCAGCTTGTGTGCCAGGAGGGCCTATCCCCGACGGTTTGTGGGTCATGTGGGAAGGAACCCCCTATCGCCCACACTCGCTTGGCGACGGTTCCAAATGCCATCGCGGAAAGGGGTTTTAAACCGTTTGTATAGCACCGACATGTACCAGAGCATGTTGCCGTGATTGCTGCGAGGAACAGGTCCTTAGCATTCAGCTGGTGAAGACATGCTCCGATAGGCTTTCCCTTATGCGCCTTTGACGCAGCCACCCGCTCCGTGAGCTGGCTCGAAACAAAGCGGAGGCATAGACAAATCTGGCAAGGTGCCATCACACAAAAGATTTCCCCATACAAAACACCCTGGTTGCTCGAGGGATAAGCAATATGCGTGCTCTAGAGAGAAAGGATTAGTGACATGTGAACTTAGCTTCCGTCCATGCTTCCTTCCTTCTCCGGTCGCAGTTGTTCGTCACGTCCGCGAGCCTTGGGAGGATGGCGCTTCGCATGTTGTTTTTGGAGCCCCGACAAGAGCCAAAAGGGACCACAGATCTCTCACGGGCGGCAAAGTATGGTGCAAGGTAAGGTCAGTTTCTTTCTCCTTCCCCTCACACTTTTAACGATATTACGGCAGTTGGCATAAGAGTCACGCTGATGCGGACGCCCTTGCCGGGGCGTCAACCAACGGATTCGCACCAACGCTCTACTCAGGATTCACCCTTAGCAGGGAAAATGCTGAACCGAGTTCCATGCGGGCTCATCGACGTTAGTGACACTAAAACATGGTGTGGCTTGATTGTTGTCAAGTAGAAGTGGTGCAGGAAGAAACCAAGTACCTTATCACCTCGTGTCCTTTTTTCGAGCAGAGGTCACACGGTGGCCATGCTGCTCGAGCCGCTCAGGGTCACTGCGCCATCGTCATCCACCACTTCCACCGCTGCTTCGGCTGTAGGGGGGATGGGTGACGGGAACCGGGTGAAATGGAAGAAGGAGCGATGTCGCTTCCTTCTCGAACCGTTGCGCTGCACTTTTTTTCTTAGGCGCCACGGGTGATGAACCCATCGATGAAGAAGACGATGACAAAGATTGACACACTGTTTACAACCTCGGATTTGCGCAAACGCTTCCCCCTACCTGGCGCGCCAAAGATGTCATGGTGCAACACGATCACCTATGGGGCCATCGGCCCCTTTGTGGTTCGGTAAGGAGGAAGGGCATGTTGCACAAAGAGCGGAGGCCATGGAGCAGCATCACAGCGATGAAATAGGCAGTTTTTACCCAGGTTCAGGCCATCGCGAGGCGTAAAACCCTACTCCTGCTTTGGTGGATTGATGAGAAGACCGTGGTGGAGACACAGTGCCCAAGCCCGGGTAAGGTCGCCTCGGGACGAGAGCAGCTACGTGCATACGAGTGTACAGAGATCTGAATCCTTTCTAAGGTTGCCACAGCCCTCCTTTTATAGGTCAAGGGGTCACCACAATGCCAAAGTGGTCATCATCCAGTGATTAGATAGACAACAGTGCTATCATACCTAACTCTGGCAGTTAGGACAAAATGCATTAAATGCGCTGATGTACGTCACATCATGGGTGCAGCCCGGCAAGCCTTGACGCGCTGTCCTGATCGTCTTCTGTCTGCACGCATGACACGTTTCTGGACGGGTGTCACATAGGGATGATTTCCTCTCCAAATGACTGCCACTCGCTAAGTGACCCCCACTTAGCCACCTGGGGGCTCAATACTGCATTGATAAGTGACTTGCATCTCTATGAGGTGGAGCGGTGGAGCCTTGGCGGGGAAGTGGGTCTCTGCTGTCCCCGGCAGGCCTGTCGGGGCATATCTACTTCGCCTTCAGGGAGGCCTCAACCTGGCCAGGCTCGCCTACCCGGCGAGGGAGGTCTTTCCTTAGCAATATCTTGCTCATTTTGGTTGGTCTTGGTCTTATTGATCTGCCCTTTGATTCCTCAAAGAGCTATCTCTTTTGCTTGGCCCTGTCTTGGATGCTGGGCGCTGGTGTGGAGGAGGCCTGCTGTCCGTGCACAAGTCAGGGGAAACATACACCCCTATTTGTGTACCCCGACACTGATCCACGCTTCGACCCGAAGGAACACCTCACCTCCACTGCCGCTTACTTTGGGTGGGCTCAGGCCAAGATGAAGTGCCCCATCTACTACCTCTCAGGACTTCCCAAGTATGAACTCACCAGTTCAATCTTACCAATACCAGTTGCAATGGCTATGCTTTGTACGGTTGATGTATTAAGCATGTAGTAGTAAACATGCCTAACACATCTTAGCTATTTTCCCTACCATTTTATAGACAACTGGGCCATTCTCTACTCTGGCAGCACCTGCCTTACGATGTTTAACTCTGCGAATTGCATTTTTTCAGTACTAGTTTCAATGGCTATACTAGGTTGCGTGTAGTTAAACATGCCTTGTTATTTTCAGTACTGCACACTGTGTGATGTCCAAGTATGAACTGTCTAGCTCAATTTCACAAATAGCAGCTACAAACTTACAAAACATGACTTAGGATGTTGTAACCCAATTGCAATTAACAGGTGTATCCATTTATTAATCTGTCGTCCCTCTGCTAATTTTTAGTGGATGCTAACCCTGTTGTAGTTAACATGCCTTTCCATGTACTTACGCAGGGCCATAGCGGGCGATGCTGTTGTTTGCCGTCGAGGTTAGCTACATCCCATGTCTTAAAGTGTTTTACATCATTTGTGCAATTACAGTTTGACTTCTAACATTTACTTGCTTCTTGTAGGTACACATGTCAGCGACATTGATCCATGCTTCGAACCGGAGGAACACCTCGCCTCAGCTGCGGTCGACTTGGGGCGAAGCTCTTGTCCATATGAAGTGCTCTAGCAACTACCCCTCAGGACTTACCAAGTATGAACTGAACAGTTGAATCTTACCAATACTAGTTGCAATGGCCATGTTGTGTACGATTCATGTATTAAGCATGTTGTAGTAAACACGCCTAACCCGTCTTATCTATTTTCCCTACCTTTTCATAGACAACAGGGCCATTCTCTGCTTTAGCAACACCTTCCTTGTGATGTTTAACTCTATCAATTTCATTTCTATCAGTACCAGTTTCAATGGCTATACTAGGTTGTCTGCTGTAGTAAACAATTCTATCCACTTTTTAATCTGTCCCTTTGCTACCGTGCTACTCTTTCGCAATGAAGATATCCCTACAGATGATTTGTTTTATTACCATTTGCTATTTTTGGTGGATGTTAACCCTGTTGTAGTTAACATTGCCTTCCCATGTACATACATAGGGCTACAATGTGTGATGTTGTTGTTTGCCGTCGAGGTTAGCTGTTGTGACGCCCCCAATTCAATCATACACTACTCATGCACGCAAACGTGTACGATCAAGATCTGGAACTCACAGGAAGATATCACAACACAACTCTCAAAGTAAAATAAGTCATACAAGCAACATATTACAAGACAGGGGCCTCGAGGGCTCGAATACAAGTGCTCGAACATAAACGAGTCAGCGGAAGCAACAATATCCGAGTACAGACAGAAGTTAAACAAGTTTCCATAAGATGGCTAGCACAAACTGGGATACAGATCAAAAGAGGCACAGGCCTCCTGCCTGGGATCCTCCTAAACTACTCCTCGTCGGCGGCGGCCTGAACATAGTAGGAGGCACCCGCAGTGTAGTAGGGGTCATCGTTGACGGTGGTGTCTGGCTCCTGGGCTCCAACATCTAGTTGCGGCATCCGAGAAGAAGTGGAAAAAGGGGGAAATAGGGAGCAAAGCAACCGTGAGTACTCATCCAAAGTAATCGCAAGCAAGGATCTACACTACATATGCATGGGTATATGTGTAAAGAGGCAATATCGATGGACTGAAGTGCAGAATGTCAGAATAAGAGGGGGATAGCTAGTCCTGTCAAAGACTAAGCTTCTGGCAACCTCCATCTTGCAGCATGTAGAAGAGAATAGATGGTAAGTTCACTAAGTATCATCGCATAGCATAATCCTACCCGGCGATCCTCCCCTCGTCGCGCTGTGGGAAAGCGATCACCGGGTTCTCTCTGGAACTTGTCTGGGTGTGTTTTATTAAGTATCCGGTTCTAGTTGTCATAAGGTCAAGGTACAACTCCGGGTCATCCTTTTACCGAGGGACATGGCTATCGAATAGATAAACTTCCCTGCAGGGGTGCACCACATTTCCCAACATGCTCGATCCCTCTAGCTGGACACACTTTCCTGGATCATGCCCGGCCTCGGAAGATCAAATGTAAGTGCACCTAGTGCCACCCCTAGTTGGTTTTGGAGTATTGACGACAAATTTGGTTGAGGAACTAATGCGTTTGTGAGAATTGCAGGATAACGCAGGTAGTGTCCCTCATTGATTCGGTTTACCTTCCGGAGATGACCCCTAAAAATGTATGAAGACATTGACGACAATGGTGGTATGTGAAGACATTCATATTGAAGACTATGACATGAGAAGACATTGAGTGAAGACTATGGAGCGCGAAGACTGCGTGATCTCGTTGTTTCCTTTTCTTCTTTGTTGAGTCATAGGAACCACCATACTGTTAAGTGGGGTCCAAGTGAACAAAGTCGGAATGACTGAAGTGATGCTCAACCCAAATCCTATGTCTTCGAGCGAAGACAATGAGAGCAAATCTTATCCAGAGCTGGATGAGTCAGCTTTGCTTGTAGCCCAAGTAAAGTTGCTGTGTGTGTTTGAAATTTGACTGTTGGAACACATGTCAGTTCCTTAGTGACCCAAGGTCATTTTGGACATATCAGGTCGGGTTGCCTTGTGGCTATAAATAGCCCACCCCCTACGCCATAAATTGGTGGCTGCTCAGAGTTAGTGCACAGCTTTTGTCGTTTGAGAGCAACCCACCTCGAAGCCCTTGAGAGAGAGAAATCCTTGCGAGGACCAAGCCCAAACACCCAAAGCCAAAGTGTTAGGCATCACTGAAGTCTTTCTGTCTGTGTGACCTGAAGACTTATTACACTTGAGGACTGTGAATCCTCCAGCCGGTTAGGCGTCGCATTCTGAGCATCCAAGAGTCATTGTAGATCGCCGGTGAACGAAGTCTGTGATGGTTCGGAAGTCTACCTTGAAGACTTACCAGAGTGATTGGGCGAGGAATGTGTGTCCTTAGCTCAAGGGGAATAAGGTGAAGAGATGGTCTTCTGAGTTGAATCTCAGCCTCCCTAACCAGACGTACAGTTGTCACAGCAACTGGAACTGGTCCAACAAATCGTGTGTCTTCAACAAGTGACTGGTTCTATCCTATCACTCCCTTTACTCTAAGTTTGTCTTCGTGAAGTCATTGTTTAATTGTCATACCTGTTTGACTTCACTGCTTGACTACTATTGTTGATTGGCTTCATACTATCTTCCATCCTGATCCTTACTACCAAGCTGCTACTAGTCTTGTACTTTCACATAATTACAAACTTGACTATGGTTTGCTTGTTGTAGTTTATCTTCCGCTGCATATCAATTAGGTCATTTCTATCGTTTGTCTTCAAAACTCCCACGTTTTGAAGACTTTCATAAAAATCGCCTATTCACCCCCCCTCTAGTCGATAACTAGCACTTTCAATTGGTATCAGAGCAAGGTACTCCCTTGTTCTGTTTAATTCGGTTTAACCGCCTGGAGTTTTAACTATGTCGACTGCAGGGATAAACAAAGTCTCCGCTGCTTGCCCCGTGTTCGATGGAAGTGAATATCCCTACTGGAAGAATAAGGTGCGCATGCATCTTGAAGCCATTGACGTCGACCTCTGGTATGTCGTCAAGAACGGAGTTCCCAAAACTGGTGAAGGTGTCACCCCTGCTGATGTCAAGAAGTTCATTCAACTGGATTCTACTGCCAAGAACATTATCTATGGTCATCTGAACAAAGGAAAGTATGGCCGTGTGAGTGCTCTGGAAACGCTGAAGCTAGTCTGAGACTGGCTATCCAAGGCCAATGAAGGCGTCTCAACCCAGAGAGATCAAAGGATCAGTGTTCTTCGCAACCTCTTCAACCGCTTCAAGAGAAATAACAATGAAAACGTCCACCTCACGTTTGATCGCCTCACCGACATCACAAATGAGCTTCATGCTCTCGGCGCCACTGAGATTACCAAGCATGAAATCGTCAAGACACTACTGAGATCACTTGACAGCTTCTTTGACACCCTTGCCCTCATGATACAAGAACGCCCTGACTTCAAGACACTCGATCCGTTCGATATACTTGAGAGGCTCAACACATATGAGTTCCGGCTTTCTGAGAAAAGAGATATCTATGGTCCCAACTATGGCCGAACTCGCGCTTTGAAGGCAAAAGTTGTTTCCTCATCTGAAGAAGAATCTGACTGCAGTTCTGATGATCCTGAAGACATTGGAAAGGAACTTGCTATGTTTGTGAAGAAGTTCCAGAAATTCACCAAGAAAAAAGGCATCAGAAAGTCTTCACGATCTAGCTCAAGGAATGATGAAGCTTCCACCCATGACCACAAGAAGAGAACCTGCCACAAGTGCAAGAAACCTGGTCACTACATATCTGAGTGTCCAAAGTGGGACAATGATAAGAAGAAGAAGAAGAACAAAGAATATGATTCTGATGACAAGAAGAAGAAGAAATCCTCTAAGTCTTCTTCCAAGTCTTCATCACACAAGAAGAGCTCATATAGCAAGGCTCGTGCCTTTGTTAGCATGGAAATGGATTCACAGGAGGAGTCTGCTTCTGAGGAGGCGGAGGTGGAGTCTGGAGAGGAGTCCGACCCTGGCGTTGCAAGTCTGGCTCTAGCCACAGCTTATGTTGCCAAGTCCACCTTCAACACTGAAGACAATGACTTCCACACCAACGCTGAAGCTGATGATGAAGACGATCCTACTCCCACCTACTGCTTCATGGCACATGGTGCCAAGGTAAAATCACGTGATGCTTACTTTCAAACATCAAGTGAAGATGACTCTGATTGTGAATCTAAACCTAGCTACAAAACACTTGCTAAAATTGCAACTGAACAACAAAAGGCTATGGAACATACTCAAAAACTATTAGACAAAAGCGATCACCTGTTGGATGCGGAAATGACACGTTCACAGTCCTTAGTTGAAGACATAAAAAATCTTCATGCTAAGTACCAAGAACTTGAAAGTCGTCATGAAACGCTCTCAACCACTTATGAAAAGCTCTCCTATGATTATCTTCAAAGGAAGCAAGAGCTTGAGAAATTGAGAGCGGCTCATGAAGATCTTCAAAAAGAGAATGAGTCACTTCGCGCTCAACACATCAGTCCAGCTTAGGATGGATTTGAACCACCATGTCTAAAATGCATTGAGCGTGATAATGCTACCTCTGTTGCTGAATATTCCACTGCTGCTACTGTTGCATTGTCTTCAACTACTGATGTGGTAACTAACCCCTCTGCAGAGGATACCACCACTATTGCTGATCAAAATGCTAGGTTGAAGACATTGCTTGAAACAGGGATGTGTAAAAGTCTGAAAGGACATCAGACACTTTGTGATGTCCTCAAAAAGCAGATTTTTAACCGAAACCCTAGAAAAGAGGGTGTTGGGTTCGAGAGGAAAATGAATGTTGATGGGTCGTACTAGAAGCCTGAGCAGTACCCCAAAACCACATGGGTTGCTGCAAAGGAACCTTCAGTAGATCCATCCACCTTATCTGGCTTTACGTGTGCTAATCCTATTATCATTGATGAATCCTTTGATGCAAACTATAAACTGTTTAAGGATCAGAATGGTGAAGTGTTTGCCAGGTATATTGGTACTAACTGCAGGAATGGACCACCTATGAAGAAGATCTGGGTACCTAAGCAGTGTATTGAGAATCTTCCTGAGAATTTCATCATGACACCACCAAGGAAGAAGACAAACCCCAGACCTATGGCTGCATATGGCCCAAAGGCTTCATACAGATACAGGACTCACCTGAGTCACCCTAACGCCAATGTTTTGCAGGGAAACCATACTCAGACTTATGAATATGAGCATGTGTCTTCAAACCATTATGTTCATAGAACTAAGAACTTTTCTGCTTATTCATATGAGTATCATTCATCTCCTGCAAGGCTATTTGCTAGGGCTCCAAAGCCAAAATTCTCAGATGCTGCACTTAGACTCATTTCTTCTAAGCCATCCCTGAAGATGTGGGTGGTGAAGAAGAATTAACTTTCTTTTGCAGAGAAAGGTCTCCAGCCTGTAATCAAAGGCGTCCGATGCTATTGCTGGGGACCTAAAACACATTAAGGGACGCATGATAAAATGATCTTGCTATGAATTTCACATCTGAATTGCTTATCAGTCACACTATGTGTCCTAACCTTGACCTATGCTGTGATAATCCTTGTGTGCGTCAAATGCTTATGCTTCACAACACTCTTTGTGAAGCCTATCCTCCTAACTGCACTGTAGGGTATGACACCAAAAGCTTCTGAATGGATTGTGGACAGTGGATGCACTAATCATATGACTGGTGATCGAAGTCTTCTCATGGACTCAACCTTACGTCCATCAGACAAGAGTCACATCACATTTGCTGACACTGGTAAAAGCAAGGTATTGGGTCTAGGTAGAGTTGCAATCTCAATGGATCAACACATGGATAAAGTGATGCTTGTTGAATCCCTTGGTTTCAACTTAATGTCTGTCTCGATGCTTTGTTACTTGAACATGATTGTGCTATTCGGAAAATATCGTTGCCTTGTACTAATGGAATCTGACAAGTCTCTAGTCTTTGAAGGGTATCGGAAAGATGATCTATACATGGTAGATTTCTCAGCAGGTCCACAGCTTGCCGTATGTCTTCTTGCAAAAGCTTCAGAATGCTGGCTCTGGCATAGGAGGCTGGGGCATGCTGGCATGAGGAACTTACACACACTCGTCAAAAAGAAGCATGTCATAGGGATCGAGGGTGTCAAGTTCAAGAAGGATCATTTGTGTGGTGCCTGCGAAGCTGGAAAGATGACCAGGGCAAAGCACCCCTCAAAGACAATCATGACAACATATCAACCCTTCGAGCTGTTACACATGGACTTATTTGGACCTACTCACTACTCCACCCTCACAACAACTGCTTGTCTCTATGGCTTCGTCATTGTTGATGACTACTCAAGATATACATGGGTGCACATAATTCTCTACAAGACTAAAGTGCAAGATGTCTTCAGAAGATTCACCAATTGAGCCATGAACAATTATGGCGTAAAGATCAAGCATATCAGAAGTGACAACGGCACTGAGTTCAAGAATACCGGACTTGATCTTTATCTGGATACAACGGGAATCACTCATGAGTTCTCTGCTCCATACACACCGCAGCAAAATGGCATCGTAGAGTGCAAGAACAGAACCCTCATTGAGATGGCTCGAACAATGCTCGACGAGTACAAGACAACAAGAAAGTTCTGGCCTGAAGCTATTGATACAGCATGTCACATCATCAACCATGTTTACATCCATAAGCTTCTGAACAAAACATCCTATGAGCTCCTTACTGGCAAGAAGCCAAATGTCAGCTACTTCAGAGTATTTGGAGCTAGGTGCTGGATCAAGGATCCCCATCACAAGTCAAAATTTGCACCTAAAGCTCATGAAGGCTTCATGCTCGGTTACGGAAAGGACTCGCACTCTTACAGAGTCTTCAACCTCTATCTCTACAAAATCGTCAAAACTGTGGACGTGCGATTTGATGAAACCAATGGTTCACGAAGAGAGCTCCTGCCAAGTACACTAGACGAAGCTTCGCCCAGCGAATCTATCAAGCTGATGGGAACTGGTGAAATCATGCCTACTGAAGCACAGCCTGAAGAGGAACTTATCATTTCTGCACCTAACCAACCTGAAGACAATGCTCAGACTGAAGACAATCCTCCCAATGATGACAATGATCAGCATGAGCAAAGTCTTTGTCCAATTCATCCTCGAGTTGCAAATTAAGTACAAATTGAGAAGATAATTGATAGCATCAATGCACCTGGTCCACTTACTCGCTCAAGAGCAACACAGTTAGCAAATTTTTGTGGGCACTTTTCTTTTGTGTCAATATCAGAACCCAAGAAAGTTGCTAGAGCCTTTATGGAACCTGAATGGATTCAAGCTATGCAAGAAGAACTTCAACAGTTCAAGCTGAACAATGTTTGGGAACTTGTCAAGCGTCCTGACCCTCGCAAGCATGACATTATTGGCACAAAGTGGATATATCGAAACAAGCAAGATGAGCATGGTCAAGTCGTCAGAAACAAAGCACGTCTTGTGGCTCAAGGATATACTCAAGTAGAAGGAATTGACTTCGATGAAACATTTGCTCCTGTGGCTAGGCTTGAAGCTATTCGCATACTGCTAGCCTATGCTAACCACCACAACATCTTGCTATATCAAATGGATGTGAAGAGTGCATTTCTCAACGGCAAGATTGAAGAAGAAGTATACGTAGCTCAACCACCTGGTTTTGAAGATCCAAAACATCCTGATATGGTGTACAAGCTAAACAAAGCACTGTATGGCCTCAAACAAGCTCCTCGCGCTTGGTATGATACGATCAAAGACTTCCTGAAGAGCAAAGGCTTCAAACCTGGATCCCTCGATCCCACACTCTTCATGAAGACATATGATGGTGAACTGTTTGTGTGTCAAATATATGTGGATGACATTATCTTCGGCTGCACCAACCAGAAGTATAGTGATGAGTTCGGATACATGATGCAAGAGCAATATCAAATCTCCATGATGGGTGAGCTAAAGTTCTTCCTTGGTCTTCAAATACGTCAACAAAGGAATGGCATCTTCATATCTCAAGAAAAATACCTTAAAGATTGTCTGAAGAAGTTTGGAATGGAAGATTGCAAAGGTTACACGACGCCAATGCCAGCCAAACACCATCTGGGTCCTGACGATAATGGTAAAGAGTTTGATCAAAAGGTATACCACTCCATGATTGGTTCCTTACTTTACCTATGTGCATCTAGGCAAGATATTATGCTTAGTGTTTGCATGTGTGCTCGATTCCAAGCGGCACCAAAGGAATCGCATCACTTAGCTGTGAAGCGAATTCTTCGATATTTGGCTTACACCCCAACACTCGGATTATGGTATCCAAAGGGCTCAAAATTTGATTTGGTTGGATTCTCGGATGCTGATTATGCTGGTGACAAGGTGGATCGCAAGTCTAGATCAGGCACATGTCACTTTCTGGGCTGATCACTTGTCTGTTGGTCTTTAAAGAAGCAGAACTGTGTATCACTCTCAACTGCTGAATATGAATACAGTGCTGCTCGATCTTGCTGCGCTCAGCTTCTGTGGATGAAGCAAACTCTCAAGGACTATGGCATCAATCTGAAACAAGTACCTCTCTTCCGCGATAACGAAAGCGCCATCAAGATTGCCAACAATCCAGTCCAGCACTCGAAGACAAAGCACATTGAAATTCGTCATCACTTTCTCAGAGATCATGTCATGAAGAAAGATATTGACATCATTCACGTCAACACTGAAGAGCAACTGGCAGATATCTTCACAAAGCCCTTGGATGGGAAAAGGTTTTGCAAGTTACGGTGTGAGCTAAATATCTTGGAATCCTCAAATGTCCTGTGATCAGGCACACATCCTAACACTTATGCATGTTGATGACTTAGATGTGCAACGCACGAAGTAAAGTATATCTTCAATCAATGAAGACTTACATTCTGAGTGTGAATACATTAACGTGGAATTTGACTTCAGAGCGCCATGATAATTGTGCGTCGTGTCTGGGTCTAATAATTCCTATACGGTGGGTAACGCCACCACCAAAATTTCTCTGTTTGAAGTGTTTCACTCACGGCGTTATTTTTGCAATGTCTTCGCATTTGGTTTGTCTTCAACTTCATCTTATCTTCATGATTTTCTTCACTATGTTGATTTGATTGCTTTCTGATATATATACTAGTGTTCTGTCCTCTACAGCATTCACTTATAGCTATGACTTCCAAGTTGAATCTTTTGAACTAAGTGAATGTGATCGGACCCTAATCTCTCTATGCTTTCTATCTCAAACTCTATCTGTCCAAATCATATGCATTCTATTGAAACTGACGAATGTCTTCTCTGCGTCCTAGTCAGCAGAAGACACAGAAACAAACATTAAGTCTATTTTAAATGATTCATCCTAATTGTTTGAAATCCGGAGAAGCCGGAACAACCATCCGACAAGCCTGGCGGGCGTGGGAACGTGGGACAACTCTGAGTATGTTGCATGCTTGCCACGTGCCCCTCAGATCTGAACCGCCAGGGGCACCTGTGTAATTGCGCTGTGTCGCACACCTCCTTATAAATAAATGTCCCCTGCGGTAAAGAAAACCTTCTTCCACCTCTCCACCTCGTCAAAACCCTAGCGCCACCGCTAGCTCTCGACGATGCCGGCGACGAAGCGCTTAGCTGTCGCGACTTCTCCGACGTTGTCCTCACGCCGGCCGCGGACATCGTCCTCTCCGCCGCCGTCGTAGGTGTCCTTCGTCGCCAAGTTAGGGCATGGTGGATTGAACTGCTCGATCTCCTATTCATCCCATCTAGCAGTTCTTCGTGTGGTAAATATAACTCTATTTTTACCATCTTTTTGATCTTCAAAGATAACTCTATTTACCAAAATTGGTTTCTGCTTATACAATGTTAGATCTATTCTGTCTGCATCTCATACTGCCTAGTATATTCACTTAAACTTCATATCTAGTTTGATTCCTCACTTGTACTTATTCACGGATTTGTACAAATCTGGAACCAACTCTCAACATATAAGTGAATGTCTTCGCATCATGAGGTCAATGTCTTCAAACTGCTTTATCTTCAAAATCTTCTGAGAATGCATATGACCTCTTCCCCTTCCCTCGCATCTCTAATGCTGTCACAGGTACATGTCCTTGGGAGAATCCCTTGGTTCTCATAGTCTGCATTCATTTGTAGAATTCTTACAGCATCACATTAACTGTCCCGAAGCCAGTTCCTGTTTGACCAGCAAGCGAAAGCCTTTGAAACCTTTGAACGTGTTGAAGCCATTCAGTTTGAAGTTCATGGCTGCAGAGAAATCAGTAAGGAAGGGTGGCAGACAGCGTCGTGGGGGAACATCAAAAGATTTTCCTGATGACATCGCGGAGCTTTACAAGACAGATCCTGAAGAGAATTATCATCAGCGCAAGACACGAATCCAATGGATTCGACGATATTGGGCTGAACAATGGTTCAAATACAAGTTCGTGACCCAGGAATACGCTGAGAAGAATGCTATCAAGAGTCCTTGGGGTGATATTCTCTATCGAGGCCTTCAACCCAAGAACAGAGCTGAAGCTATTGCACAGGATTTCTATCCTTGTATGGTCCGTGGACCTCAGCCAGAAAATGCCGACCGATCATCATTGCTCTGGTGTCGTGACAATACTCTCTTCAAGCGCAACTTCCAGCATGCAAAGGCATCAGCCAAGGAAAACAAGAAGTCATTGGGGTTAGACTTCAACCCTGGTCCCTCTGCTCCCCGTGCTGACGGCTCACGTGATGCAGAACCCAGTGTCATTGGCCCCTTCTCCAACCTTGATGGCCTCATCACTTACATCTTGGTCCAAGGTGCCAAAGTGGATAATTCTGATAATGATGCTGACACTGATGAAGCCCCAACTCCTCCTCCACAGCCACAGAAGCTAAAGAAGGCTAAGGATTCAAGATCAGCTGCTTCACCCAAGGCTTCACGTGCGAAGCCACTGGCCACTGCACCTCCTGAAGACAGTGTGCAATCTGAAGATCTATCCCGTATCTCCAAGAAGACGGAGAAGAAAAAGAAAATTGTCAAACATACTGATCAGACCTTGACTCCTGCTGCCATTCTGCGAGAAGAGCACATTGATCTGTCTAGCGATGAAGATCTTGCAGATGATGCCCTTGAGCAACTAATCAAGAGCAAGGAAGAAGCAGAGATCTTCAATAATTTGCCTCTCTTCGATGTGGCAATCATCCATAACTTCATTGATGAGTGGTTTGACACCCCAAATCTCAGCTTTGAAGATCTGCAACTTCCCATTGGCCTCAGCGTCTCCTTCAATGGCACCATTGCTTCTGAGCTAGCTCTTGCTCAGCGCATCGTTGAACTGAAGCACAAGATCGACTATGAGAAGCTCAGTTCAAAAAGCATGTGGCAAGGCTCAGCGTGCAAGATGTCAAAAACTTCAAGATCATGCTGCATGAGCTCAAAGAAGCCTTTCTCAAGAAGCGTGAAGAAGCTCAAGGCTCTCGTGAGCGTATGAAGAGTTTGGCTGACAAGTGTGTGCTAGCCTACAATGAGGCTGAGAAGCGCAAGGCTCTTGGTCGTCCTGGCATTGACCCAAGAATGGCTGCAAAGAAGAAGAAGCTATCAACTGCCCAATCTGCACCTTCAAGGCAGGAAGCACCTCGCATAATCTTCCCAAGAAGCATGACTGGCTCGAAGCCAAAGGTCATGCCAACCGCTTCAGAACTGAAGAAGACGAGGGCTGCCGAGGCTGAAGCCAGGAAAAGGAAAAGTACTGAAGCCTCTGATGCTGCTCCCTCCAAGAAGAAGCGCAAAACCAAGAAGAATCGGGCAGCTCCCTTAGAGCCCTTAGTTGTTGAACCTATCTCAGTGGTTTGCCCTGCATCTGAACACCAAGAACGACGGATGATAGTTCATGAGCCTGCTTTCACAGAGGCTCATGAAGATGAAGACATTCCAACAGTTGATCCCACCGCTGCTGAAGACATTGGTCACAATGACAATGTTGAAGATGATGAAGTTCTTTCTCAGATCGAACACAACTTGGTATCATCGCCTGTTCTCACGAACAACAAACTCATCAGCATTGGCCGTCCTCTGACGCCAATCACTCAGGATGCATCATGGGCTGATCACCCACAACAACAAGACTACCATAGTACTCCCCAACAACTACAACAAGTCACACCACCTGTGCAAGAAGAACAAGAAGACTTTGAGGCCCACCCAACTCCATCTCCAAAGGCGTCGCCAGCATTACGCAGGCTTCGCAAAGGACCAAGGCCTCAGGTCCCTCTTTCGAGCATTCCAGAAGGAGAAGTGCACCACTCATCTGTTGCACGTCAAGTGTTTCCTGAAGCCACTCCGACTGTGAATGTCTCCGTGTCTAAAGCCAAAGCTGCTGAAGACAATCCGGCTGCATCAGCCGGTGACAATCAAGGAGAAGAACGTGTCCCTACTCCCCCCATTACTATAGAAGTTGTTCCTAATGTGAACATACCAGTAGCTGACCCTCCAGCTCATCAAGTGGAGGTTGAAAATCTTGAGGCTGCCACCACCAACACAAATGAAGCCAATGATGTAGTCATGGCTGAAGAAAATGTGGAGCCTACACCAACCAATGTGCCAGAAGCCACTGCTCCTGTTGTGCAGCCTGACGCCTCTATTGTGCAGCCTGATGCCTCTGCTATTGCCACTGCTCCTGTTCCGCCACCAAGGCCCTATACAATTGAGCAAGCATACAACCATGGTCAGCTGATCACTGTCAGATGGCCCGTTCTGGTCCCTCCGCCTACTGCCTCTAAACCTCAGTTTGATTATCATGTTGAGCATAGGCCTCAGGTCCAAAAACCAAAGCCAAGACTGCCACGGTTCCCAGGTCCTGCCACCTCTACAGGGTCCTTCAATGCTAATGGCTTCAAAGCCCACAACACCTTCTTTGACAGCGCAAAGAACCCCTACTCCAAGCCTAGAATATCATCTGATCATTTCTGGAGCTATCAGCAGCGAAGCTATTACTCCTGTGTTCTGTATGATCAAGGGCGCATTTTCCCTCATATGCGCCTCGACACTGAAGCCACAGGACTGCCATGCTTAGAAGAAGCACTTGAGTGCTTTCGTGACGCAGGTCTGCTCAGCTTTGTGACAGACAAAGAACATTGGAATGAGGAACTTTTGCTTCAATTCTATGCTACCCTCCACATTCGCGGCTACAACAGGGATATAAAGACATGGGTTCTCGAGTGGATGACCAGAAATGTTCATCATGAAGCCAAAGCTCTTGACGTCATTGAGCTTACAGGCCTACCTACTCCCGGAGAGCTGTACGAACCTGATTGTCAACTCCACCGCAATGCACTGGAGAGCATCTTCCATAAGCCAGAGCCCAACATGAGCCAGATGTTGAGCATGATGAAGCCTCTGCCATCTGACGCTGAATACCCAAAGGAGTTCTTTGTTGATGACCTTGAGTATCTGCCTCGCACAATATATCACATCATCAGGCAAACTCTATGGCCTATCAAAGGGCATTCATCAGCTGCAAAACTTGAAGGAGCCATGAAGACATTGGTCTTTTACATCCTCAATGGCATCAGCTTCAATACACAAGAATTCTTCATCTGGCAACTTGCTGCGTCTGGATCTGACCTTTTTGGCCTGAAATTCTATGCTCCATGGGTCATGCGCCTCATCAAGCTACACTCAACCATCAACTATCAGCCCTCTGCTCGCAATCATCTGATCTTTCTACCAGAGGTTGATATGCCAGTTGAAGCCATATACCCTCAGCCTGCCAAGGAGCCTCTTTGTCTTCAAAATGCTGATCACCAAAGCTTCACTCAGCCCATGGAAGGAGTCCAAGCAGTAACTCGTGTCTATCCAATGGCTGGGAACACTCGTCTGCCTCATCGTGAACTGAAGCTACTGAGAGCACAATTGCCCAAAGGCCTAAGAAGCGCTCTCACGTCCTAAATGACCGAGAACTTCTTGTGGCACTGCATCAGAAACAAGACAAGCATCACTTTTGGGTCAAGCGACAGATGCAAAGCATCTTGCTGGACGTCAATCGCATTCGAAATCTTGCCACCAAGAATGCTTTTGTCACTCACGAGACCTGTTGGCGATCATGGAAGAGTTTGACACTGCTCAGTGTTGAAGCGGATCTTCATGACGATGGCTTCAATGAAAGATTCAAGTTTGACTCCACTCCTCCACGGAATGTTGTCCTACGTCGAACTCCATCCCTTGAAGATTCTGACTATTCTTCCTCCGCGGCAACTGTGAATGCCAAAGTGATATATTATGAAGACGATGCTACTTCACCGCCCCCTACTTCTGCACGCATTGACACTGCACCAAGTACGTCTGCATCGCCAAACAACAACGACAACCCTGCTACTTCACCTACTCCTCATGAAGACGAGTAGATGCTCTATGTCTTCAAACCTTTTTGGTCCTTACTGACAAAAGGGGGAGAAGCATATGAGTTTGATAGTCTTCAAGCGGGTTCATATGGGCGGTTGCTTTATATTTTGCCTAGTGTTTACAACTGTCGCTTTCGATACATTTGGTTCTTTGAGTTGTAACACTTAAACTCGATGGTCGTCTACTACTTATTTGCTTTTCTGTGATGCGATGATAAATTCCGCATGTGCGATGATAACTTCCGCACTTAGATCACTCTGCAGACGTTCGTTTTTCATTATGCATGTCATTCTCTAAGTTATATCATTTCATGCATGATGAATTATCTTCATAAGTTGAAGAGGATCTCCACAAGTACAAACTGCCATGTGCATTTGCATTCCAAAAGCAAATTACTTATATGCACATCTTCAGGGGGAGCCTTTGCCACTTATGAAGACAATACCCTATCCTTTACAATTTCACATACTTTATCCCCGTTGAAAACTTCAACCAGTTTGTCATCAATCACCAAAAAGGGGGAGATTGTAAGTGCATCTAGTGCCACCCCTAGTTGGTTTTGGAGTATTGGCGACAAATTTGGTTGAGGGACTAATGCGTTTGTGAGAATTGCAGGATAACGCAGGTAGTCTCCCTCATTAATTTGGTTTACCTACCGGAGATGACCCCTAAAAATGTATGAAGACATTAACGACAATGGTGGTATGTGAAGATATTCATATTGAAGACTATGACATGAGAAGACATTGAGTGAAGACTATGGAGCGCGAAGACTGTGTGATCTTGTTGTTTCCTTTTCTTCTTTGTTGAGTCATAGGAACCACCGCACTATTAAGTGGGGTCCAAGTGAACAAAGTCGGAATGACTGAAATGATGCTCAACCCAAATCCTATGTCTTCGAGCAAAGACAATGAGAGCAAATCTTATCCAGAGCTGGATGAGTCAGCTTTGCTTGTAGCCCAAGTAAAGTTGCCGTGTGTGTTTGAAATCTGACCGTTGGAACACGTGTCAGTTCCTTAGTGACCCAGGGTCATTTCGGACATATCAGGTCGGGTTGCCTTGTGGCTATAAATAGCCCACACCCTACACCATAAATTGGTGGCTGCTGAGAGTTAGTGCACGGCTTTTGTCGTTTGAGAGCAACCCACCTCGAAGCCCTTGAGAGAGAGAAATCCTTGCGAGGACCAAGCCCAAACACCCAGAGCCAAAGAGTGTTAGGCATCACTGAAGTCTTTCTGTCTGTGTGACCTGAAGACTTATTACACTTGAGGACTGTGAATCCTCCAACCGGTTAGGCGTCGCGTTCTGAGCATCCAAGAGTCATTGTGGATCGCCGGTGAACGAAGTCTGTGAAGGTTCGGAAGTCTACCTTGAAGACTTACCAGAGTGATTGGGCGAGGAATGTGTGTCCTTAGCTCAAGGGGAATAAGGTGAAGAGATGGTCTTCTGAGTTGAATCTCAGCCTCCCTAACCAGACGTACAGTTGTCACAACAACTGGAACTGGTCCAACAAATCATGTGTCTTCAACAAGTGACTGGTTCTATCCTCTCCCTCCCTTTACTCTAAGTTTGTATTCGTGAAGTCATTGTTTAATTGTCATACCTGTTTGACTTCACTGCTTGACTACTATTGTTGATTGGCTTCATACTATCTTCCATCCTGATCCTTACTACCAAGCTACTACTAGTCTTGTACTTTCACATAATTACATACTTGACTATGGTTTGCTGTTGTAGTTTATCTTCCACTGCATATCATTTAGGTCATTTCTATCGTTTGTCTTCGAAACTCCCATGTTTTGAAGACTTCCATAAAAATCGCCTATTCACCCCCCCCCCCTCTAGTCGATTACTAGCACTTTCATCAACAAGTCGCCACCCTACCTAGGCACAACAGAGAGGTCAGCACGCCGGTCTAAATCCTATGCGCGCAGGGGTCTGGGCCCATCACCCATTGCACACCTGCATGTTGCGCATGCGGCCAGTGAGCAGACCTAGCCTCCCTTATAAAAGGGCAGGCGTTCCAGTCCAACCCAGTGTGTGCCGCTCAGTCGCTGACGTCAAGAAGGCTTCGGATGATACCACAAGGTTGAGTGCCCATAAAAAAATCCCGTGTAGGTTGTTAGTGAGCATAGGCCAGTGGCCAGACGCAGATCAAATACCAAGATCTCATTAAGCGTGTTATTATGAAGTAACCGTGAACCCCGACCAGGGCCAGGCCCACCTCTCGCCTAGGTGGTCTCAACCTTCCCTGTCGCTCCGCCAAAAAGATCCACTCGCGGGTACTCTACAAGCCCACCCGACTTTAGTCACCATCTGTAAAGTATGTATGCATGTATAGTATATACCCGTGATCACCTCCCGAGTGATCACGGCCCGATAGTATAGCAAGGCAGACGGACAAGAATGTAGGGCCACAGATGATAAACTAGAATCCTATACTAAGAATTTAGTATTGCAAGTAAGGTATCAAAAACTGTAGCAACAATGACAGGTTATTCAAAAGAATAGTATTAAACAAACAGTAACATGCTACACTAGTCTAATGCAAGTAGTAGAGGGAAGAATAGACGATATCTGGTGATCAAGGGGGGGGGGGTTGCCTGGTTACTCTGGCAAGAAGGAGGGGTCGTCAACTCCATAGTCATACTGGGTAGCAGCAGCGTCGGTCTTAGTGTCTAGCGAGAGAAGAGGGGGAAGAAACAACAAATATAATGCAAACATATGCATGACGATGCATGACATGACAACAAGCGGTGTTAGGTGTGCCCTAACGCGGTAGTGGTGATACCGGCGAAGGGGGGAAACATCCGAGAAAGTATTCCTGGTGTTTCACGTTTTCGGATAGATGAACCAGAGGTGAAATGTGCTACCTGTTGAGCATGCGTTGGTTTTCCCTTAAAGAGGAAAGGGTGATGCAGCAAAGTAGCGTAAGTATTTCCCTCGGTTTTCAGAAACAAGGTATCAATCCAGTAGGAGGCTACACGCAAATCCCTCGTACCTACACAAACAAATAAGAACCTTGCAACCAACGCGATAAAGGGGTTGTCAATCCCTTCACGGCCACTTGCAAAAGTGAGATCTGATAGAGATAATAATAAGATAAATATTTTTGGTATTTTTATGATGTAGATTGGAAAGTAAAGATTGCAAAATAAAATAGATCATAAACTTATATGATAGAAAATAGACCCGGGGGCCATAGGTTTCACTAGTGGCTTCTCTCAAGATAGCATAAGTATTATGGTGGGTGAACAAATTACTGTCGAGCAATTGATAAAAAAGTGCATAATTATGAGAATATCTAGGCATGATCATGTATATAGGCATCACGTCCGCGACAAGTAGATCAAAACGATTCTGCATCTACTACTATTACTCCACACATCGACCGCCATCCAGCATGCATCTAGACTATTAAGTTCATAAGAACGGAGTAACGGATTAGGCAAGATGACATGATGTAGAGGGATAAACTCAAGCAATATGGTATAAACCCCATCTCTTTATCCTCGATGGTAACAATACAATACGTGCCTTGCTGGCCCTGCTGTCACTGGGAAAGGACACCGCAAGAATGAACCCAAAGCTAAGCACTTCTACCATTGCAAGAAAGATCAATCTAGTAGGCCAAACCAAACTGATAATTCGAAGAGACTTGCAAAGATAACCAATCATACATAAAAGAATTCAGAGGAGATTAAAATATTGTTCATAGATAATCTTGATCATAAACCCACAATTCATCGGATCTCGACAAACACACCGCAAAAAGAATTACATCGAATAGATCTCCAAGAAGATCTAGGGGAACTTTGTATTGAGATCCAAAGAGAGAGAAGAAGACATCTAGCTAATAACTATGGACCCGAAGGTTTGTGGTAAACTACTCACACTTCATCGGAGAGGCTATGGTGTTGATGTAGAAGCCCTCCGTGATCGATTCCCCCTCCAACGGAGCGCCGGAAAAGGCCCCAACACTACAAAAAAATACACTTCCGTGATGATACGTGTTTGTCACAGTAGGTCGCGTTTTCTGTCATGCATGTACATCCATGACGATTTTATGACAGAATCAAGATAGTCATACATGTGCTGTCGTAGAAGTGTTCCATGACATTACCAAAATTATCATCACGGAAGTGTCCACTTCCATGACGATAAACCGTGCGTCGCAGAAGTGCTTTTGTCAAGGGTGACCGACACGTGGCATCCACCATAAAGGAACGCCGTTAAGTTATCGGGTCCGGTTTTGGATCCGATAACCCGTTAACAGCCCCGACCAATGGGGATTTTCAACGTGTAAAATCATCATTGGCTGGAGGAAACACATGCCAGCTCATCGTTGGGACAGATGTCATCCACTCATTGGACCCAACACGCCTATGATACGTCGACACGTGGCACGGCCCAACAGAGCCCCATTCCTGTGAAAAGGCCAGCCCGTTTGACTTGGTCAAAAGGTGGCGGGTCGGCCCACGAAAAGCCTGTTAACGGCGTGTTTGCATATAGCCCATTTACAGCCCGCTAACACAGGGCCCGTTACGACCTCTCCGAATTAGGCCCAGTAGCGTCATCTGGGCCGTCCAATATGATTCCAGCCTGTTTTAACTTCCGTCCCATGTATGGTCCATGACTTCTTTCGTCCCATATGAGGCCCTTTGTAACTCATGGCCCACTAACGGCCCATGGTGAAACTGGCCCGTAATGAACAGTGTATCACTTTATACCCATTAACGGCCCATTATTCCATTGGACTGTTTCCAGCCCAAGTATCTTTCGGCCTTCTCAGGGCCCATTTATTCTTGGGCCCATTTCCAGCATTTGGTTACTTACGACCCGTTACTATCCTTTTTTTGCTTGTGGGCCAAATTCAGCCCATCATTACAGTTGGCCCGTTTGTGTCCCATTAATACGTTGGGCCGTTTTCATGTAAAAAAACCCGTTGGGCTGTTTTCATAGAGTTATCAAATACGGCCTATAAACGGCCCGTTATGGTCCAGGAATAGTACGGCCCATGATTGACGAAATGATGATACGCCCCATAGAAGGCCCATGGATCCTATGTCCCGTATAAGGCCCATGGATCATACGGCCGGTAGAAGGCCCATGGATCGTACGACCCATAGAAGGCCCATGGATCCTATGGGCCGTAGCAGGCCCATGGATCCTACGGCCCGTATAGAAGGCCAATGGATCCTACGGCCCGTAGAAGGCCCATGGATCATACGGCTCGCAGGAGGCCCATGATTACACCAGTCCGTGTGTTGCCATGATTATTTTGACCTAGTTACCAAAAATAGGCTATTGTGGCCACTAGAAAACACAGAAAAAGAACCGCAGTGACTACAAGCAAACAACTAAATAAGACAATAAGAAAATAAATAAGCAAGCAATTAATGCTAGCCTATTACCGCTAGTACACATATTACATCCACTGGGCATCAAAGTTCTCCACCAGTGCAAATATAGGGAACAAAGCAGCATATTACATACACTGGCCGTCAAAATTGGCCACCTGTGCAAATAAACGCGGTAGCAAAACAAGAGCATAACTGAAATAACTTTAGAAGAGCTCAAGAAACGTTATCCTGGGTATCCACCATGCTGGCAATAAGCTTAGCAAGCTTATTAGCTTTGTCCTGTTTGGCGCTAAAATCTTGCAACGCTTGCTGTTGCACCAGAAAGTATGCAGCTGAATGCTCCAGGGACTTCCACAGTCCTTCCGCTTCTTGTCACATCACAGCTAATCGATGTCTTTTAGCTTGTAGTTGAGACTCAAGAAACCGAACGGATTCAGACAGTGAGTTTGAATAGCTTGTGCAAGCGGTAGTGGCCACTAACTCGAACACTAAACCAACACAGGACTTTAGGGTTGTCTCACTGTCTTCAAGATAGTCTTCCTTAGCTATTTTATCAGCTTTGTTGGAGACCAACAAGGATGTGTCACTATCCTGAACCTTATCTGTATTACTTCCTTTACCACTGCTTAATAAGGCACTCTTCCCCAATATTCTGTCAGCATTCTAAAAGAAGAAACAAGTAGATACATAACAGGTTTAGCATGTACTAGTATATGAAACTCATTTCGGTGAACTAGTTCATTAGTAAGGTGGACAGGATTAAACTACCAAGTCTTCTATTGCCAATTACTAGTACATAATAAAAGCATCAAACAAACATATATCTATGTGACCATGTCACTGCATTGTCTTGCCAAATCAAAATAGAGACACAGTTCAAATCATATCGGTTCAAGACAAAGCAGCAGTGAAAGAATACAAAGCGTGGGAAACTACACGGCACAACAAGATTTCAGATGGGTACCACGGGTCTACATGTACAACAACACTATTGGCTCTGTTGTGATGCTAGTAATGTGCATGATATGAGAAGTCAGCTGTATACACAATTGAAATTAAAATCAACAAAGCTATTGATAAGAGCAAACCTGTTAAAGAAACATGCATGAACATACCTGCTGTGCCATTGGAGTTTCGATTGGATCCTTCAGTTTAAGAATAAGTTTGTATGAGTAAATACAGTGATACAAGAGAAAAGCAGTATGCACGATGCAATCATAGTTAAAAAAGGCGCTCCTAAGCGAGCGCTTAAGCGCGCCTAGGCTCTAGGCATTGTCAAAATGCATTGCGCATAACTACGCTAAATCTGTGCATAACTGCGCATAAGCATGCGCTTTGGTCAGTAAAGCGCAAGGCCATGGCAAAACGCACAATTAACGCCTTGTGCTTTTTTGAACTATGATAGCAATGGAATCTTAAATTAGAACAGTTGTTCTTCAGGTTTAGGCACTTGTTCTACATGAACAGAGTACAGTAAGACGCAAGAATATAGTACTTAAAAACAGAAAATGAGCTCATAGACCTTACCACATTCTTGGTTCGGGACCAGTACAGAATAAGGCATTCCTAGTCATCGTCCAGTAAATGTGTCTCAGGAGAACATAAGGGAATTTGATGAGTTTCTTTGCCGGTGAAGTACGTTTTCTTCAGGTAATTCTGATACTGCCACCAAGCATTCTTGAAGATAGCAGAGGTATTAGCATAGGTTACCTCATCCTGAGTTTCCAAATTGGTCCTTCTCTATAGAGAAAAATGGGAAAATTTTCTGTATTATAACCATCATGGAGGTAGGATGTATGGGACAAAGCAAGGTAATTGCCATGAATAACATTACTTACACATAACTCCTGGACAAACACCTACAACTGGAATTTTCCTTCATCTTCAGTATAATATTTCCAAGATGGGAAGATACGCACATACGATTTAACAACATCAAATGCGATAGATGCTAAACTACGACTAGCTGGTTGTGCTTCCTCCATAGGAATAGGCGTACTAACTGGTGGAGTTGGGGTTTGCCATGGTAGTACTGACCCTTTGGGCATTAGAGCTGCCTTACTAACTGCTCTTGTTTGGGAGCTCTGTTGTGGAGATGGTGTTGTGTCAACAGGAACTGGGTTACTATCTTCTAGGGTTGGGGTTAGATTGGGTGAAGCTGGTTCTCTGTCCATCGTAGTAGGGGTACAATCTGCGAGAGTTTGGGTAATGTGTGGTAGGGCTGGTTCTTGTGCATGTACAACTGGGGTGCTATCTCCACCAAGAGGTACCACTATTTTATTTGAAGACCGTGTTTTTAGTCCACTAGATATGGGCATCACCCGCTCCAATTCAAATGGCTGATAAACAGGAAACATAGTTGAATGTACATACATTGTATGAGAGAAGATGCAATAGATAGTGTGGAAAAAAGAGGGCAGGAAACAGTTGACATGTATATTGTTTAACTAAAACAGATAGCATGAAATAATTTCACATATATGATGTCTATCTAAACTGGATAGCATGGCATAACATAATTCAAAGATATGATGAATAACTAAACAGGATCGCATGACATAATTCACTTGCATGTTATCTAAGTAATCAGGATCGCATCATTTAATTCACATATGTGATTTATATGCCAAACAGAGGGTATTCGATATGATGTCTGAACTAAGAACATGGTGTTGAATACTGTGTATATGATGTCTAAACTATGCAATGCAAGACACCATATGCATGATATGAGCAGTATAACCGTGCCAAGTTAGAGCATACACCTCGGTGGGGAAATAGGACTAGTCATCTGTCTCTGAATCCATCTCTGAGGAGCTATTGAGACCCAACAAGAGATCTGCTTCGACGGGTAGCACTGTCTGCTCTGAAGGCCTTGTTTTCACTCCGGATTTTTCCATCTCCCACCCAAATGGCTGATTCACAGGAAGAGTAGTTTAATGTACAAACATTGTAGACAAATGGAAATGTAATGAAGAAAAGGATGGGCAAGATATCATTCAAATATATGATGCCTGGTTAAACAGGATGGCATTGCACATTTCACATATATTGTGGCTGGCTAAAAGACATGAGACTGCATAATTCCCATATATGATATAGAAACTAAACAGGTGGCATTACAGAACATGTCTAAACTAAGCAGATGACATATATGATGTCAAAAGTAGGCACTGCAAGGCAACATATGCATGATATGACTAACATCATCATGCCAAGGTAGAGCAAACACCTTGGGGGTAAATAGGAGTGGTCAGCGGTGTCTGAATCCGCCTCAGAACAGATATCTTCCTCTGGAATACAATCTGGAGAGGGGTGGGGAGGGTTTGCCCTTGAAACCACTAAGGAGCAATGTCTGCATGACATTGTATTGCCGTGCAAAACTCTTCTCTTTTTCTCTAAATGTTCAACATGATTGTGTACAATATCTGACATGCATACGGAAAAAATATGGTGAGATTATGTAAGAAGAGCATGCAGAAATTTAGAGTGATGGTAACAACTAGTGGATGGATCCAAAAATAATGATAGCAGGCTGATGATTGCTTTCATTTAATAAAAAGACAGATGATGATTGCTTTACTATTTGTTTCCCACCCAAGATGAACAACATAGGCATACCCTAGGTGAACCAGATATTAGACAGAAATACTATTCATTGCTACCTCGATATGTGCCCCACAACTAATTTAGAACTCAAGTTTGAACATTAATTTGGACCTGACTTGGAGTCCAAGAGGTGAACAGGACGATGAAGTAGCATGTAATTTTAAGCAATGCATAACATAAGCAGAAACAAAAGAGTGCGACCTCTCTTGTGGACCCGTGTACTCCTCAGGTTCATCTGCTGAGTCGATGATGGTGATGCCGTTGCGGTGGGTGCCGGCGGCAGGGAAGGAGATCTGAGGCGGCGAAAGACGGTCAGGAGTCGTGATGTCTGGTTTGGTGGATGCTTCTGTCGATGGAGCAGCTCAGGTCAGGTGGATGACGCCTTCTACCTCTTGAGCATGCGTTGGTTTTTCCCTTGAAGAGGAAAGGGTGATGCAGCAAAGTAGCGTAAGTACTTCCCTCGGTTTTTGAGAACCAAGGTATCAATCCAGTAGGAGGCTCCTCAAAAGTCCCACGCAACTACACAAACAAACAAGAACCTTGCAACCAACGCGATAAAGGTGTTGTCAATCCCTTCACGGTAACTTGCAAAAGTGAGATCTGATAGAGATAATAAGATAAGATAAATATTTTTGGCATTTTTATGATATAGATTGGAAAATAAAAGATGCAAATAAAAGTAGATGGAAAACTTATATGATAAAAGATAGACCCGGGGGCCATAGGTTTCACTAGTGGCTTCTCTCAAGATAGCATAAGTATTACGGTGGGTGAACAAATTACTGTCGAGCAATTGATAGAAAAGTTCATAATTATGAGAGTATCTAGGCATGATCATGTATATATAGGCATCACGTCCGTGACAAGTAGACCGACTCCTTCCTGCATCTACTACTATTACTCCGCACATCGACCGACTCCTACCTGCATCTAGAGTATTAAGTTCATGAAGAACAGAGTAACACATTAACAAAGATGACATGATGTAGAGGGATAAACTCATGCAATATGATATAAACCCCATCCTTTTATCCTCGATGGGAACAATACAATACGTGCCTTGCTTCCCCTTCTGTCACTGGGAAAGGACACCGCAAGATTGAACCCAAAGCTAAGCACTTCTCCTATTCCAAGAAAGATCAATCTAGTAGGCCAAACCAAACTGATAATTCGAAGAGACTTGCAAAGATAACCAATCACACATAAAAGAATCAGAGGAGATTCAAATATTTCTCATAGATAAACTTGATCATAAACCCACAATTCATCGGATCTCGACAAACACACCACAAAAAGAGTTACTTCGAATAGATCTCCAAGAAGATCAATGAGAACTTTGTATTGAGATTCAAAGAGAGAGAAGAAGCCATCTAGCTAATAACCATGGACCCGAAGGTCTGTGGTAAACTACTCACAACTCATCAGAGAGGCCTTGGAGATGATGTAGAGGCCCATCTTGTTATCCTCGATGGCAACAATACAATACGTGCCTTGCTGCCCCTTCTGTCACTAGGAAAGGACACCACAAGATTGAACCCAAAGCTAAGCACTTCTCCCATCGCAAGAACTACCAATCTAGTTGGCCAAACCAAAAGGATAATTCGAAGAGACTTGCAAAGATAACTCAATCATACATAAAAGAATTCAGAGAAGATTCAAATATTATTCATAGATAAGCTGGATCATAAACCGACAATTCATCGGTCTCAACAAACACACCGCAAAAAGAAGATTACATCGAATAGATCTCCACGAGAGAGGGGGAGAACATTGTATTGAGATCCAAAAAGAGAGAAGAAGCCATCTAGCTACTAGCTATGGACCCGAAGGTCTGAAATAAACTACTCACACTTCATCGGAGGGGCTATGGTGTTGATGTAGAAGCCCTCCATGGTGGATGCCCCCTCCGGCGGAGCTCCGAAACAGGCCCCAAGATGGGATCTCGTGGATACAGAAGGTTGCGGCGGTGGAATTAGGTTTTTGGCTCCTGTTCTGATCGTTTGGGGATATGTAGGTATATATAGGAGGAAGGAGTACGTCAGTGGAGCAACAGGGGGGCCACGAGGCAGGGGGCGCGCCCTTCGGGGGGCGCCCCCCACCCTCCTGACCGACTCTTCTGCTTCTTGGAGTAGGGTCCAAGTCTCCTGGATCATGTTCGGTGAGAAAATCATGTTCCCGAAGGTTTCATTCCGTTTGGACTCCGTTTGATATTCCGTTTCTTCGAAACACTGAAATAGGCAAAAAACAACAATTCTGGACTGGGCGTTCGGTTAATAGTTAGTCCCAAAAATAATATAAAAGTGGAAAATAAAGCCCAATATAGTCCAAAACAGTAGATAAAGTAGCATGGAGCAATCAAAAATTATAGATATGTTGGAGACGTATCAGGCATCCCCAAGATTAATTCCTGCTCGTCCTCGAGTAGGTAATAATAAAAAGAGAATTTTTGATGCGGAGTGATACTTTGGCATAATTTCAATGTAAAACTACTTAATTGTGCTATGAATATTCAGATCCCAAAGATTTAAGACAAAAGTTCATACTGACATAAAAATAATAATACTTCAAGCATACTAACTAAGCAATTATGTCTTCTCAAAATAACATGACCAAAGGAAGTTATCCCTACAAAATCATATAGTCTGGCTATGCTCCATCTTCCCCCACACAAAATATTTAAATCGTGCACAACCCCGATGACAAGCCAAGCAATTGTTTCATACTTATGACATTCTCAAAACTTTTTCAATCTTCACGCAATACATGAGCGTGAGCCATGGATATAGCACTATATGTGGAATAGAATGGTGGTTGTGGAGAAGACAAAAAGAGGGAAGATAGTCTCACATCAACTAGGCGTATCAACGGGCTATGGAGATGCCCATCAATAGATATCAATGTGAGTGAGTAGGGATTGCCATGCAACGGACGCACTAGAGCTATAAGTATATGAAAGCTCAACAAAAGAAACTAAGTGGGTGTGCATCCAACTCGCTTGCTCACGAAGACCTAGGGCATTTGAGGAAGCCCATCATTGGAATATACAGGCCAAGTTCTATAATGAAAAATTCCCACTAGTATATGAAAGTGACAAATTAAGAGACTCTCTATCATGAAGATCTTGGGGCTAATTTGAAGCACAAGTGTGGTAAAAGGATAGTAACATTGTCCCTTCTCTCTTTTTCTCTCATTTTTTTATTTCGGCCTTTTCTCCCCTTTTTTATGGCCTCTTTTTTTGTTCGAAGTCTCATCCTGACTTGCGGGGGAATCATGGTCTCCATCATCCTTTCCTCACTTGGGACAATGCTCTAATAATGATGATCATCACACTATTATTTTTCTTACAACTCAACAATTACAACTCGATACTTAGAACAAAGTATGACTCTATATGAATGCCTCCGGCGGTGTACCGGGATATGCAATGAATCATGAGTGACATGTATGAAAGAATTATGAACGGTGGCTTTGCCACAAATACGATGTCAACTACATGATCATGCTAGCAATATGACAATGATGGAGCGTGCCATAATAAATGGAACGGTGGAAAGTTGCATGGCAATATATCTCGGAATGGCTATGGAAATGCCATGATAGGTAGGTATGGTGGCTGTTTTGAGGAAGCTATATGGTGGGTGTATGATACCGGCGAAAACTGTGTGGTATTAGAGAGGCTAGCAATGGTGGAAGGATGGGAAAAGGTGTGTATAATCCATGGACTCAACATTAGTCATAAAGAACTCATATACTTGCTGCAAAAATCTAGAAGTTATCAAAGCAAAGTATTATGCGCATGCTCCTAGGGGGATAGATTGGTAGGAAAAGACCATCGCTCGTCCCTGACCGCCACTCATAAGGAAGACAATCAATAAATAAATCATGGTCCGAGTTCATCACATAACGGTCCACCATACGTGCATGCTACGGGAATCAGAAACTTCAACACAAGTATTCTTTAAATTCACAACTACTCAACTAGCATGACTCTAATATTACCATCTTCATATCTCAAAACAATTATCAAGCATCAAACTTATCTTAGTATTCAACGCACTCAAAAGAAAGTTTCACATATCTTGAATACCAAGTATATTAACATTAAGCAAATTACCATGCTATTAACGACTCTCAAAATAATCTAAGTGAGGCATGAGAGATCAATAGTTTCTTTAAAATAAATCCACCACCATTCTCTAAAAGATCTAAGTGAAGCACTAGAGCAAAAATTATCACGCTCAAAAGATATAAGTGAAGCATTATGAGCAAAACTATCAAGCTCAAAAGATATAAGTGAAGCACATAGAGTATTCTAACAAATTCCAATTCATGTATGACTCTCTCAAAAGGTCTGTACAGCAAGGATGACTGTGGTAGACTAACAAGCAAAGACGCAAATAATACAAGATGCTCCAAGCAAAACACATATCATGTGGTGAATAAAAATATAGCTCCAAGTAAATTACCGATGGAAGTGGACGAAAGAAGGGGTGCCTTCCGGGGCATCCCCAAGCTTTGAATTTTTGGTGTCCTTAGATTATCTTGGGGGTTCCATGGGCATCCCCAAGCTTAGGCTCCTGCCACTCCTTGTTCCATAATCCATCAAAAGAATTCACCCAAAACTTGAAAACTTCACAACACAAAACTCAATAGAAATCTCGTGAGCTCCGTTAGAGAAAGAAAACAAAAGACTACTTCAAAGTACTGTAATGAACTCATTCTTTATTTATATTGGTGTTAAACCTACTGTATTCCAACTTCTCTATGGTTTATAAACTATTTTACTAGCCATAGATTCATCAAAATAAGCAAACAACACACGCAAAACAGAATCTGTCAAAAACAGAACAGTCTGTAGTAATATGTAACTAACGCAAACTTCTGGAACTCTAAAAATTATACCAAAATAGGAAGTCCTGGACAATTTGCTTATTGAACATCAAAAAAGAGAATCAATGCAAAATCACGTTTCTGTGATTTAACAAAATTATATTCGTGCGCGCAAAGTTTCTGTTTTTCAGCGGAATCAAATCAACTATCATCATAGGTTATCCTATAGGTTCTACTTGGCACAAACACTAATTAAAAGATAAAACCACATCCAAACAGAGGATAGATAGATTATTTATTCCTAAACAGAAGCAAAAACAAAAACAAAACAAAAAACAAAAAAAATTGAGTTGCCTCCCAACAAGCGCTATCGTTTAACGCCCCTAGCTAGGCATAAAAGCAAGGATAGATCTAGGTATTGCCATCTTTGGTAGGCAATCCATAAGTGGCTCTCATGATAGATTCATATGGTAATTTTATTTTATTTATAGGTAAGTGTTCCATGCCCTTCTTTAAGGGAAATTGGAATCTAATATTCCCTTCCTTCATATCAATAATTGCACCAATCGTTCTAAGGAAAGGTATGCCAAGAATAATAGGACATGAAGGATTGCAATCTATATCAAGAACGATAAAATCTACGGGCACATAATTCCTATTTGCAACAATAAGAACATCATTAATTCTTCCCATAGGCTTTTTAATAGTGAATCCGCAAGATGCAAGTTTAGAGAGCAATCATCAAAGTCACGGAAATCTAGCAAATCACACAAAGTTTTGGGAATAGTATAGACACTAGCACCCAAGTCACACAAAGCATTAAACTCATAATCTTTAGTTTTAATTTTAATAGTAGGTTCCCACTCATCATAGAGTTTTCTAGGGATAGAAACTTTCAACTCAAGTTTTTCTTCATAAGATTGCATCAAGGCATCAACAATGTGTTCGGTAAAGGCCTTATTTTGACTATAAGCATGAGGAGAATCTAGCACGGATTGCAACAAGGAAATACAACCAATTAAAGAGCAATTTTCATAATTAAATTCCTTGAGATCCAAAATAGTGGGTTTAGCAACATCTAGGTTTTTATTTCTTTCAATCCCACTTTCATCAATTTCATCATCAAGATCTAGAAACTCCGAATTCTTAAAACGCCTTCTAGGTAAAGGAAGATCATCTTCAGTTTCATCAAGATTCATATTGCAAAACAAAGATTTAATGGGGGACACATCAATAACTTTTAGATCTTCATCATAGGAATTAGAAGAACACGCTTTAATAAAGGCATCTTTGGAAGCACGCATCCTAGCGGTTCTTTCTTTGCACTCATCAATGGAAATTCTCATGGCTTTGAGAGACTCATTGATATCATGCTTAGGAGGAATAGATCTAAGCTTTAAAGAATCAATTTCAAGAGAAATTCTATCAACTTTCCTAGCCAAATCATCAACTTTAAGCAATTTCTCTTCAAGCAAAGCATTAAAATTATTTTGAGAATTCATAAACTCTTTAACACTACTCTCAAATTCAGAGGGCATCTTATTAAAATTTCCATAAGAGTTGTTGTAGGAATTTCCATAATTATTAGAATGATTACTAGGATAAGGCCTAGGATTAAAATTCCCTCTATACGCGTTGTTTCCAAAACTATTCCTACCAACAAAATTCACATCCATAGATTCATTATTGTTCTCAATCAAAGTAGACAAAGGCATATCATTGGGATCAAGAGAAGTATTTTTAGTAGCAAACATCTTCATAAGTTCATCCATCTTTTCACTCAAAACATTGGTTTCTTCCATAGCATGCACTTTTTTACTAGAAGATCTTTCGGTGTGCCATTGAGAATAATTAGCCATAATATTATCAAGCAATTTTGTAGCATCTCCTAACGTAATTTCCATAAACGTGCCTCCCGCGACTGAATCTAAAAGATTTCTAGAAGCAAAATTCAATCTGGCATAAAAATTTTGTATGATCATCCATAAATTCAAACCATGAGTAGTGCAATTGCGAAGCATCAATTTCATTCTTTCCCAAGATTGGGCAACATGCTCATGATCAAGTTGTTTAAAATTCATAATATCGTTCCTAAGAGTGATGATCTTAGCGGGAGGAAAATACTTAGAGATAAAAGCATCTTTGCACTTGTTCCAAGAATCAATACTATTTTTAGGCAAAGGCGAAAACCAAACTTTAGCATGATTTCTAAGTGAAAACGGAAATAACTTCAATCTGACAATATTGTTATCCGTATCTTTCTTCTTTTGCATATCACACAAATCAACAAAATTATTTAGATGAGTAGCGACATCTTCACTAGGAAGGTCGGCGAATTGATCTTTCATAACAAGATTCAGCAAAGCGGTATTGATTTCACAAGACTCATCATTATTAAGAGGAGAAATCGGAGTACTAAGGATATAATTATTATTGGTATTCGAGAAATCACACAATTTGGTATTATCTTGCGCCATGGCAACAAGTAATCAACACACAAGCAAACAGAAAGGCAACGGAAAAAAGGCAAACGGGAAAGAGAGGAGGAGATTGGGAAAGAGAGGGCGAATAAAATGGCAAGGGTGAAGTGGGGGAGAGGAAAATGAGAGGCAAATGGCAAATAATGTAATGCGAGAGATAGGGATTGTGATGGGTACTTGGTATGGTTGACTTGCTCTTGCGTGAGCCTCCCCGGCAACGGCGCCAGAAATTCTTCTTGCTACCTCTTGAGCACTGCGTTGGATTTCCCCGAAGAGGAGAGGATGATGCAGCAAAGTAGCGTAAGTATTTCCCTTAGTTTTTGAGAACCAAGGTATCAATCCAGTAGGAGACCACGCACAAGTCCCTCGTACCTACACAAAACGATAGCTCCTCGCAACCAACGCGATTAGGGGTTGTCAATCCCTTCACGGTCACTTACGAGAGTGAGATCTGATAGAGATGATAAATAATATTTTTGGTATTTTTGGTATACATATGCAAAGTGAAAAGTAGGCAAAGTAAAAACAAAGCAAGTAATAAAGTAATAGAGATTGATATGATGAGAATAGACCCGGGGCAATAGGTTTCACTAGTGGCTTCTCTCAAGAGCATAGATATTCTATGATGGGTGAACAAATTACTGTTGAGCAATTGACAGAATTGAGCATAGTTATGAGTATATCTAGGTATGATCATGTATATAGGCATCACGTCCGACACAAGTAGATCGAAACAATTCTGCACCTACTACTATTACTCCACTCATCGACCGCTGTCCAGCATGCATCTAGAGTATTAAGTTAAAAACAGAGTAACGCCTTAAGCAAGATGACATGATGTAGAGGGATAAATTCATGCAATATGGTAAAACCCCATCTTGTTATCCTCGATGGCAACAATACAATATGTGCCTTGCTGCCCCTTCTGTCACTAGGAAAGGACACCGCAAGATTGAACCCAAAGCTAAGCACTTCTCCCATTGCAAGAACTACCAATCTAGTTGGCCAAACCAAAAGGATAATTCGAAGGGACTTGCAAAGATAACTCAATCATACATAAAAGAATTCAGATAAGATTCAAATATTATTCATAGATAAGTTGGATCATAAACCCACAATTCATCGATCTCAACAAACACACCGCAAAAAGAAGATTACATCGAATAGATCTCCACGAGAGAGGGGGAGAACATTGTATTGAGATCCAAAAAGAGAGAAGAAGCCATCTAGCTACTAGCTATGGACCCGAAGGTCTGAAGTAAACTACTCACACTTCATCGGAGGGGATATGGTGTTGATGTAGAAGCCCTCCATGGTGGATGCCCCCTCCGGCGGAGCTCCAAAACAGGCCCCAAGATGGGATCTCGTGGCTACAGAAGGTTGCGGCGGTGGAATTAGGTTTTTCGCTCCTGTTCTGATCGTTTGGGGATACGTAGGTATATATAGGAGGAAGGAGTACGTCGGTGGAGCAACAGGGGAGCCACGAGGCAGGGGCGCGCCCTAGGGGGGCACCCCCCACCCTCGTGACCGACTCTTCTGCTTCTTGGAGTAGGTTCCAAGTCTCCTGGATCACGTTCGGTGAGAAAATCACGTTCCCAAAGGTTTCATTCCGTTTGGACTTCGTTTGATATTCCGTTTCTTCGAGACACTGAAATAGGCAAAAAACAGCAATTCTGGGCTGGGCCTCCGGTTAATAGGTTAGTCCCAAAAATAATATAAAAGTGGAAAATAAAGCCCAATATAGTCCAAAATAGTAGATAAAGTAGCATGGAGCAATCAAAAATTATAGATACGTTGGAGACGTATCAGAGGGGCGATCAGATTTTTGGGGAGCACACTTCTATGACTGCTGCCAGCGACGACTTCCTCAATGACAACCTTCTTCCCCGACCTCGGTAACCTCTTCATCAACGACACGAGTGACAACATCAACCATAGTGGTTCTGCTCCCGCCATACAGTATGTGATTCTATCCTCCTGGTTTAGTCCGCATCATTACTTTGATGTTTGCAATTGTCGTCATGATCTATTTATTGCTGATTCGGATTAAATCTCATAGTAAATTGCTCATATATTCAACAATCCAATCCAAAAACCTGATTATAGGCAATTTACTGCGAGTGGTTTTGCCACGCTTTTGAAGCCGCCTACTTTTAAGGGGGTGCAATATAAAAGGTGACGCACAAGAGCATTATATTGGTTTCAGATCATGTACTGCTATGACGCCACTAAGGGTAAGCCTGAGGGCGATCTTAATCCTACACAGCAGGAAGCTTTTGAGAACATGGATACCCTCTTCAAAGCCGCCCTGCTGAGTGTTCTTGACTATTCCATTGTGGATTCATATATGTCGTTTGACAGTGGCAAAGACATGTGGGCTGCGCTCGAGGCCATGTTTGGGCCCTCGGGCGCTGGCAATGAGTTGTACGTCATGGAGCAATTCTGTGACTACAAGATCACTGATGAGCGCTTTGTTGTTCAGCAGACTCATGAGATACAGTCACTCTCTAAGGAACTTGAGTACTTTAACTGTTCGTTGTCAGACAAATTTGTTGCTGGGACCATCATTGCCAAGCTTCCACCTTCGAGGAACAATTTTGCTACTTCTCTGAAAAAAAGAGACATGAGTTTTCTGTTTTGGATCTCATTAGCACTCTTGATTTTGAGGAGAAGGCGAGAGCAAAAGACACACGTGCTCAGGTCGCTGAGGGAGATTCTAGTGCCCACATGGTACACGAGAAGAACTTCTAGCCCAACCAGCCCCAAAACAACAAGAATAAATCTCAGGGGAAAGGCAAGTTTGATGCAAAGAACAAGTTGTCACATTCTACCAACTTCAAGAAGAATTCTCATAACGGGAAGGGATACAAACCTCAATTTTGGTAGCACCGCACAAAATTTATATGGCTGCATCTACCTGCTATCAGCTAACCTCATTGTGCTCCAGGTATTCCTACATTCCTAACTAGGTACAATGACCACCGCAAGATGAAATTAGCTTATTCGTACGTTGACTTGCTGAATGCAGTGTGGAATGATCCTGTCATGTGTGGAGGAGCAAACAAGCAGTGCAGCCGAAGGTGGAAATCAACCAGGGACTTATGAAATTATATATAATCTTCCTCAGGTAGGTCAGTATCCCCTTCGTCCAGATGATCGTGTTTTGTCATGCCAATCTATTGATATGTGCTACTGTTTTGCAACATCGTTTAAGTATAGCTATTGTTTTCCTATCTTTTCAGATTCAGGACAATGAAGATGATTTCAAGGGAACTGCACAATATGGACTCATGTTGAGTCATCTCTATTGCCTCATGTGTTTGCTGCAAATGTGTCAGCATCAATTGCAAGATGAGGCAGCTAGCTAGCTGTGGAGTTGCTAACATGCTCAAAGTGCTCGCAACATTGAGAAGAAACAAGCATGCCAAGGAAATTAATGCGTGCGCAGGGAGGCCCTTTGCTCAGAGAAGCATCGACCGGTTTTCTTTATTTCCACACCTTCTCACAGCTTTGTATTGGTTATAGTATGGTGAATCATTGAGATGCATAAACATGTTGAACTTTTGTTCTTCCGAATGTTAGTATGCATACCGTATCTTCTGAAGCTTAGTTTAATGTGAGTGTCTGCATCCAGTACCGCATCCTCTAATTTGGTGGATGCACATAGAGAAAATAAATCTCCTTAATTTACTCCATAAACACCCTATTAAATAGGCCTAGTAACAAACCAGGCACATGCAATGGCCAGCGGGCACATGCATCCTGCATGCATGGCTAGTCAGCCAAGTCCATGCGCCAGCTCCAATGCAGCAACACAAAAGAAGAGAGCGGTTCTTGGGAAAAAGCGAGTAGTTAGTGCAGCGGGCCTTATAAACACGAACAGCTCGCTCTCCCGCTTCTGTCTCCCCCCAATTCCCCCCGCTCCCAAATCTTCCTTACTCATCCAGAAAACCCCCGCTCACCTTCTTCCTCACTCGTACAGAAAACGCATGCTCCTCTTCTTCCACTCCTATAGAAATCCCCAGCCCTCCTTCGTCCCCACTCGCACTGCCACTAGGCTCGTTTCTAGCTACTCTCCTCAAACCCGTGAGCTCGGCACGACGCCCACAAGGAAAATGGAGTCGGCTGGCCCCAATGCCAAGAAGATGAGGCTCCCGCCAGTGGCAACGCCGGTTGTAGACCCT
>NC_041385.1:233151501-233223424 GCF_002162155.2 Triticum dicoccoides | reverse complement strand
CCCGGATCTGATGAACCGGTAGAATCTCCGGTGGAGCGCATCAGCGATCTCCCGAACGTCATCCTTGAGGAGATTCAAATATTGTTCATAGATAATCTTGATCATAAACCCATAATTCATCGGATCTTGACAAACACACCACAAAAATAATTACATCGAATAGATCTCCAAGAAGATCAAGGAGAACTTTGTATTGAGATCCAAAGAGAGAGAACAAGCCATCTAGCTAATAACTATTGACCCGAAGGTCTGTGGTAAACTACTCACACTTCATCGGAGAGGCTATGGTGTTGATGTAGAAGCCCTCTGTGATCGATTCCCCCTCCGACGGAGCACCGGAAAAGTCCCCGAGATGAGATCTCGCGGGTACAGAAGGTTGCGGCGGTGGAAATAGGATTTCGTGGTGCTCTTGGATGTTTTCAGGGTATATGAGTATATATAGGCAAAGGAAGTCGGTCAGGGGAGCCACAAGGGGCCCACGAGGGTGGGGGGTGCGCCTACCTCCCTGGGGCGCGCCTCCCTGCCTAGCGGCCGCCTCGTTTCTTTTTTGATGTCCACTCCAAGTCTCCTAGATTGCGTTTGTTCCAAAAATAACTCTCTCGAAGGTTTCATTCCGTTTGGACTCCGTTTGATATTCCTTTTCTGGAAAACACTGAAATAGGCATAAAAACAGCAATTTGGATTGGGCCTCCGCTTAATAGGTTAGTCCCAAAAATAGTATAAAAGTGTATATAAAGCCCATCAAACATCCAAAACAGATAATATAATAGCATGGAACAATCAAAAATTATAGATACGTTGGAGACGTATCAAATTTTGCACGTTAGCTATGCTAGGGACGTGTAGGGGGCGAACGGACTCCGTATTCGGATTCGTCTCATTGTTTCTGAGGAACTTTCATGTACAAAGTATTTTCATCCAAGGTACGGTTTATTTTATATTAATTTTAAAACTTTTAAATCAATTTTAGAATTAACAAAATTAATTTAATTCAAAAATCATTTTATGACGTTATCATGACTTCAGCGGTCAACTCTGACCGTTGACTCGTCAAACTGACAAGTGGGCCCGCTGTCATTGAGTTAGGTTAACTAAATAGGATTAGTTAATTGATTAGGTTAATCTAAACATGACTAATTAAGTTAACTAATTGATAATTATTTTAAATATATTTTTTTATTCTTTTTTCCTTTTTCAAAAAAACGTTCAGGGGGTCAGGCCCCCTGTCATTGGCCCCACAGGGCTAACAGGCGCACGGACGAAACGGGCAGCGGGCGCCTGCCCGCAGGGGCGCCCGAACTGGCAACCCATGGCGCGGGCGGGCCGGTGGTTCGCCGGAGCGCGGCCACGGCGAGCCGGCCGCGGAGGGCGCCAGTGGAGGGCGGAGCGGGGGATGGCGGCTGCGGCGGGGAGGTGCGGCCACGGCCAGGCAGGGCGCGGGCGGCCCGCATGCACGGGCAAGCGCGCGCGTGCTGCGGCGAGGGCGCGGGCGCGCGAGGGGCAGGAGCCATGCGCAGGAACGATGGGAGCAGGGCAGGGTCTTGAGGAGCACAGCCACGGCAGCAGTAGCGGTCGCGAGCTCCGGTGTGGCTGTGGAGAGCCGCGGCGGAGGGCACATCGGTGAGGTAGAGCAGCAGCAGGGGGTCGGCCATAGCGCTGGTGCAGCGCGTTCGAGCGCGACGCCTGCGGGTGCGGCGAGCGAGCGTGACCAGTGCCGGGCCATGGGCGATGACGCAGCGGATGTGGCGAAGACGGCCCGTGCGTGCAGGGCGACAACGAGTGGGCGTGGTGGATGAGTGAGCGGGGCAAAGAAGGGGGAGGCCAGGGCCTCACCACGAGTTGCGGGGCATGGGCAATGGGGCGTGGGTAGGGCGGCGGGGACGACGACGTCGGAGAGGAGGCAGTCCGGCGAGGAGGAGGAGGCAGGCCGACGAGGAGGTGTGGTCGAGGCGGTGGACGGCGTCGGGCGGCGGGGGTGGCTCCGAGTGGCGGCGGCAGTTCGTTCCTCTCGATCCAATCGGGGGGCAAAGGAGGGGAGAGGGGTGTGGGGCGACGGGGGAATGGGTTAGGATTTCGGGGTGTTTTAGTGGGGGGTGGGCCGACCGGCTAGGCCTAGGTGGCTAGTTGGGCCGAGCCCAAGGAAAGGGGGGGTTGCTTTTTTTCCGTTTTGTCCTTTTTTCCTTTTATTTTATTTATTTCCCCTTTTCTGTTTTATTTATTTTAGAGCATTTTGGCATTTTCTAAACATGTGTTTTCTTCACTATAATTACCTAAGCGATTTTTGGCACAAACCGAACATTTTTGTTTTAATGTTTGAAAACTTTTGATGTTTGCCGTTAATTTAAATTTAAATTTGAATCATTTGAACTAACGTATGATTAGCAGTAACTAGGGTGACGTGGCATTATTAGCGTAGGTTTACTGTAGCGTGATTATCCGGGTGTTACAGCTGCATCCCATGTCTTATACACCATCTGTTCCTAAATATAAGTATTTTTAGAGATTCCAATATAGACTACATATGGAGCAAAATGAGTGAATCAAGATTCTAATCTAAAACTAAGTCTATATACATCCGTATGTAGTTCATATTGAAATCTCTAAAAAAATACTTGTACTTAGGAATGGAGGTAGTTGTATTTTACATCATTTTTGCAATCTCAGTTTAGCTTCTAACATTTACTGGTTGCTTGTAGGTACATATATGAGCGTTATTGATCCACGCTTCGATCCCTTTTGCATATGGGGCAATGACATAGTCATGAACGAGCGTCAAGTGAGGAAACTAAGAAAGATTGTTAGGCGAAAGAGACGGGTGATGGGAATTAAGCTCTTTATTTACACTTTATCCAAGACAATAGTGAAATTTAGGATGGTAAGTAATGTGTTGCCTTGTCCCCCTGCCCACAACAAGTTACTCTATTAGACCTAAGTATCTGAAAGTTTTCTCTTTTCAGTGGTTTCCGAAGCAATTTACTGTTGATTACCTTGCAAACTACATGACCGGAGTGGAGGAAACTAAGGTTAAAGTATATAACTCATACTACCATGATAATGCTCTAGAAGTTTTCCTGAAGGTGGTGAAGGATGGGCGGGCGATCGTCACAAGGGGTTGGACAAAAGTTGTTCGTGCATATGGCATGCAGGAGGGCACATTATGGGATTCCGCTTCTTCAACACCATCGGCAGCCAAAATGATTTACACTTGTCTCTTCACCTTTACCGCCTCTAAATATTGTGGTTCATCATAGTTAATTGTTGCCTAATCCTATAATTACTGAACATATTGTACTGAGAATTTTAATTATGGATTGGTTGTTGAACCATTGTGCTGAGAACTTGAATTCCACATTTCATATTTCAAAATTTCCAATTCGAGTAATAAATTATAGGAAAAACTAAAGTTAAATAGATGCGAATAAAATAATTTACACACGGTTAGAAAGAAACAGCGTGTGCGATGAAAAATAGAGAACAGATGGTTCTTTGACGTGAAAGGTTTGCATTGCGCAACAGACGTACACATGGTTTCGTCTCATATGCGTGTGCGGTTCATGGTAATATGGCAAACATTTCAAACCTGTGTGCGTGTGTGATATGAATACCTATCGCACACAGTTTTGAAAATGGACACGTTTTATAACCTACGGTGGTCAAAATTGGAAGTTTCAGAAACTAAAACTTAAAACTTGTTGTCTCCTCGCGCAGGATCCAACGATATTGTGGACCGCGAGGCAATTGGGCGGCTAGCACGGAGTCACAATTCACCTAACCTACAATCATGCATCCCCACGCGTGTTTCTACCATTGGTGATATCAAGTTGGCTCACCCAAGCTTTGTCTTGGAGAGACCTCCTCACACTCCAGTTCTTCTTCTTTGAGATGGCAAATGACCACTGTTTTCAGTCTACCCATTGCCTCATGCATGAAATGTTGAGCATATAGGCAATTTTTCGATTATTTTAATCCAGGAAATAATCATGAACATGACATTGACAGAATTAACGACACACTGATTATGAAGTAGACAAGCACGTACTACGCAAACAGTAGACACATCTACACATAATGCTAGTACTGCTAATACGGGAATAAATAGGAGTGAGATAAATGAATTATACCTTCTAGTACGCAAGGTAGAAGCCGCGGCGGCAGTAGCGGTGTCCTCGGTGGCCTCCTTGTCAGCTTCGATCTTGTCGGCGGTGGCACGTTCGGCTTCGGTGGACATGGTGATGACGAAGACGATGCGGACGTAGAGGAAGTAGCGGATCGGAGGCGAGTAGTCGCGTGGTCGCTTCCCAAAGACCTAATCGCCCCTCTCCCATACAGGATCCGGAGAGGCAGGGTTTTGGAGACCTGCTCTCTGATCAACCGTGTACGCGGTGAACGGGATGGAGTCGTCGGCGGCAGCAGCAGCGAAAGAACGTCATTGGGCGGTGCGCGTGAAGCAAATGCGATCTGTTCGTGGCAGCTAGGGATTAGCTGACGGCTCCCATATATAGGCGTGGCCGCATGGAGAGACATGGGCTCAAACCACGTCCGAGTCTGTGACAGCACACGATCTGACATCTCAAATCATGGTCCAACTGTCAAAGGCTCTCCGTTCCTGAGCGGCAAAAATAAGTGCATAGATGTGAGCTCGGCTCGGCTCATTCCCGTAACCTACGACGCGTCGTGACGAGGCGTGTCTTAATGTGGCAAGGTGGGCAGTAGAGGAGGAATGCGCGAGGGCCTCTTCTCTTCTCAAGCTCCAATAGCATGTGGAAGAGAATCCCTTATAAGGGGGTCCAACTCCTTCTCCACTAGCGGGGTGGGACTAAACTTCCCACTACACCTAGTGCCAATTAAACTCGCATGGTCCCTTAGAGATTTTCAGAAATTGTTATATGGGCCTTAAGCCCACCCTAATATTTCAACAATCCCCCACCAGATCTCGAGGGCCCATTGTGTCCTTTGTTCCTATCACTGTTTTCATATACCAGCATATCAGTGGAGACCTGTTAAGCTTGAGCTCCAACTAGAGCAGGTAGCTACGCTCCTTCACAACTGAACAATGGACTAATCCTTGAATTGTCAGTTTGGCGTAAAGAAGTTTTACCACATCTTACTAGTACTAGACTGCCGAAGGCGGACCCCTCGGGTGGAGCATATAAGTCACACTCCTGGCCTATTCATGCGCTTGCTAGAGATCACCCTAATCTCACAGACCGTGACCAGCAGTCGGGCTCATATAGGTGTGTTCCTCCAAAGATCGCTCAATAGGACAACATCATGCTTATAAGCCTTAGAACACATTAAGACAGTAGTCAACCTACCGTACAATTTCTGAGAGTATTGCATCTCCAATAGAGTGGGTTAGTAAAGTTACTCTCCTTAGTTCACCACTGGCTTGTTTTTCAAGTCCTACTTCATGGGATCTCCGATCACATAGGTTGGGTTGCAACCATGGCAACTCACGTGGGTCTCATACCCATCTCCCTCGATGCATTATCTATCACAACACGTGATAGCCCTTTAGTAAAGGGGTCTGCCAGATTCTTAGCCATTTGGATATAATCCAGCGCTATCACTTCGGAGTTTCTTAATTTTCTGATAGCTTCTAATCTCATTCTTATATGTTTATTGGACTTCATTTTGTCCTTTGAACTCTTCACTTTGGCAATAAATGTTTGAATGTCACAGTTCATAAGGATAGCTGGAACTGGCTTTCCAACCAATGGCAAGTTCATCAACAGATCTCGAATCCATACTGCTTCGACACCAGATGTGTCTAATGCTGTTAATTCTGCTTCCATTGTCCATCTCGTTAGGATCGTTTGCTTGCAAGACTTCCAGGAAACAACGCCATCTCCAAGAGTAAACATATACCCAGTTGTGGCCTTCATCTCATCAGCATTAGAGATCCAAATTGCATCACTATACCCTTCAAGTATCGATGGGTATCCGGTATAGTAAAGTCCATAGTTCATAGTATCTTTCAGATAGTGCATAACTCTTTCAATAGCATGCCAATGTACATCACACGGCTTGGAAACAAACCGGATAAGTTTGCTCATAGCAAACACAATGTCAGGCCTCATTGCACTCGCTAGATACATGAGTGAACCAATAATTTGATAGTATCTCAATTGATCCTTAGTTGTGCCTTCAAACTTTCGAATCAACACACTAGGATCATATGTTGTCTGAGATGGTTTGCAGTCCGAATATCCAAAACGACTTAACACCTTCTCAACATAATGGGATTGCAGAAGTGTAATCCCACCCTCATTATCTCTGAGTAGCTTGATTTTCAAGATAACATCGGCCTCACCAAGGTCTTTCATCTCAAAGTTCTAAGATAGAAATGACTAGACCTCCTCAATGACTTTGAGGTTGATTCTGAATATCAGTATGTCATCAATACACAAGCATAGTATAACTCCTTTGCCCCCTCCATGATGATGGTATACACATTTGTCATCTTCATTGACAACGAAGCCAACAGATGTGAGAGTTGTATTAAACTTGTTATGCCATTACTTAGGTGCTTCCTTCAGGCCATATTAAGATTTCAGCAACCTACACACTTTTCCTTCCTGGCCATCTATCACAAAGCCATCTGGCTGTTGCATGTAGATTACCTCGTCTAGCTCTCCATTCAGGAAAGCCATCTTAACATCCATCTGGTGGACGAGAAGACCATGTGAGGCTGCCAACGAGAGTAATACTTGAATGGTAGTCAGTCCGGCCACATGTGAATAAGTATCGAACAAATGTTCCTCTTATTTCTGGTCATAGCCCTTGGCCACAAGCCTAGCCTTGTACCTTTCAATCATACCATTGGGCCTAAGCTTATTTTTGAACACCCACTTACATCCCAATGGTTTGAAACCATAGGGACATTCAGTGATCTCCCATGTCCCGTTAGCCATCATGGAATCCATCTCACTATGGACCGCATCCTTCCAGTAGTCAGCTTCTGAAGTAGAAGTGGGAGTATCATCCACGAGGTACACGAAGAAATCATCACCAAAGGTCTTTGCAGTCTGTTGTCTCTTGCCCCTACCACGGGTTTCCTCGTCATCCTCTTCAAGATTTTCATCATGTGTTTGTTCATAATATTCCATAAAAATGGCAGGATCAGGAGTCTCCTCAGATTCCTGTCTGGAAATGCTTTGCATATCTCAAATAGGAAAAATATCCTCGAAGAATGTAGCATCCTTAGACTCCATAATTGTACCGACCTTTTGGTCAGGTACCTCAGATTCCACTACTAGAATCTATAGCCAATGCAATTCTTAGCGTAGCCTAAATTAACGCAATCCACAGTCTTTGGTGCAACTTACACTTTTTGGCATCGGCACATTGACTTTCGCCAAACAGCCCCAAGTACGGAAGTATGAGAGAGTTGTCTGATAATCCCCAAGTGCAGGGAATCATCGTAGCAATTCTCAAAGGTGGAAGTGATAAGTATGGAGGGTCGAACCCACAAGGAGCTAAAGGCAAGATCTATATTCTCTCAGGTCCTATCTACCACTGATACGACTCTACGTACACCAAACGTTTGCTTCCAACTAGAAACGAGAAATAAACTACGTTGTGGGTATGAAGAGGATAAGTTTGCATGATATCGGAGAGCTAAAATATAAAAGTAGGTGTTGTTATCATAGAGTTAGAATATATTACTTAAGTATTATAAATAGCGAGTGTGGGATAATGATGGGTCGGTGTGCGGAATTATCCTATGCAATTGTTAACAAGAATAGTAGTCACTATTGCAATTTCATATGAGGGAGAGGCATAAGCTAACATACTTTATCTCCTTGGATCATATGCACTTATGATTGGAACTCTAGCAAGCATCCGCAACTACTAAATATCATTGAGGTAAAACCCAACCATAGCATTAACATATCAAGTCCCCTTTATCCCATACACAACAACCCCCTTACTCGGGTTTATGCTTCTGTCACTCAAGCAACCCACTATAAGCGAATCATGAACGTATTACAACACCCTACAGCGGGAATCCCTCACGCTTGCGCGACACGGAGGGCACAATAGGACAACACCAGAATAAAACATACAACTCATACCAATCTAGATCATCAATCAACCCAAAGACAAAGGATATCTACTCAAAACATCATAGGATGGCAACACATCATTGGATCATAATATGTGGCATAAAGCACCATGCTCAAGTAGGGATTACAGCGGGTGCGGGAGAGTGGACCGCGTAAAAGAGATGAGGATGGTGATGAAGATGGTGATGTTGATGAAGATGATCACTGCGGCGATGATTCCCATCCCGATGGCACTCCGGTGCCACCGAGAGAGAGGAGGATAGGTTCTCCCCCTTGTGCTTCTTCCTCCATGGCCTCCCCCCTGGATGGGGAGATGTTCCCCCTCTGGTCCTTAGCTTCATGACGATGATGGCCCCTCCGAGATTCTCCTCTATGGCCTACGGTGATGATGGCCCCCTCCAGCAGGGTGCCAGAGAGGGCCTAGATTGATTTCTCGTGGCTACAGAGGCTTGCAGCGGCGGAACTTTCGATCTCTCTTCTGTTCTGGGTTTTTTTATAGGAGGAGTTGGCATTGATTTCATGTCAAGGGGGCCCACGGGGAGTCCACAAGGTAGGGGCGTGCCCTAGGGGGATAGGGGTGCCCTCCACCCTCGTGGTGCCCTCGGGACTCCCCTCCGGTAGATTTTCATTCCAGTATTTTTATATTTTCCAAAAAAATCTCCGTTGATTTTCAGCGCATTCCGAGAACTTTTATTTCTGCACAAAAACAACACCACGGTAGTTCTACTAAAAACAGTGTCAGTCCGGGTTAGTTCTAATCAAATCATACCAAAATCAAATAAAACTATTGTAAACATGGCATGAATACTTCATAAATTATAGATACGTTGAAGACGTATCATTGTCCTTCTCGTAGCCCATTTCTCATAGGGAGTGATCTCATTATCCTTTGTTGGAACTTTATTCAAGACATGACATGACGTCAATATAGCCTCCCCCTGCCATGCCTTGGATAAACCCGATGTATCAAACATGGCGTCAACCAAATTGGTTAGAGTACGATTTTCCGCTCGGCAATCCGTTTAACTGGGGTGAATAGGGAGGCGTCCTCTCATGAATAATGCCATGTTCCACACAAAAAGAATCAAATTCACTCAAGAATTACTCTCCACCACGATCTGATCAGACTCATTTAATTTCCTTTTCAAGTTGATTCTCAACTTCTGCTTTATTAAGAACAGTAAAACTGCACCTAATTCCTGCTCTCTCATGAATTAGGCATTACTGGCCGTTTGATTTCGTTTGTTAAATGTTCCTGACTGTCTGTGTCAAAACCGGCGGATCTTGGGTAGGGGGTCCCAAACTGTGCGTCTAGGCGGATGGCAACAGGAGACAAGGGACACGAGGTTTTTACCCAGGTTCGGGCCCTCTCGGTGGAGGTAAAACCCTACTCCTGCTTGATTAATATTGATGATATGGGTAGTACAAGAGTAGATCTACCACGAGATCAAGGAGGCTAAACTCTAGAAGCTAGCCTATGGTATGATTGTTGTTCGTCCTACGGACTAAAACCCTCCGGTTTATATAGACACAGGAGAGGGCTAGGGTTACACGGAGTCGGTTACAATGGTAGGAGATCTACATATCCGTATCGCCAAGCTTGCCTTCCACGCCAAGGAAAGTCCCATCCGGACACGGGACGAAGTCTTCAATCTTGTATCTTCATAGTCTTGGAGTCCGGCCAATGATGATAGTTCGGCTATTCGGACACCCCTTAGTCCAGGACTCCCTCAGTAGCCCCTGAACCAGGCTTCAATGATGATGAGTCTGGCGCGCATATTGTCTTCGACATTGCAAGGCGGGTTCCTCCTCCGAATAACTCACAGAAGGTTTTGAACACCAGGATAGTGTCCGGCTCTGCAAAATAAATTCCACATACCACCGTAGAGAGAATAATATTTACACAAGTTCAGTCTGCTGACATATTTCGTGGCATGACGTCACACCACGGCCAAGCCTTTACTCGAATTGTTTTTATTGTTCCACCTCAGCGCGTTTAGCGAAGCGGTTTCCTTGGCACGTCTTGTCAAAGCAGAGATCGTGTCCTCTTATTCCGGGATTCTCATCAATACGGACGTGGATAACCCAACCACGCCCGTTGGCACACCCCATCCATCGAAGGCGAGTCCCAAACGGTCATGGGGACGGCTCTTGGTATTCAACCCCTTTATAACGAGACCAAGGCATGTTCCTTTTCTTCGATCTCAATCGAATCTGCCCCTCGCCCCGAGTTCCAACACCCGAGGCTCCAGATTCAGGCGCTTCGGACCTTCAACAATGCCCGGCTCCGACCTGCAAGGCCGGTGGATGCCTTCTTCCGTCACGGAAGAAGACGTGCTAAAGCTGAGAGACGCCAGGTATCTAACCAGCGAAATTTCGCATAGGCTGCCCGCCCAAGGGCAAGTCATTCCTACTCCCGAGCCTGGTGAGATCATGGTGTTCGTGTCTCACTTCCGTCGGGGTTTAGGCTTCCCGATGGACCCCTTCGTGAGGGGGCTCATGTTTTATTATGTGCTGGAATTCCATGACTTGGCTCCGGAGTCCATCCTCCACATCTCATCGTTCATTGTTGTATGCGAAGCCTTCCTCCACACTACCCCTCACTTTGGATTGTGGCTCAAGACCTTCAACGTGGAGCCGAAGATGATCGAGGGGCGGCGGGCAGAGTGCGGAGGGGCAGTTATAAGCAAGAGGGCTGACGCTCCATGGCCCGAGGGCTTTTTTCAAGAGGAGCTTAGTTTGTGGCAACGGGAGTGGTTCTATGTCACCGCTCCCAGGGGCACCAGATGGGTGGCGCCGCCTGCCTTTCGCTCGGCCCCTCCACAATGGCTGGCGTCATGGGTCAACAAAGAGCTTGACTGGGGGCCGTCCAAGGACGTACCATTGTTGCAGGGCCGTATTCGAGACCTCCAAGAAAGGGAGATCAATCTGGTTGTAGTGGCGCAGGTCATGCTGATTCGGCGCCTTCTTCCCCGCAAACGTCGCCCCCTCCGCCTATGGGAGTTCAATCCGGAGGGACCGCGACCTCTCCAACACTTCATGGGCGCGTCGCCCGTGGATATGTATAAACTGTTCTTCGGATCACAAGAGATGTGTCCGGACTTGACCGAGGACGCAGGTCTAAGCTGCAATCGCCCGGATACTGAAGTAAGTAGTCCTGTGCCAGGACATGCTATCCGTACATTTATCATAAACTTTCCCTTTAAAGAGCTGTCCCTTGAACAGGAATGGATAGCAAAAGCAAAGCTAATAAGGTGTCCGGCCCCCCTCCCTGAGACCACGCTGGATCCTGTGTTAACCAAGATGCTGGAGGATGCGCCTTCGGAAGAGGACGAAGGGGGGAACAGGAAAGCTACCGCCTCCGCTAAGGAGTCTCTTAAGGAAGGGGGGATCGAGAATCCCCCCTCCAAGGGGAGAAGAGGACCGCTTTTGAAGATCCGGAGGCCAAGGCCTCAAAGCGGGGGAAGAAATCTTCACCAGAGGGTCCCGCGCCGGGAGGAGCCCCGGCTGCACTGTTTCCCCAAGGAAACCAGCCCTCTAGCGAGCCGTAAGTAGAAAGGGGAGTTTTGTAATAAGGGACATCCCTGTTTTTATTTCTGACGATAAACGCAGTTCTTACCTTGTAGTTCGAATCTCAGCCCTTCTCAGCAGAGCTCATCTTCGGGGGATCTTCGTCCGGAGATGATGGAGAGCGAAATGCCTCCATCTGCCACTCCGTCAGGCGGGGCGGACGACCCTGAGGTGTCACCGCGGAGGGTCTCCCCGAGTCCGGCGGGGCCGGAGAGTTCGGCACCAACTGGTGTACGGCCGGAGGAGCTGAAGGATCTGCTCGGGCGGGCGTCTATCTCAGAAGATCACCGTACGTTAATGGGTACGGTGATTGAAAGGATTTCATCCGCTGAGAGTGGGTTGCATGAGGCCGTTAGAAGTTTACTGACGGGGTTTGAGGTACGCGAAAATAATATACCTTCTGACAGTTTTGCACATAGAATGCGACCTGTATAGATAGTAGCCCCTGAGACTCGGTATGTTGTCAAAAGCGACAGCGTTCGGAGGATCATAATCTCAGTTATAAGATGTCGCCCTTCCTATTCAGGTGGCAGAGCATTCAGTGGCCAGTCGGACTGATAGATTTGCCGAACTGAAGCGGTAACTTGACATTGCGGATGCGGACATCGCGCTGGTCAATAAGCGACTTGACGAGTCACAAGGTATGTGGCTTTTCCGCGGACACCTGGTAAGGGAGCTTGATGCCCGTGCCTTACTACATGTATGCTTAATGCAGATGGTGCCGCTATGGAGGACCTTCGGGCGGAGCTCGCCCGAGCCAAGGAGCAAGCCAGAAAGAGTAATGCGACTGCCTTGAAGGCGGCCGAAGAGCTAAAAGCCGAACAGGCTGCTCACTACCGAAGCAGGGAGGAAATGGCCAAGATGGCCGTGAAGCTGAAGGATGCTATCGACCGCTGCGAGTTTCTTAAAAGGGAACGCCGAGCGGAGCAAGAGGACCTGAAGAAGGCCACCGCCGAAGCCAAGGATGCCCGCTCCGCGATGAGAGCTATGAAGGAGGAGCTACGTCAGGCCGGGGATATTGCGGCTGGAAAGCCCTTTCTGCTGCGTAGGAAGTTCACGGATCCAAAGTACGCTCAGTTGGGCCAGTTGTGGGGTGCGGAGGATGCTTATCTGAATTTGGCGGCGAGTGCCGCAGACGCAGTCGCACACTTCTGAGGCCAAAAGGATCACGGAATGGAAGAGCTTTTTTGGTCGCAATTCCATAGTCCGGAGCGTCCACTTCCATTAACCGATCGGTTAGCCGAGTGGGCTGAGCTAAATAGGTTGTCCAGACTTGCCATAAAGGATGTCGTGGCTCATTTGTGGCTGAAAAGGCCCGAGCCGAAGAGTTATTTTGGCTTGGTGCAGCAGTTCCTTGATGCGGTGCCGCATATCGAGGCAATGAAGCGGTCGGCATGCATAGAGGGTGCACGGATGGCTCTCGCCCGTGTCAAAACATACTGGGCAGAGATGGAAGCCACCGCGTTGCATCCCGGGATTCGGACAGAAGCCGATTACCAGCCAAGCACTATTTTGAGGAAGTCCTGCAGGGCGCTCGTTTAATAGAGACGCAGTGCTCGAAAAATGTTATGTTCAAATGACATGTATGATTTGTGAAACCATGTTTCAAATATAATATAAGGGCTTTTTATACTTGTGCGTTCAAGTGTTGAAATACCTCCTGTGCGGCCGTTAACGTATATGTGTATATAACCTGAAAGATGGCAGTCTTCGGCTTCAGCCCCCACGCACATAGTGCGGGGGTGTTTGCAAAAAAAGCGCATTTTCACACTTAATCCAACGTCTTGGTCCTGTGAAGGAGGTGATAGCGTAGCAAACTAGGCAACCGGGCTATAATGCTTTGTCACTTTCACTTAGCCATAGGAGTTCGATGGTGGGGCTACTATATAGCCCCTAGGGGCACTGCGCTCTCCGAATTTCGGGGCGCGTATGTGCCTGACTGGGAAACGGTCCTTCGTTAAAGCGGAGGAATTATAAAAATTCCGGTGGTCGATCGAGTGGTTGACCAGTCTCTCGCTATATCATGACAGTCAGTTTTCGGCTTTCTCTACTGAGGTGCTCACCTGGACGAACCGGGGCACAATCGCAGTAGTTCTCCTGGTGCCGCGTTAGCCGATAGAGCGGAATGTAAGGCAGCAAAACACAGGAGCCGGGCAAACCCCACATTTGACCAAAGACATGATTTGGAGCTGATGCATATAAGGCCTAACTCGAGACGCCGAACACTCCCTAAGGTATTCGGTCTTTATGAAAATGGGCAGAACAATGCCCTAAGCCCCTAGTGTCCAGGTACGCGCAAAAATTTCCAACGCGGCCGATGCCAAAATGCCAGCCTCCTCCTCGGTTATGGTGAGAAACCGGGGGATGTGTATCAACAAGAGACAGTAAGAAAGGTTTACACAGGGTCTTAATCTGAAAAGAATCCTTGCAACGGGTCCCTACTGCATGTCTGCGCCTGTGTCTCCATTATGCCGTATCCTGGACGGGCGTAGCACGGTGTTCGTCTGTAAAAGAGAAGAACTTAGTTTTTTTTTTAAAGGATCGTGCGAAAAATGTATAAACAGAGTATAAGTCAAAAAAGGAATAAAATTGAGCTTTATTGTCTCTTATTGTACATGCGTGCATCCCCTTGTAAGGGGGGACGCGGCTGGTAAGCCCCTTGTTTATTTGTGCCGGACTCGCCTAACCGTGTCCGGGATCTGAATGACCTGTTTGGGTGCTTTGATCAGCAAAGCCGGATTAATGTGTGGCTGTCAAGGCAGTCTCACTTTCTTCCGTATTCAAGGAACACTCGAGGTTTCCCTTTAATGAGATGATGCCGCGTGGACCGGGCATTTTAAGTGTAAGAGATGCATAATGCGGTATTGCGTGAAAGCGGGCGAAAGCTTCGCGTCCCAATAGTGCTTGATAGCTACTTTTAAATGGGGCGATGTGGAAGACTAACTTTTCATGACAGGAGTTGTCGGATGAGCCGAACACAACTTCTAGTGGTAGAGAGCCCGTACAATGGGCATATGGGCCTGGCATCACTCCTTTAAAGGAAGTGTTGTTATGCCGTATTTTGGTTGGGTCTATCCCCATTCTGCGGATTGTATCCTGATATACTAGGTTTAGATCACTGCCGCCATCCATTAGGACTTGTGTAAATTGCAGTCCGTCGATTATAGGATCTAATATCAGGGCAGTCCATCATACGTTCTGGATACTTCCGGAGTAATCCTGATGGTCGAAAGTGATTGGTTTTGACATCCAGTGTCGGGACTCCGCTGGGGTGGACCGTGCGGCGCGTATTTTAATGGGCGCCGCTCTATTTTTGCCTATTGTCACATGAAGTGAGTTTACTGTTTTGACCTCTTGTGGGAAATTCCTTTGTTTACCGGTGCTCTGCTTGTGGAGTTCGTCATCGTCCTCACTTGGTGTTTTGAGCCCCTTGTGTTCGGCATTAAGTCGGCCGGACTGTTTGAAGACCCAACAATCTCTGTGGGTATGGTTTGCAGGCTTCCTGGAGGTGCTATGGATTTGGCATATCTTGTCCAAGATTTTGTTTAGGTTGGATAGCTCGTCGCTGTTGTCCTTGAGAGGCAGTGTTTTGTTGTTCTGCCGAGAGCTTTTGAACCCGGAGTTGACTGCCGTGCTCTTTGGGCCATTTCCCTTAGTCCGGCGCTGGTCCTTTCTGCGTCGTGGTTTCCCGTTTCCATCCCTGACCTCGGATGTACTTGGGTCGCTGGTGCTGCATCTTGCCAGCCAGCTATCCTCTCCCGCGCAAAAGCGGGTCATGAGGCTTGTTAGTGCGGCCATTGTTCTTGGCTTTTCCTGGCCGAGGTGTCTGGCGAGCCATTCGTCTTGGACGTTATGTTTGAAGGCTGCTAAGGCTTCGGCGTCCGGACAGTCGACTATTTGGATTTTTTTGGTGAGGAACTTGTTCCAAAATTTGTGGGCTGACTCTCCAGGCTGTTGAGTTATGTGACTTAAATCGTCTGCATCCGGAGGGCGGACATAAGTCCCCTGAAAATTTGCCCGAAACGCATCCTCGAGCTCTTCCCAACTTCCAATGGTATTTTCTGGGAGGCTTTTGAGCCAATGCCGGGCTGGCCCTTTGAGCTTGAGGGGTAAGTATTTTATGGCATGGAGGTCATCTCCTCTAGCCATATGTATGTGCAGGATGTAATCCTCAATCCAGACTTCGGGGTCTGTTGTTCCGTCGTATGCCTCTATGTTTACGGGCTTGAATCCCGCTGGAAATTCATGATCCAGCACCTCATCGGTGAAACATAGGGGGTGTGCGGCGCCCCTGTATTTGGGTGTGCCATGATTTTCGAATACTCGACGTGTTGTGTTGCTTTCTGGAGCTTGCTTTCTTGGCCCATAGATGGACCTGACCGGGCCATCCTCTTTGCGAGGATCCTTATATGGATCACGTGCCGACTTGTGTGCGGCGCCGCTTGCCGCTCTTTGTTTGTCATGTGGTCATCTATCTGACCGGGCAGCCTCTTTGTTTTTTTATTGTGGGGGCTCTACGGCCTCCTCGTCAAATTCGGGCAGTAGTTTGCACTTCGGGTAGCTTTTTGCTTGGCGACTATCGCCGTATTTGTCTGCGGTCTTGAGTACTTTGCTCCATCTCATTCTGAGTACGTCTTCCACTGTTTTGAGCTTCCACTTCTGCTTCTTCAGACTTCGTGCAGTGGCGACGAGCCTTTTGTGGAGGTTCTTCTACTCCAACGATGTGTCTGGCGTGAGATCGTCCGGACTGTTGTTTTCGTCGGGGACGGATTGCTTATCCAACTCATCTTGTTCGGATGGTTGTTCAGGGGCATGTTCGTCGTCCACTGGTTTGCCCTGCTCTATGGATGGGCCTGTATGGGTGCGGTCGTTGTCGAGGCGGGACTTTGGGCGGCGCTTGCGTTGCCGTTTCGGCTGTTTTTCGAGGTAATTATCCTTTGCAGCGTCCCGTTGTTCCTCGTTATCGCTTCCTTTAGGTGTATCCACCATATATACGCCATGAGTTGAGGTTTCCTTCCAGTGCCCTGTGGGCGCTGGTTCTTGGTCGTCTCCAGCATCGTCGTCCATACCGTCGATGTCTTCGGAGTCGAAGTCTAGCATATCGGTTGAGGTATCGATAGTGGCTATAAAGTGGGTGGTGGGTGGGCTTTGAATTTCTTCGTCGTCCGCATCCCAACCGTTCTGACCATAATCCGACCAGGGCTCTCCTGATAAAGAGAGACACTTTAGCAAATTCAGGATGTCGCCAAAAGGCGAGTGCTGAAAGATGTCCGCAGCGGTGAACTTCATGATCCGCGCCCAATCAGATTCGATTGGCAGGGGGGCGGAAGGCTCGGGGTCCGGAGAGGAGTCCGGCACCTTGGAGTCACGAGCTTCACAAGGGACAGGGTCGGTATTCGGCTCCATCGCCGTAGAGGTAGCAGCCCTCGAGGTAGTGTCCAGCCACCCCTCCTCGATCGGCGCAGTCGGCTCCGAGCTAAGGGTCGGAGCGGACTCTTGTGCGGCCTCCAGGGCACTGTCCGGCAGCAGAGCTGAATCATGCCCATCATGACAGTGCGGCGCGCTCGGCTGTGGCTCGAATCCGTCGAAGATCAAGTCTCCGCGGATGTCGGCCGTATAGTTCAAACTTCCAAATTTGACCTGATGGCCAGGGGCGTAGCTTTCGATCTGCTCCAGATGGCCAAGTGAATTGGCCCACAGTGCGAAGCCGCCGAATACGAAGATCTGTCCGGGGAGAAAAGTCTCACCCTGGACCGTGTTGTTGTTGACGATCGAAGGAGCCATCGGGCCTATAGGTGACGACACAGAGGAACTCTCAATGAAAGCACCAATGCCGGTGTCAAAACCAGCGGATCTCGGGTAGGGGGTCCCGAACTGTGCGTCTAGGCGGATGGTAACAGGAGACAAGGGACACGATGTTTTACCCAGGTTCGGGCCCTCTCGGTGGAGGTAAAACCCTACTCCTGCTTGATTAATATTGATGATATGGGTAGTACAAGAGTAGATCTACCACGAGATCAAGGAGGCTAAACTCTAGAAGCTAGCCTATGGTATGATTGTTGTTCGTCCTACGGACTAAAACCCTCTGGTTTATATAGACACCGGAGAGGGCTAGGGTTACATGGAGTCGGTTACAATGGTAGGATATCTACATATCCGTATCGCCAAGCTTGCCTTCCACGCCAAGGAAAGTCCCATCCGGACACAGGACGAAGTCTTCAATCTTGTATCTTCATAGTCTTGGAGTCCGGCCAATGATGATAGTTCGGCTATCCGGACACCTCTTAGTCCAGGACTCCCTCACTAACCATCCAATCTAAGTTAAACACTATGTTTCTGCGAACTGGGCCAAACGTCGCAAGGGAAGCTACTCCTGTAGCTATTTTGGAGCCCTGTGGTTAATTGGGCTAGTCTTCCTGCTCGGCCCTAGCCAGCGAAGGCCCTCCCCTATGATCACTCCCGTTCTGTTGAAGAAGAAAAAAAAGTTTCTCGACTGATGAAAGAATTGGGGGCGGTCGAGAGATGCGATGCGCGGTTGAAAGAGAGCGGATGCGGCGGCTGCTCGATTCAGGCAAAGCGGGTGACACGGCTAACCTGTGGCTGGATCCAGCCTACGCCACGAGTGGATCCAACCAACCCGCGCCACTCGCAAGGGAATCTAGCGCGAGGATCGAGTGGAAACGCTGGATGCGAGTGAACCGTTGGCCGGCGATCCACTCCTTGGCGGATCTGCCTGCAAGGTAGGAAAGGGTGGGGGACACCGGCGATGATGGCGCCTTATCTTTGGGAAACTGCTCCACTCGTTCTTAATAAACGCATTCATCATTCAGTTTTTAAGCAGACATTCATGTCGGGGGCCGACGTCTCTTCTGCTGCAAAATTCAGTTTCCAACTGATGCGTGTATATATGCTTCCTTCCCAGACACTCTTCGCTCACCCTCTCTACCACAACAGCACAAAATATTCAGCATCATGCTCCGGTAGATATCCATGTATTCTTGCTTATGCCCAAGTGCCGTGGAGATTGCTGCCCCAAGGTGAGCAGATAATATCTTATTTTGTAGTATCCGATCAGTTCTTACAGTACATAATAAAGATGGTGAGTATCAATTCTTTGGTTGTGATCAAGATATGAGACTGGCACATGTTCCGGCCTCCATGTGAAAATTTGTTTAACTGTCAACTTATTCAGTTTGATACCTTGGCCAGTTCAAAGCTTATGTATTAAGTTGTGTATAAGTAAATGTTTGCTTGTACTCCTACCAATGCTAATTAAGCTAAAGGATTTATCAGTCGGTAGCAAGTAGAATTGTTTTGTAAAAAGGGGTAGCAGGTACATATGAACTCCTGGAATATTTTTACAAGTATGCTTTCATCCTCTCCGATGACTAACCAATCTTAAGATATTGTCATATAAAATAGGTATGCCATCTTAACTGAAACAAGTAGGTAGGATACTACTTTGTCCTTCATCAGTGTCCTCCTAAATATGTTCAGGACATCGTGTTACTAACTAAATAAATAACATATGTATTTTCAAAGAATGTAGGATCAATTTCCAATTTTCCTGATGGTGCATTTTTTTACTGTCCTAAATTTCTTCAGAGTTAGTTTCATGTTTTAGGCCTGATATATTTAAGGTGTTCTATTCAATATTACCGATTATTCGTTTTAATGCAACTATTTGTATACTTCACAGGCACAAAAAAACGGACGATCATGTCAGAACTTGATGATTTTTCAGAACCTAATTAGATTGGGCTTGTACAAGAACAACACTTGGAAACTTGGAATGTCGATTGTAAGCTCGTCCACCTGCGTTTGATCCACATGGCCCCAATCACCTGAAATTGTTGTTCCATCCAGATAATGATTTGTTGGCTTGAGCGCATGGTTTTAAGACCGCCCACCCACGAGGGTGCATCTTCTACCTAATAGCGTACACTTAAGGAAGGGAACTTTCCCCTTTAACCACGTTTTTGTGTGTGTTTCCGGTCACTTGCATGAATGAAGTTTGCCTTGTTGAAAATATGGTACTGCTTTTTTGTGTGATGTGTTTTGTTTCTTATGAAGGGGACCTTCATGGGCTATGAAAGGTTGAAAATTATACCACTACCTTTATGGACCATTAACCCTGTTACCAAGGTTCACATGCATTTAAGTTTTTCTTTCCTCTCTCTGAACAGGCTGAAAACATAAAAGTTCACCTTGGAGCAAAAGTTGGTGTGTTTGTCTTGAGAAAAATTAGTGGTGGCAGACAATAAATAACTCCAAGCAAGACCGAACTTCAAATGATCTGCTTAAGAACAGATGTAGCAACAATTGACATATATTAAAGCTTACACTTTTACTTGGTGGTGTGGAAGGGGGCTAGAACAAAATTTTGTTGATGTATGATTATTTACTTTTTAAATATCTCTTTGTGTGCTTGATTTGGCAGTACAGCCTGTAAAAAAGATATGTGAAATATTTGATGTCTTTCAAAGCCTCGCACTTCAGCAAGCCAATTGCAGATCTTTATTTTGCATAAAGGCCAGAGTGAGCTTTGAGTTTATGAGATTCCATGATACATATTTGACATGGAAAATTTCTAGCATTAATTCATCTTAAAGGAGTCTGTTACAATGATATATAATTACTACTTTTCACTTGAGTATCTTGTCCTCCGAACTTTGATATTTAGTTCTCTAATTGTGACCTCAATGTTATGTGTACTATCTTTACTTCTGCAAGAATAGTCCCAAACCATCGAGTTCCTGTTAAAAATACACTTAGGGATTTGGTATTAAGTACATACTGTCATTATATTGTAACAATGGATGGGCGCGGCAACGCACGCCTTCAATGATCTAGTAGATTTTAAAGTAGTGTAGAGCCTCATCTATAGTATTTAACAAATACACATAGCAATATCTAGTGGAATCATCTATCAATGTCATGAAGTATTTATTTCCACCTTTAGTCAACACACCATTCATCTTGCTATGTCTTGAGCTTGCGTTGGTTTTCCTCGAAGAGGAGAGGGTGATGCAGCAATAGTAGCGTAAGTCTTTCCCTCAGTTTTTGAGAACCAAGGTATCAATCCAGTAGGAGGCTCCTCAAAAGACCCACGCACCTACACAAACAAACTGAGAACTCGCAACCAATGCGATAAAGGGGTTGTCAATCCCTTCACGGCCACTTGCGAAAGTGAGATCTAATAAAGATAGTAAGATAAGATAAATATATTTTTACTATTTTATAATATAGATGCAAAAAGTAAAGATACAAATAAAAGTAGATTGGAAGTAAATATGTTAAGAGATAAACCCGGGGGCCATAGGTTTCACTAGTGGCTTCTCTCAAGATAGCATAAGTATTACGGTGGGTGAACAAATTACTGTCGAGCAATTGATAGAAAAGCGAATAATTATGAGATTATCTAGGCATGATCATGTATATAGGCATCACGTCCGCAACAAGTAGACCGACTCCTGCCTGCATCTACTACTATTACTCCACACATCGACCACTATCTAGCACGCATCTAGAGTATTAAGTTCATAGGAACAGAGTAACGCATTAAGCAAGATGACATGATGTAGAGGGATAAACTCAAGCAATATGATATAAACCCCATCTTGTTATCCTCGATGGCAACAATACAATACGTGCCTTGCAACCCTTTCTGTCACTGGGTAAGGACACCGCCAGATTGAACCCAAAGCTAAGCACTTCTCCCATGGCAAGAAAGATCAATCTAGTAGGCCAAACCAAACTGATAATTCGAAGAGACTTGCAAAGATAACTCAATCACACATAAAAGAATTCAGAGAAGATTCAAATATTATTCATAGATAAACTTGATCATAAACCCACAATTCATCGGATCTCGACAAACACACCGCAAAAAGAGTTTACATCGAATAGATCTCCACAAGAGAGGGGGAGAACATTGTATTGAGATCCAAAAAGAGAGAATAAGCCATCTAGCTAATAACTATGGACCCGTAGATCTGTGGTAAACTACTCACAACTCATCGAAGGGGCAAGGATGTTGATGTAGAAGCCCTCCGTGGTCAATTCCCCCTCCGGTAGAACACCGGCGGAGGCTCCAAGATGGGATCTCATGGATACAGAAGGTTACGGTGGTGGAAATTATGTTTCGTCTGCTCCCTGGATGTTTTCGGGGCACGTAGGCTTATATAGGAGGAAGAAGTACGTCGGTGGACGCCCGAGGGGCCCACGAGACAGGGGGCGCGCCCTATAGGGGGGGGCGCCCTCCTATCTCGTGGGAGCCTCGGCAGCTTCTTGACTTGCACTCCAAGTCCTCTGGATCACGTTCGTTCCAAAAATCACGCTCCCAAAGGTTTCATTCCATTTGGACTCCGTTTGATATTCCTTTTCTTCAAAATACTGAAATAGGCAAAAAAACAGCAATACGGGCTGGGCCTCCGGTTAGTAGGTTAGTCCCAAAAATGATATAAATGTGTAAAATAAAGCCCATAAACATCCAAAAGGGGTAATATAATAGCATGGAACAATCAAAAATTATATATACGTTGGAGACATATCAAGCATCCCCAAGCTTAATTCCTGCTCGTCCTCGAGTAGGTAAATGATAAAAAAAATTGATGTGGAATGCTACCTAGCATAATTCTCAATGTAATTTTTTTTTAATTGTGGCATGAATGTTCAGATCCAAATAATACAAAATAAAAGCTTATAAAAATAATAATGCTTCAAAGCATACTAACAAATAATCATGTCCTATCAAAATAACATAGCCAAAGAAAGCTTATCCCTACAAAATCATATAGTTAGGCCATGCTTCATTTTCATCACACAAAATACTCCCATCATGCACAACCCCGATGACGAGCCGAGCAATTGTTTCATACTTTTTAACGCGCTTCAGCTTTTTCAACTCTTACGCAATACATGAGCGCAAGCCATGGACATAGCACTATGGTGGTATATGGTGGTGGTTGTGAGGACAAAAAGGGAGAAGATAGTCTCACATCAACTAGGCGTATTATCGGGCTATATGGAGATGCCCATTAATAGATATCAATGTGAGTGAGTAGGGATTGCCATGCAACGGATGCACTAGAGCTATAAATATATGAAAGCTCAATAAAAGAAACTAAGTGGGTGTGCATCCAACTTGCTTGCTCACGAAGACCTAGGGCATTTTGACGAAGCCCATCATTGGAATATACAAGCCAAGTTCTATAATGAAAAATTCCCACTTAGTATATGAAAGTGACAACATAGGAGACTCTCTATCATGAAGATCATGGTGCTATTTTGAAGCACAAGTGTGGAAAAAGAGATAGTAGCATTGTCCCTTCTCTCTTTTTCTCTCATTTTACTTTATTTTCGTTTTGTTTCTTTTTTCTTTTTTTCTTTCTCTCTTTTTTTCTTTGGCCTTTCTTTTTTTTCCTTTTTTTTCTTTTTTCTTTTTAAAGTTTGAAGTCTCATCCCGACTTGTGGGGGAATCATAGTCTTCATCATCCTCTCCTCACTGAGACAATGCTCTAATAATGAAGATCATCACACTTTTATGGATTTACAACTCAAGAATTACAACTCAAGGCTAGAACAAGATATGACTCTATATGAATGCCTCCGGCTGTGTACCGGGATATACAATGAACCAAGAGCGACATGTATGAAAATTATGAAAGTGGCCTTGCCACAAATACGATGTCAACTACATGATCATGCAAAGAGCAATATGACAATGATAGAACGTGTCATAATAAACGGAACGGTGGAAATTTGCATGGCAATATATCTCGAAATGGCTATGGAAATGCCATAATAGGTAGGTATGGTGGCTGTTTTGAGGAAGATAAATAAAGGGTTCATGATACCGGCGAAAGTTGCGCGGTAATAATAAAGGCTAGCAAAGTGGAAGGATGAGTGTGCATATATCCATGGACTCACATTAGTCAAAATAGAACTCATATACTTATTGCAAAATCCTACTTAGCCCTCGAAGCAAAGTACTACTACACATGCCCCAAGAGGGATAGATTGGTAGGAAAAGACCATCGCTCGTCCCCGACTGCCACTCATAAGGAAGACAATCAAAAGAGCACCTCATGCAACAAATTTGTCACACAACTTTTACCATACGTGCATGCTACGGGACTTGCCAACTTCAACAAAAGTATTTCTCAATTTCATAATTACCCACTAGCATGACCCTAACATTACTACCTTTATATCTCAAAACAATTATCAAGCATCAAATTGATCATAGCATCCAATTCTTTTTCTATGATAGTTTTTATTATACCCAACGTGGATGCTCATCATTCTAGGACCAACTTTGTAACCATAGCAAATACCATGCTGTTCTAAAAGACTCTCAAAAAAATATAAGTGAGGCATGAGAGACTAGAAATTTCTTCAAAATTAAAACACCAACGTGCTCTAAACGATATAAGTGAAGCACTAGAGCAAAAACTATCAAGCTCAAAAGATATAAGTGAAGCACATAGAGTATTCTAGCAAATTCTAATCAAATAGGCTTATCCCAAAAGGTGTGTACATCAAGGATGATTGTGGTAAACTAAAAAGCAAATATTAATATAATACACGACGCTCCAAGCAAAACACATATCATGTGGCGAATAAAAATATAGCTCCAAGTAAAGTTACCAATGAACGAAGACGAAAGAGGGGATGCCTTCCCGGGGCATCCCCAAGCTTAGGCTTTTGGCTATTCTTGAATATCTTGGGGTGCCTTGGGCATCCCCAAGCTTAGTCTCTTGCCACTCCTTATTCCATAGTCCATAAAAGCTTTACCCCAAAACTTGAAAACTTCACAACACAAAACTTAACAGGAAATCTTATAAGCTCTGTTAGTGAAAGAAAACAAAACCACCACATAAGGTACTGTAATGAACTCATTCTTTATTTATTTTGGTGTTAAACCTACTGTATTCCAACTTCTTTATGGTTTATAAACTATTTTACTAGCCATAGATGCATCAAAATAAGCAAACAACACACGAAAAACAGAATCTGTCAAAAACAGAACAGTCTGTAGCAATCTGTAACTAACGCAAACTTCTGGAACTCTAAAAATCCTAACAAAATAGGAAGTCCTTGAAAATTTGTTTATTGATCAGCAGAAAAAAGAATCAACGCAAAAGCACGTTTCTGTGATTTAACAAAATTATATTCGTGCGTGCAAAGTTTCTGTTTTTCAGCAGAATCAAATCAACTATCATTGTAGGTTATCCTATAGGTTCTACTTGGCACAAACACTAATTAAAAGATAAAAAAACATCTAAACAGAAGGTAGATACAAGATTTATTACTAAAGGAGCAAAAACAAAAAATATAAAGAAAATTGGGTTGCCTCCCAACTAGCGCTATCGTTTGACGCCCCTAGCTAGGCATAAAAGCAAAGATAGATCTAAGTAGTGCCATCTTTGGCACTCGGAGAGGAGGATCTCCTTTCTATATCAATCATTCTTCTATTTAAGGTAAGCACATGGCCATTAATGGAAGAAGTAAGATTAAGCACGTTGCGGAAGTTTGCCTCTAAACTAGACTTCATCTCTTTAATAATTTCATTTTGATAAAAGCACAAGAGAGTAGTCGATTCAACCTTATCATTCATAGGGTGCCCAAATATGGTTTTCATTTTTTTCATAAGTATCTATAGCATCCCCTTCAAGAAAACCTCCTTCAAAAATAGAATCTAAAACTTGTCTAAAAGAAGCGGGCAAGCCAACATAAAAACTTTTAAGTAATCTTCAATTTGATATTGTGGCACATAGCTAGCTCGAATACTTAATAACCTATCCCAAGCATCTTTTAAAGACTCATCAAGTAAATAGCGAAAAATTCCAGAGCCATCCTCATCAAAATTATTCAAGCTCTCATTGGTGACCCCGGTGGGTCTTTCTATAGCATCATTATTTATGAGACCAGAGAGGATAGAAGGGTTATCCAAGGTACCAGAACCTAGGAAAGGGCCCTTAGTTCTTTTTGATTCGGCCATGGCAACGGGAAGGCAAACGGAAAAAGGAGAAGAAGATTGTCAAAGAGAGGGCAAATAAAACGGCAAGGGTGAAGTGGGGGAGAGGAAAATGAGAGGCAAATGGCAAATAATGTAAATGCAAGGGAGATGGGTTTGTGATGGGTACTTGGTATGTCTTGACTTGAGCGAAGACCTCCCCGGCAACGGCGCCAGAAATCCTTCTTGCTACCTCTTGAGCTTGCGTTGGTTTTCCTCGAAGAGGAGAGGGTGATGCAGCAATAGTAGCGTAAGTATTTCCCTCAGTTTTTGAGAACCAAAGTATCAATCCAGTAGGAGGCTCCTCAAAAGACCCACGCACCTACACAAACAAACTGAGAACTCGCAACCAAGGCGATAAAGGGGTTGTCAATCCCTTCACAGCCACTTGCGAAAGTGAGATCTAATAAAGATAGTAAGATAAGATAAATATATTTTTGGTATTTTATAATATAGATGCAAAAAGTAAAGATGCAAATAAAAGTAGATTGGAAGTAAATATGATAAGAGATAGACCCGGGGTCCATAGGTTTCACTAGTGGATTCTCTCAATATAGCATAAGTATTACGGTGGGTGAACAAATTACTGTCGAGCAATTGATAGAAAAGCGAATAATTTTGAGATTATCTAGGCATGATCATGTATATAGGCATCACGTCCGCAACAAGTAGACCGACTCCTGCTTGCATCTACTACTATTACTCCACACATCAACCGTTATCCAGCACGCATCTAGAGTACTAAGTTCATAGGAACAGAGTAACACATTAAGCAAGATGACATGATGTAGAGAGATAAACTCAAGCAATATGATATAAACCCCATCTTTTTATCCTCGATGGCAACAATACAATACATGCCTTGCAACCCTTTCTGTCACTGGGTAAGGACACCGCAAGATTGAAGCCAAAGCTAAGCACTTCTCCCATGGCAACAAAGATCAATCTAGTAGGACAAACCAAACTGATAATTCGAAGAGACTTGCAAAGATAACTCAATCACACATAAAACAATTCAGAGAAGATTCAAATATTATTCATAGATAAACTTGATCATAAACCCACAATTCATCGGATCTCGACAAACACACCGCAAAAAGAGTTTACATCGAATAGATCTCCACGAGAGAGGGGGAGAACATTGTATTGAGATCCAAAAAAAGAGAAGAAGCCATCTAGCTAATAACTATGGACCCGTAGGTCTGTGGTAAACTACTCACAACTCATCGGAGGGGCAAGGATGTTGATGTAGAAGCCCTCCATGGTCGATTCCCCCTCCGGCAGAACGCCGGCGAAGGCTCCAAGATGGGATCTCGCGGATACAGAAGGTTACGGTGGTGGAAATTATGTTTCGTCTGCTCCCTGGATGTTTTCGGGGTACGTAGGCTTATATAGGAGGAAGAAGTACGTCGGTGCACGCCCGAGGGGCCCACGAGACAGGGGTGCGCCCTATAGGGGGGCGCCCTCCTATCTCGTGGGAGCCTCGACAGCTTCTTGACTTGCACTCCAAGTCCTCTGGATCACGATCGTTCCAAAAATCACGCTCCTGAAGGTTTCATTCCGTTTGGACTCCGTTTGATATTCCTTTTCTTCGAAATACTGAAATAGGCAAAAAACAGCAATACGGGCTGGGCCTCCGGTTAGTAGGTTAGTCCCAAAAATGATATAAATGTGTAAAATAAAGCCCATAAACATCCAAAAGGGGTAATATAATAGCATGGAACAATCAAAAATTATAGATACGTTGGAGACGTATCACATCTCACAAAGATCAGAATGTATGAGTTCTAATGGTGTCAAGTGTCTCTTCTCTGCAGCCTTGTGAGGCTTGCAAGGTTGCTTAGCTTGCACACATGAAAGGCACTTACAACCTTTGGCTAAAGTGAAATTCTGGATTAAGTTCAACTTGGCTAGCCGTGTCATAACACCAAAACTAATGTGACAAAGACATGAATGCCAAACTTCAGATTCATTAACACTCGAATGAATATGGTCCATGACTTTATTACAAAAATCTGCGAGAGAAAGGCAGAACATCCCTCCGCTCTCATAACCTTTTCCAACGAAGAGTCCATATTTCATAACAACTAATTTATTAGACTCGAAGACCAACTTAAACCCTTCTCTACGTAGAAGGGAGCCACTAACGAGGTTCTTCTTGATGACGGGGACATGCAGCACATTCTTCAGCTTCTTGATCCTTCCCGAAGTAAACTTCAGATCGATCGTGCCACCACCATGAGCATAAGCACTCACGCCATTCCCCATCAATACGGACCCCTGGCCTCTGACCTGGTAAGAAGAAAACACAGAAATGTCAGCACACACGTGAACACCTGCACCTATGTCCACCCACCAATCGGTGGACTGAAACACTGAAAAAACAGTAAATAAATTACCGTACCTAGATGCACCGTTCTCATTGTTGCCCACAATCATGTTGACAGACTTGGAGTCATGTCCTGGCTTCTTGTACCTGTTTGGGCACTTGTTGGCCCAATTTTTATCCGAACCACAAGTGAAGCAGCCATCTCCCTTCTTGTTCTTCTTGAAGGTCTTCTTACGCTTCTTCTTAAAGTCGGTATTTTGTTGGACACCGTTCTTTCCCTTGGGCTTGTGGGAGTTGAAATTCCTCTGGTTCACCATGTTGGCGATAGAAGTTCCTTCGACCCCTTTTCCGTGCGATTCCTTTGCCCTCGAATTCTGCTCAACACTCAGATGGCCAATGACATCCTCTACTGAGAATTCACGCCTCTGATGTTTCATAGTGGTAGAAAAGTTTCTCCATGAATTAGGGAGCTTAGCAATTATACATCCGGTGACAAACTTGCCTGGTAAATGTCACTTAAGAAGCTCATGCTCCTTAACAATGCATATTTTCTCATGGGCCTGCTGCAATACAGGACGGTTCTCGGCCATCTTGTAATCGTGGAACTGCTCTATAATATACATCTCGATTCCAGCATCGGTGGCCCCAAATTTAGATCCGAGCGCCTCCCACAAGTCCTTGGCAACATGCACATGTAAATATGCGATAACCAAATTATCTCCAATCACGCTAAGAACTGCTCCGAGGAATACGACGGTGGCCTCCCTAAATACCTTCTCATGTTCAGGGGCAATCGTTCCTACGAAAGAGACACTGACAACCCAGAACACATTCATAGCCCTAAGCCATGAAGTGGTCTTAGTCTGACAATGCTTGAAGTACGTACCGGTAAACTTGTCCGGTTTCAGTGCAACGACAAAGCCACTTGCCAAAAAAATCTTACACAAATTAGGTTTTTCGATTGTTGAGTATATAGGCAATTTTTTGATTAGTTTAATCCAGGAAATAATCATGAACATTACATTGAGAGAATTAACGACATACTGATTACGAACTAGACAAGCACGTACTATGCAAATAGTAGACACATCTACACATAATGCTAGTACGGCTAATACGGAAATAAACAGGAGAGGGATAAACGAATTGTACCCTCCAGTAGGCCACGCAGAAGCCGCGACGGCGGTGGTAGCAGTGGCGTCCTCGGCAGAGTTCTTGTTAGCTTCGATCTTCTTGGCGGTGGCACGTTCGTCATCGGTGAACATGGTGATGACGAAGACGATGCGGACATAGAGGAAGTAGCAAATCAGAGGCGATCAGTCATGTGGTCACTTCCCAAAACCTAATAGCCCCTCTCTCTCATACATGATCTGGGCAGGCGGGGTTTCAGAGACCTTCTCTCCCGTCAACCATGTACACGGTGAACGAGGTGGAGTCATCGGCGGTGGCAGCAGCAGCGAAGGAACAATAGTGGACGGTGCGCGCGAAGCAGATGCGATCTATTCGTGGCAGCTAGGGTTTAGCAGATGGCTCACATGTATAGGCACGACCGTGTGGAGAGACGTGGGGTCAACCCACGTCCAAGTTTGTGACTCTCAAATCGTTGTCCACCAGTCAAAGGCTCTCCGTTCCTGTGCGTCAACAATAAGCGCATAGATGTGAGCTCGGCTCGGCTCATTCCCACAACGCGCGGTGCGTCGCGACGAGGCGTGGCGAGGTGGGCGGCTGAGGAGGAGTGCACGAGGGCCTCTTTCCTTCTCAAGCTCCAATAGCATGTGGAAGAGAATCCCTTATAAGGAGGTCCAACTCCTTCTCCACTAGCGGGGTGGGACTAAACTTCCGACTCCACCTAGTGCCAATTAAACCCACATGGGCCCTTAGAGATTTTCAGAAGTTTAGATGGGCCTTAGCCCCACCCTAATATTTCAACAATCCCCCACCAGATCTCGAGGGCCCATTGTGTCCTGTATTCCAATCACTGTTTTGATATACCAACATATCAGTAGAGACCTGTTAAGGTTGAGCTCCACCTAGAGCAAGTAGCTACGCTCCTTCACAACTGAACAATGTACTATACCTTGAATTGTTAGTTTGGTCTAAATAAGTTTCACCACATGTCTTACTAGTACTAGACCGCCGAAGGCGGACCCCTAGGGTGGAGCATATAAGTCAAACTCCTGGCCTATTGATGAGCTTGCTAGAGATCACCCCAATCTCATATACTGTGACCAGCAGTCGGGCTCATATAGGTGTGTTCGTCCAAAGATTGCTTTGTAGGACAACATCTTGCTTAGAATCCATAGAACACATTAAGATAGTAGTCAACCTACCATGCAGTTTCTGAGAGTATTGCATCTCCAATGGAGTGGGTTAGTAAAGTTACTCTCCTCAGTTCACCACTGACTTGTTTTCCTAGGTCCTACTTCACGGGGTCTCCGGTCACATAGGTTGGGTTACCACCATGACAACTCACATGGGTCGCATACCCATCTCCCTCGATGCATTATCTATCACAACACATGATAGCCCTTTAGTAAAGGGATCTGCCAGATTCTTAGCCGTTTGGATATAATCCAATGCTATCTCTCCAGAGTTTCTTAATTTTCTGACAACTTTTAATCTCATTCGCATATGTTTATTGGACTTCATGTTGCATTTGAACTCTTCACTTTGCCAATAACCATTTGATTGTCACAGTTCATAAGGATAGCCGAAACCAGCTTCTCAACCACTGGCTAGTCCATCAATAGATCTCAAGCCTTCCTGCTTCGACACCAGATGTGTCTAATGCTATTAATTCTGCTTCTATTGTCGATCTCGTTAGGATTGTTTGCTTGGAAGACTTCCAGGAAATAGCGCCACCTCCAAGAGTAAACATATACCCAGTTTTGGCCATCATCTCTTCAGCATCAGAGATCCAATTTGCATCACTATACCCCGCAAGTACTGACGGCTATCCAGTATACTAAAGTCCATAGTTCATAGTACCTTTCAGATAGCGCATAAATCTTTCAAAAGCATGCCAATGTACATCACCCGGTTTGGAAACAAACAGTATTAGTTTGCTCACAGCAAACGCGATGTCAGGCGTCGTTGTGCTCGCTAGATACATGAGTGAACCAATAATTTGAGAGTATCTCAATTGATCCTTAGTTGTGCCTTCAAACTTTTGGATCAACACACTAGGATCATACGGTGTTTGAGATGGTTTGCAGTCCGAATATCCAAAACGACTCAACACCTTCTCAACATATTGGGATTGCAAAAGTGTAATCCCATCCTCATTATCTCTCAGTAGCTTGATGTTCAAGATAACATTAGCCACACCAAGGTCTTTCATCTCAAAGTTCTGAGATAGAAACGACTTGACCTCCTCAACGACTTTGAGGTTGGTTCCAAATATCAGCATGTCATCAACATACTAGCACAGTATAACTCCTTCGCCCCCACCATGGCGATAGTATACACATTTGTCAGCTCCATTAACAACGAAGCCAATAGATGTCAGAGTTGTATGAAACTTGTTATGCCATTGCTTAGGTGCTTGTTTCAGGCCATAAAAAGATTACTGCATCCTACACACTTCTCCTTCCTGACTGTCTATCAGAAAGCTATCTGGCTGCTGCATGTAGATTTCCTCGTCTAGCTCTCCATTCAGGAAAGCCATCTTAACATCCATCTGGTGGATGAGAAGACCATGCGAAGCCGCCAATGAGAGTAATACTCGAATGGTGGACAGTTTGGCCACAGGTGAACAAGTACTGAACAAATCTTCCTCTTCTTTCTGGTCATAGCCCTTGGCCACAAGCCTAACCTTGTACTTTTCAATTGTACCATCGGGCCTAAGCTTCTTTTTGAACACCCACTTACATCCCAATGGTTTGCAACCATAGGGATGTTCAGTGATCTCCCATGTCCCATTAACCATGATGGAATCCATCTTGCTATGAAGCGCATCCTTATAGTAGTCAGCTTTTTGGAGAGGCATACGCTTCTAAAATAGAAGTGGGAGTATCATCCACGAGGTACACGAAGAAATCATCACCAAAGGTCTTTGCAGTTTTTTTTCTCTTGCCCCTACCAAGGGTTTCCTCGTCATCCTCCTCAGGATTTCATCATGTGTTTGTTCATAATATTCCATAGAAATTGTAGGCTCAGGAGTCTCCTCCGATTCCTGTCTAGAAGTGCTTTGCATATCTCTCATAGGAAAAGTATCCTCGAAGAATATAGCATCCTTAGACTCCATAATTGTACCGACCTTCTGGTCAGGTACCTCAGATATCACTACTAGAAATCTATAGCCAACGTTATTCTTAGCGTAGCCCAAATTAACGCAGGCCGCAGCCTTTGGTCCAAGCTTGCGCTTTTTGGGGATCGGCACATTGACTTTCGCCAAACAGCCCGAAGTACGCAAGTACGAGAGTGTTGTCCTTCTCTTCGCCCATTTCTCATAGGGAGTGATCTCATTATCCGAACCACAAGTGAAAGCCATATCCCTTCTTGTTCTTCTCGAAGGTCTTCTTTCTCTTCTTCTTAAAGTCGATATTCTGTTGGACACCGTGGGCTTGTTGGAGTTGAAGTTCCTCTGGTTCACCAAGTTGGTGACAGAAGTTCCTTCGACCCCTTTTCCGTGCGAGTTCTTTGCCCTCGAATTCTTCTCAACACTCAGATGGCCAATGAGATCCTCTACTGAGAATTCACGCCTCTCATGTTTCATAGTGGTAGCAAAGTTTCTCCACGAATTAGGGAGCTTAGCGATTATACATCTGCGACAAACTTGCCCGGTAAATCGTACTTAAGAAGCTCAAACTCCTTAACGATGCATATTATCTCATGTGACTGCTCCAATACAGGACGGTTCTCGACCATCTTGTAATCGTGGAACTGCTCTATAATATACATCTTGCTCCCAATATCGGTGGCCCCGAATTTAGATTCGAGCGCCTCCCACAAGTCCTTGGCAACATGCACATGTAAATATCAGTCAACCAATTTATCTCCAATCACACTAAGAACTGCTCCGAGAAATACGATGGTGTCCTCCCTGAACGCCTTCTATTGTTCAAGAGCAATCGTTCCCGTGGAAGAGACACCAGCGACCCGGAATACGTTCATAGTCGTGAGCCATAAAGTGGTCTTAGTCTGCCAATGGTTAAAGTACGTACCGGTAAACTTTTCCGGTTTCAGTGCAGTGGCAAAGCCACTTGCCGAAAAAATCCTACACAAATTAGGTTTTTGGATTGTTGAGTATATAGGCAATTTTTTGATTAGTATAATCCAGGAAATAATCATGAACTTGACATTGACAGAATTAACGACATATTAATTACGAACTAGACAAGCACGTACTACGCAAACAGTAGACACATCTATACATAATGCTAGTACTGCTAATATGGAAATAAACAGGGGCAGGATAAACGAATTATACCCTCCAGTAGGCCAGGCAGAAGCCGATGCGTCCTTCTTGTCAGCTTCGATCTTCTCGGCGGTTGTATGTTCGAAGTCGGTGGACATGGTGATGACGAAGACGATGCAGACGTAGCGGATCGGAGGCGATCAGTCGCGTGGTTTCGGAGAGGTGGAGTTTCGTAGACCTGCTCTCCCGTCAACCGTGTACGCGGTGAACGGGATGGAGTCGCCGGCAGCAGCAGCAGCAGCAGCGAAGGACCGACAGTGGGCGGTGCGCGTGAAGCAGATGCGATCTGTTCGTGACGGCTAGGGTTTAGCAGACGGCTCACATATATAGGCGCGACGATGCATAAATCTGAGCTCGGCTCAGCTCATTTCCGCAACCCGTGGCGCGTCGCAACGGCGGTAGAGTGCGCGAGGGCTTTTTCTCTTCTCAAACTCCAATAGCATGTGGAAGAGAATTAGGAGGTCCAACTCCTCCACTAGCAGGGTGAGTCTAAACTTTCCACTACACCTAGTGCCAATTAAACCCACATGAGTCCTTAAAGATTTTTAAAAATTGTTAGATGGGCCTTAGCCCCCCTAATATTTCAACATGAAACCGTAACTACCGGTTAAAGCGTGTTCCAAAAATGCATCCAGCGTGTGGATGCACTGTCCTATTGTACAGCCTTCTGTTGTGTTTTATCGGGGAAACACGAGTCTATCAAAGGCAGGTTTAGAAAGGGAGTTTCCAGTGAAGGAGGTAGGTAGGTGGAGGTCATCTCGCTGTCTCTAATCTAACCCGGTTATGCTTTATCATAATGCTTTGCTTGCCATTCCATTTCTTGTTAGGTCCAGGATCTTATTTTCAAAAAGAAAGGTCCCAGATCTTGTTGCTGATCAGATATTGAAATTCATTTTGACGCCAGGACATTCCTTTCGAACACCAAAAAAGCCACACAACCACAAAGCCAGGGCCCTGGCTTGTGGCTTTACACACAGTGACAAAATGTCTTGATTTGCTTTAACATACTGATCAAGCAAGCAATGCTGCTCTGTGTTAGATCCGATGAGTCGCCCTCCATGCAAACGGTGGACTTGCGGCGCATTTTGGTTAGCTGGGGAATCCTTTTCTTGCTTCTGAACTATTTCCACAGGAAAGCGTGAGCATCTTCTAGTAGGAGCGGAAACCTAGCTGGACAGAGCAGAAAAGTCAGATAAGTGACCATTCAGCTAACTGTGCTCACGATGTGTCCAACCATGCGATGCACCCAAGTGAAGTTCAGACTAACAAAGGTCGAAATTCACACTTTTCTACAGCATGCGCTTGTGCTTGCACGCCGGTTCAAATCAAGAAAACGAATAATTGGTTCACATCCTCGTAGAAACACGACGATTTCGTCCCAGGACCGCTGCCGCTCAGACAAGGCTTGTTAATTCTAGTCACCAGCAGCGTAACGGGACCTTCCGATTCCTGACAGAGCCCATGTAGCGTCATACTTAGCATGCTACTCCACGGTAAGCGCGTGATCGCCATCTATCCTCATCTTTAACTAAAGTAAAACACATGATTATGTCCTCATAACATGCATCTTTTTTCCTTTCCCGTGGCTTACCTACTGCCAGACTTGACGTGCTTGCCGTGAGCCGAAACCCCGGAGGCCTTGGTTCATGGTCAAAGTACTCGCAGCTCACTTCAGGCTCCGTCACCAAACTAGCCCTTGTGAGAGAGACTTCCCATTAGCATCGTCGCGGCGTACGCACAGCGACGACGTAAGGGGCACACGAGCGAACAAAGCTTTATGCATCGAGAAGAGAAATGGTACTCTACTTAAATCTCGAAACGCAACGATCTGCATCGCATCGCGGTGACCAATCACCAACCCAAAATCTGCACACATCACCTCGTCCCTTTGCTTGAGCTTCAAGTAGGAATACTCCTAGTTGCTAGTTGCAGCGGCGCACAGGTCACCCGCTCCTTAACCCGCACGCCCACACCAACTCTGCTTTGAGCCCAATCTTTTCGCCTCATCTCACTCCTTCCCCGCTATATAAGTATCGGGCCTGCTCGGCATCCCCGGTCAAACCAGACCGGCAGCGGCAGCAGCCATCGGAGCGTAGGAGAGAGGCGAGAAAGGCGGCGGCGAGTTGAACAATCGCAGCAGCGGAGCAGGGCACCATGATGATGGCCCGGGTTTCCTCCACCCTGTTTCTTGCCGTGGCGGCGCTTGCCCTCGCGGTGCCGGCGCTTGCCGGCGACCCCGACTACCTCCAGGACATCTGCGTCGCCGACCTCAAATCAGGTAACCGTAGCTCAAGATCTCCTGAATTCCTCTTCAAACTGGATCGGTACTTCTGCTCTGCATTCAAGACGCACGGCTATACAGTTTTGTACTGTCTGACACCCTGACGTAGTACAACGTACAGTAGGATAGAATTCACGTTAGATACTTATAAGTAGTTAAAAATGTAGTTAATGCTAAATCCAGTGCCAGTTGATGGTTGGAGACTGTGCAATCGATATTACCGATGGTATGAATGGAAGTATACAAGTTTAGCAATCAAAATGTATGATCATAGTCTTCCTTTCGAACCATCCAATAGTTTGCTCATTTATAGTTTCATTCAAACGGTGATTCAATTTGAAATTGGTCGTCCTGATTTTGTATGAATACTGAATCAACTAGTATCATGCTTCAAGTTCACCTAAACTTCAGGTTCCATAATATAGAATCGGAGCAACTTTTTTCTTTACAAAACCATCATTCCGAACAACCAGATATAGTAGGGACAACGCAAAAGATCGTGACAAATGGCCGTCCATGCGCGTCCAACGGCAAATGTACCTACGAGCCTCATGTAACTGTAAGCCGTTTGCACGCGCAGACCTGAAGGTGAACGGGTTCCCGTGCAAGGCGAACGCGACGGCGGACGACTTCTTCACCGGGGTGCTCGCCAAGCCCGGCGCCACCAACACCACGGCCGGCTCCGTCGTCACCGGCGCCAACGTGGAGAAGGTCCCGGGCCTCAACACCCTCGGCGTCTCCCTCTCCCGCATCGACTACGCCCCCGGCGGGCTCAACCCGCCGCACACCCACCCGCGCGCCACCGAGGTCGTCTTCGTCCTCTACGGTGAGCTCGACGTCGGCTTCATCACCACCGCAAACAAGCTCTTCGCCAAGACCATCTCCCAGGGCGACGTCTTCGCCTTCCCGCGCGGCCTCGTGCACTTCCAGAAGAACAATGCTGACAAGCCCGCCGCTGTCATCTCGGCCTTCAACAGCCAGCTCCCCGGTACACAGTCCATCGCCATGGCGCTCTTCGGGGCCTCCCCAGAGGTACCCGACGACGTGCTCGCCAAGGCCTTCCAGATCGGCACTGTGGAGGTTGACAAGATCAAGGCCAAGTTTGCGCCAAAGAAGTGAAGGACCGGAGCACGAATAAGATTCAGACTTTTGTAAAATACGTTCTCAGTGGTTCGTTTATTGATTTGTTGGTTATCCAATAACTGCGTTAAGCAAGTCATACTAATGCAGTCGTGTCGTGCATTCTTGGCGACCCGACTGGCGACCTGTGTAAGTGGCCTGAAGAACCACAAATTTGTACTACTACTAAGTGGGACTGTTGGAGTTTCGAAAAAAAAACCTTTTGGAAAAGTGGAGGGGAGAATATAATTTGTCCATTTTGTTAGAGCAATCTACGGCCGGGCGCCTCAAACCGGCCCCAAACGTCCGGGCGGCCCGACCGGTCACTAACCGGTCACGAAAACCTGACCCAGACGGACGCCTCGAACGGGCCTCATACACCCAGACTGACTGGCACACCTTATATCCAGCCCAAATATGAGGCGGATATGGGGTGCCGGGGCGCGCCCGCCACATAGGACTGACGATGGGGTCCCATGCGGAAACGCCCGAAAACCCAACGGTCCGACAAACGCCTCCTCCGTCGCCGCGGTGTGAACGTCGTGTGGCGCCGCTCCAACTCGCCACCCGAGGCCAAAGCCGGCTATTTAAGATGGCCGGCGTCCCCCAACCCTAGCCCACCCACATCCTCCCTCTCTGCGCCGCCACCCGAGCATGTCTGCCTCATCTCCCCCACTCTCCCACGCTGTCCGACATCGCCATGGTCCGCCGGCTGATAACCACGTACGCTATGCTCATGTCGGAGCACCGGAGGCAGATCGCGGAGGAGATCTAGGCAAGGCGCGCTTCCCGTATCACTGCCGGGCTGCCTCCGGACTCGCCGAAGCCGGAGGAGGAGCAGCAGCCGGAGGAGGAGGGGGAGGCAGAGCGCTACCGGAGCCGATTGAGGTGGCGGATCCGGAGGAGGAGCAGCCTGCTCGGGGACCATGGCGGAGGCAGAGGTGGAGTTCGCCGTCGCCCAAGCCACGAAGATGGCGGAGCAACAGGCCATCTGGGAGTCCATCCAGGATGAGGCCTATGTGGAGTCCAACCGGCAGTTCCTCCGGCAGGAGCAGGCGGCATCTGACGCGCTCTTCGTCGAACTCAACGCAGAGATAGAGGAGGAGGAGGCCGGAGTGGAGCAGCCGGAGGCGCTGGAACTGCAACTGCCGCCCATGTACCCGGAGCTGGGCACGGAGATTGTCGCCATCTCTGACGAGGAGTAGCTACGTAGTACGTAGGTTTTTAAGTTTGCATGCTTTTGTATGGATTTGAGAATCTAGTATGAGATGTCCGGATGACAATTGTGTTGATTTAAGAAGTGCCTGCTCACTGCCCGCGGATGTGTTCGTGTGCGTTTGAGGGGCCATATTTGTCATATCCGGCTGTAGATGCTCTTAGATTGTATTCTACTCGAATTAATACATCCTAATTTCTGTGGAGTATATCATTTTGGAAAACTATTAGTTTGGGACAGAGCTTGTGTGATGGTGAAAGTTAGGGTCGAATGCTAGTTTAACATTTTTTTAAATGCATGATCAACATTTTTTCTATACACATTCAACATATGTCAAATGCTAGTTTAACATGTTTTGAAATACATGGTCAACACTTTTTCTATACACATTTAACATTTTTTAAATGCAAGTTTAACATTTTTCTATGCACATTCAACATTTTTCAAATGTTTGATTAACATTTTTCTAATACGTGTTTAACTTTTTTAGAAAATCTTAATTAACATTTTTAATACATGATCAACTTATTTCTGACACATTGAATAGCTTTTGTGTACATTTTTCATATGCATGGTCCACATTTTTCTGCACATTTAGCATTTTCAAGCATGACTAGCATGTTTTTCAAACACTATGTAAAGTATATTTTTGTAATGTATATGTTTAGAATATTTGAAATTTTAAATAGAAGTAAAAAAGGAACTAAAAAACGAAATAAAAAAGTGAGAAAAATAGGGAAAAAATGAGGTAGTGGCCTGCCGTGCACTGGGCCGACCCATATGCTCGCGCGATTGCTACACGTTTCAGCGAGTCGCATGCTTCTCTCGCGTGATGCGAGATATAGCCGTGCCCCACACCCCGCTCACTCAACATCTTTCCTAACGGACCAGCCCATATAAGGGCTCATTCGGTTTGAAGGAAATCAAAACGTAGGAATTAGGAGTAGTATAGGAATTTGATAGGATGTCACTTGTCATGCTAAAGAATTGACTTGCCTCGTTCCTACGCGCAAAATGAGTTTTGAGTGGATGTGTAATTTTCTTCAAAAACACAGGAAATGAGTAGCATTCCTACGAAATTTATGTACGCATTTCCTACAAACCGGATGCATATATAGGACATTTTCTTCCGAAATTCTTATTCCTATGTTTTTCCTACAAAAATCCCCCGAACGAATGAGGCCTAAGAGTAGTTCAATTTCATTTTTATAGAAACCCCCTCCAATTTTGGGAAGCTTCCATAAGTTTCCTGACCGATTTTTTCTTTTATGTATTTTGGTTTTCTGATTTTACTCGGTTTTTATCCTTTCTTTTCTTTTCTTTTAATTTTTACTCTTTTCTTTATTTTCCCTTATTCCTTTCTTTTTTGTCAAACGTGTGAACTTTTTTAAAATCCGAACACTTCTTGCAAATTCACAAACTTTTCTCAAATTCGCGAGCCTTTTCCAAATTACAAACTGTTTTTCAGTTTTTGTGATTTTTTTTCCAAAATCGTGATTCTTTTTGTGTGAAATGTTCAACCGCAACATCCATACCAGAAAATGCATCCTGAACCCAAAATCTCATGCAAACACAAAGCATGAGGAGGAGCAGACCCCTGAGCCCTTTTCACGGAGGTATCGTTGTGGCCATTCTTGATGAGCATAGCATTTTTTTTAGAACGAAGGCTCGCGGAGAGCCTGGCTTTGAATTAACAAAGCCATCAACCGGCCAGGAATTACAGACATACAACACACCACATCGGCCCAACGATACAAGGGAACACTCTAGGAAGCTTACAACTCAACACAGCGCAAAAGCACGAAAGGAAAATAAAACAGAGCCCATTGCTTGCACTAGCCGAAGACCAATCAAAACTGGTACCGAGGGTAGCGACCGACAAGAGCAGGATGAGTACCTGCTAGTACAGAGTGTGGGCATGAACTGGGCTGACTCCCAGGATGAAGAAATCCAAGCATCTTCCTCCTCTCGCGCCGTAGAGGGGCCCTTCCCTCTCGCCTTGGATTGAAAGGCGTCGAACCAACAGACCTGAGAAGCGCTTACCCTAGAGCAGAAGAGATGGCAACCTCATGACATGGAGCAACCGCAGAGCACAACCCCTTGGACAATGAGCACACAACATCCACCATACCGCCACAACCTAGGACACCAGTAAACTGCAGGACAGCCACCGGGAGCAGTTGTTGAAGAAAGGCCAGCAAGGACATCAAGGAAGACCGCGGAATGTCGAGGAGCAAGGCCCATCGGCCGTTGAAGAAGAGAATCGGGAGCCCACAGCCAGGGACGTGTTGCTAATGCTGGGAAAGGGAACCCCATCCCCTACCGCCAGATCAAAGGCACTGCACCGTCAGCTTTGAGCCAAACACGCCTCAACCAGTGGGCACCACCCTTGAGGGTAACGGAGACAATGTCAGCCATGCAAATCCTGATGAAACCGTTACCGCCAGACAACCAGAGCGCCCAAAGCTTGGACCTTTGACACACCTCACCCGAACACGAACCCTCCCCAGGCCGCACCTCCAAGGAGGAGCACGACACTAAACGCGCCGTTGCCGCCCAATCCTAGCCGGATTTTGGGCTTTCACCCGGGAGGGGAACAAGGGTGGAAAGGGGAGGACCTTGGCTGCACCTCCAAGGAGGAAGAACGGCGCCAATGGCGTCGCTGCCGCCGGGCTGGTCAAGCCGACCAATGGTTTCCCTCAGTCCCAAGCCTCACCACCGAGCACACATCAGCTCCAGATCCGGCGCACGCGAGACACTAGCAGCTGGAGACGGCGGTGTAGAGGGAGTAAAAGAGGAGGGAGCCAGATCTCATATCCGGCGAGGAGGGGGAAGTCCGCACCGCAGCCAGCCCCCACCGGCGGCTGATGTGGCTTGAAGCTACGTCGGTATTTCCCCAAAGAGGAAGGGATGATGCAGCACAATGACAGTAGATATTTTCCTCAGTGATGAGACTAAGGTTATCGAACCAGTAGGAGAACCAAGCAACACAACGTAAATAGCACATGCACACAAATAACAAATACTCGCAAGCCGACGTGTAAAAGGGGTTGTCAATCCCTTTCGGGTAGCGGCGCCCAAAGATAGGCAAACGGACGTGAGAAAGTTGTAGATATTGATAGATTGAACGCCAAGTAAAATAAATTGCAGCAAGGTATTTTTGTATTTTTTTGGTTTAATATATCTGAAAATAAAAGGCAAATAAAAGTAGATCGCAAAGGCAAATAATATGAGAAAGAGACCCGAGGCCGTAGGTTTCACTAGTGGCTTCTCTCAAGAAAAATAGCAAACGGTGGGTGAACAAATTACTATTGGGCAATTGATAGAACTTCAAGTAATCATGACGATATCCAGGCAATGATCATTATATAGGCATCACGTCAACGATTAGTAGACCGACTCCTGCCTGCATCTACTACTATTACTCCACACATCGACCGCTATCCAGCATGCATCTAGTGTATTAAGTTCATGGAGAAACAGAGTAATGCAATAAGAATGATGACATGATGTAGACAAGATCTATTTATGTAGAAATAGACCCCATCGTTTTATCCTTAGTAGCAACAATACATACGTGTCGGTTCCCCTTCTGTCACTGGGATCAAGCATCGTAAGATCGATCCACTACAAAGCACCTCTTCCCATTGCAAGATAAATAGATCAAGTTGATCAAAAAAAACCCAAATATCGGAGAAGAAATACGAGGCTATAAGCAATCATGCATATAAGTGAAGGAAATATGCCCTAGAGGCAATAATAAAGTTGTTATTTATATTTCCTTATATCATGATAAATGTTTCTTATTCATGCTAGAATTGTATTAACTGGAAACTTAGTACATGTGTGAATACATAGACAAACAGAGTGTCCCTAGTATGCCTCTACTTGACTAGCTCGTTAATCAAAGATGGTTAAGTTTCCTCACCATAGACATGTGTTGTAATTTGATGAATGAGATCACATCATTAGAGAACGATGTGATGGACAAGACCCATCCGTTAGCTTAGCATAATGATCGTTTAGTTTTATTGCTATTGCTTTCTTCATGACTTATACATGTTCCTCTGACTATGAAATTATGCAACTCCCGAATACCGGAGGAACACCTTGTGTGCTATCAAATGTCACAACGTAACTGGGTGATTATAAAGATGCTCTACAGGTGTCTCCGAAGGTGTTTGTTGGGTTGGCATAGACCAAGATTAGATATGTCACTCCGTGTATCGGAGAGGTATCTCTGGGCCCTCTCGGTAATGCACATCACTATAAGCCTTGCAAGCAATATGACTAGTGAGTTAGTCGCGGTATGATGCATTACGGAACAAGTAAAGAGACTTGCCGGTAACGAGATTGAACTAGGTATGATGATACCGAAGATCGAATCTCGGGAAAGTAACATACCGATCACAAAGGGAACAACGTATGTTGTTATGCGGTTTGACCGATAAAGATCTTCGTAGAATATGTAGGAGCCAATATGAGCATCCAGGTTCCGCTATTGGTTATTGATCGGAGATGTGTCTCGGTCATGTCTACATAGTTCTCGAACCCATAGGGTCCACACGCTTAACATTCGATGATGATTTGTATTATGAGTTATGTGTTTTGGCGACCGAAGTTTGTTCGGAGTCCCGGATGAGATCACGGACATGACGAGGAGTTTCTAAATGGTCGAGAGGTAAATATTCATATATTGGAAGGTTGTATTCGGACATCGGAATGGTTCCGAGTGATTCGTGTATTTTTCCGGAGTACCGGGAGGTTACCGGAACCCCCCCGGGGAAGTGTTGAGCCAACATGGGCCTAAAGGAGAGAGAAGGAAGCCCACGGGGGGTGTCCGCGCGACCCCTCCAAGGGAGTTTGAATAGGACAAGGAGGAGAGGGCGGCACCCCCCTTCCCTTTCGCTCTCCCTCTCCTTCCTTTTCCCTCCGGTGGAAGAAAGGAAAAGGGGGGCGAATGCTACTTGGACTAGGTGATAACCCACAAGTATAGGGGATCGCAACAGTTTTCGAGGGTAGAGTATTCAACACAAATTTATTGATTCGACACAAGGGGAGCCAAAGAATATTCTCAAGTATTAGGAGTTGATTTATCAATTCAACCACACCTGGATAACTTAGTATCTGCAGCAAAGTATTTAGTAGCAAAGTAATATGAAAGTAACGCTAATGGTAGCAAAAGTAACAGTAGCAGTTTTATAGTAATTGTAACAGTGGCAACGGTAAATTAACTAAGCAAAGAGCAATATGTGAAAAGCTCATGAGCATTGAATAAGTGATGGATAATTATGTCGGATGCGATTCCTCATGTAACAGTTATAACATAGGGTGACACAGAACTAGCTCCAGTTCATCAATATAATGTAGGCGTGTATTCCGAATAGGTCATACATGCTTATGGAAAAGAACTTGCATGACATCTTTTGTCCTACCCTCCCGTGGCAGCGGGGTCCTAACGGAAATTAAGGGATTTTAAGGCCTCCTTTTAATAGAGTACCGGACCAAAGTATTAGCACTTAGTGAATACATGAACTCCTCAAACTACGGTCATCACCGAGAAGTATCCCGATTATTGTCACTTCGGGGTTGTCGGATCATAACACATAATAGGTCACTATAGACTTGCAAGATAGGATCAAGAACTCACATATATTCATGAAAACATAATAGGTTCAGATCTGAAATCATGGCACTCGGGCCCTAGTGACAAGCATTAAGCATAGCAAAGTCATAGCAACATCAATCTCAGAACATAATGGATACTAGGGATCAAACCCTAAGAAAACTACACTACTAGGGAAAACCTTATACACAGAAGTTTATCAGCAGCGCGGTTTAAAAATGGGCGCTACTGCTAATTAGTAGTAGCGAGGGGTATAAAAACCGCGCTACTACTAAGTTGATAGTAGTAGCGAGGGGTATAAACCCGCGCTGCAACTAAGTGGTCTTCACCATGCCTCCCCGGACAGGCCATAGTAGTAGCGAGGGGTGTAAAACCTGCGCTACTACTAAATAAGTAGCTATAGCGCAGGTAACACCCCCACGCTATTACTAAGCGTGTCCGGCCCGATCCACTCCCACCCCACCACTCTCTCTCTCTCTCGTCCCTAAAAGATCTCTCTATCTCATCCTCGGTCCACCCCCATCCCGGGCGTCTCGCTCACCGGAGGAGTCTCGCTCGGCCTCCCCTCTCCCTGATCTAGCCGCCACCTCTCGCCCTCCCGCGAACTCCATGGCGACTGCGGCCTGATCTGCATCCTCGCCGGCCCTGCTGCCTCGCCGCCGCCCTGCTGACCCCGTCTACCTCGCCGCCGCCCTAGTCTTCAAATCGCGGCTGCCCCACTTCAACCTGCCCGCCGCCAGGTCCAGCACACCGTCGCCGTCGGCCGGGAGAGGTAGCTACTCCGTCTCCTCCCCCCTCTTCCTTCCCCTACCTCCCTCGTTCCTGCCTAGGCCCAGCGAGCCCCTGCTGCGTGCGTGACCAGGGACAAGCCCTTGATTTTTGTTTGATAAGGGATGAGGCCTGCCAATTTGTTTCTACGGAGAGCCCCTGCTGCTGTAGGCTACCAATTTGACCAGGGACAAGCTCAGAGTGGATCGATCTATTGTGGCCAAAATACACTGCAGTGATTTGTCCATGGGAGTACAACTTCCTTGAGCTTGTTCTCTAAGTGTGCACTGGTATTCATCTCCTTCTGATTGGACAAACTTCAGTTTTGAGGAAATGTCGTTCAGATGGATTACTACGCATGAGTGCTACATCTAGCATCCAATTTCCCCATGTTCTCCGGTGTTTACAGAGAGCCTACACTTATATCAATATTGTTTTGTCAACTACTGTATCTATCTTCTGTACAGAGAGCCGTATATGTTTCAGACCAAAAATTTGCTTCTCCGTTCCCTTGTGATTATCATGTCTAGGTGGTCAAAACGATTACAGTAGATGTATAGACTTTTCATTGTTTGTAGCTACTATGCTCATATTTAAGTTTGTTCATTGCTTCTCATGCTGAAAAAACTATTCTGTAGGGACTTGGTGTTGTAAAACTATTCTGTAGAGCGGCGTACAAGCTAGTCATGCGGGCTGCGGCGGCTGACGACGCTGGTTGACCTTCTCCTGTGCGTGCAGGGCAACATCGACGCTGGACCAGATGGACGAGCTGCAGTGCCAAACTGGTACCTCTGAATTTTGCTTCAGTTTTGCTTCCTGCTAATCTGAATTTAGGGGAAGCTCTGAATTTTGTTATGTTTTGCAGGGAGAGGAATAGACGCTCCAGCAGCAGTGGTATTCTCTATGCAATCAAACAAGAAGCATTTAGTGTTGTTTCACCGAATCAAAAGAGACCAAAATCAGACCACATATGATTGCAGATTATGCGTGTGTATGTGGAGAAGATAACTGGGTCGATTGATTTGATGTTAATTTGTTTGCTTCACTCTGTTTATTTATGGCTACGACGACGGCGGCGGCACACGAGGTAAATTAAACCCATCCCCCCTTCGCGTTCCCATCCATTCCGCCGCCCACCTTGTGCTCCTAGCTGACGAACCCCTTTCCTGCTCCCCCCTTTCCGGCGATTGAAGATGAGGCGCAGGTGGGCGCCGAGGGGGAGAGCCAGCAGCCGGCGCTGGAGTATGAGGAGAGGATCCACAAGTTCCTCGGCGTGGTAAAATTACCGACCTAACTCTGAATCCTAGTTAATTTCGCTATTGTCCTAATCACTCTGCGAACAAGCAGATCGGCCAGAAACCTTATGTTTGCTGTCCAGTGTAAATGGTGGAGCTCGAAACCCTGGAAGCATGCTGAACCTCATGAATAGACCTGAATATTTGTTTTAGGTAGATGCTTGACCATTATGCTTTGGAAGAGTGCACGAGAGTCTACCATCTGAAACTGTAGTTGACCAATCTAATTTGGCATGACCAGTTGTTGCATCTCGGTGATAAAAGGGTTAATAATATCGAGGGATTTTGTTCGACCTTTGCATTTTCCGCAGGTTGCAATTCGTGTAGCACAAAGTAGTATATTTATTGGTCCATATGTTTGTAGATAATAATGGATCTGAATGTCTGAATGTCACATTATGTCACTATAAATGTCGTTTTGGACTTTGATATGGTCTTCCAGTGTACACTTTGACATCATTTTTCTTGAAAATATGCTTCGTCGAATAAAATAGGCACATATAAGCAGAGTACATTTCATTAGGCTTGTTTTATCTGTTTGGTGTTATAGATGGTTGACGGGGAGAGACGACACTGCCGGTTTGCTGAAGTGGTAGGTTGCCATTCAGGTCAGTCCCCAATACTCTTCTTCCTTGGGCTCCAGAATTTACTTGCACTAGGGAGTTAGCCGAGCCACATTTAACCTCGTGAAGACAAGATTACGACTTTAGTACATTGATAGTCAACAGAAGAACACAACTAAAATATGCGCAGAAGTTGTAGAGAATGTTTGGGTGTGATTCCTGTCGGTGGAATGATGAAATTTTTGGTAGAGCAATTCAGGCATGTAGTTGGATGGATGAATATACCTTTCATACATCTCTAGGATTTACAGAATGAAGCTAAAAATTGCTTGAGCCTACTATGTTATATATGTTAGGAGCATCCTCGGCCAGGTTAATTACTAATGATCTGAATTGCTTGAATAGCTGCAAACTTGTGGCCACACAAGTTAACTTTTTATATTTTACCTAATGATTTTTATACTAGCTAGCGTTTCTCATATCACAAAAGTTGTTGTTGCACTTGGGAAGAATATAGGATTTTCTGAAAACGAAAGCGAGTTCACCATGACTACGACAGATACTAGGTAGTTTAGCTTGGGATAGAATACAATGCACGGGTTACAACAGAAGTTATTTCTTGTCTCACAATTACTGATTTCTCTTTGTTCTCATTTTCCTTTGTTAGCTGAAACTATTCCTTGTCTACAGATAAGCTGAAATTTTATTGAGGTCAAAATTATACGAATGTGAATATTGGCCATTCTGCTTCTTCCTGTCCATTTCTTGTATAAGTAGTTTACCAAGTCTTCTCCAATAGTAATGCGTATGTCATGTATGTTCCTGTTCGCTCCCAATTTCCTGAATATCTATGATCTGAATATGCATAATTTTGATAAATTTGACAGGCACTCAGGAAGGTGCCAAGGAGATGTTGGACCAAGGCATGGAGGCACTACGAGCTGAAGAGCACATAGCTGCAGATGTTGGAGGCCGGCCCGGTGAGCCGAGGATTGGAGGTAGCGCTGATTGGTGTTTTTATGGAGAGATAGGATGCCACTGTTTGGTGTTTTTATGCATTTTGGTTTGCTTGTAACTGTGTTTGCACTAGCTGGGAGTAAGTGACTTGGCAAGAAGTGTAGGTGTTTTAATTGAAGGCATGAAAAGCCATGACAATATGTATGCTCTTACAAGATGTGCTCTAATGCTGCTGGTTTATTATAAATCTTGGATTAGTAATGATGTGTAATGCTGCTAGTTTATTGCAAATATGTGTTTGTTTTAGTTGGAATTGTATGTATAGAATGGAATTGGTGGATTTAATTTTTTTAATTCCTAATTAGTTAGTAGTAGCATGGGACAACACCAAACGCCTTACTACTACTTCATTAGTAGTAGCGTGGGTTTGCATCCACGCCACTACTAACTTTTTAGTAGTAGCGTGGGAAAAAAACTTGCGGCGCTACTACTATTTCTATACTAGTAGCGCGGGTTGCGCCCGCGCTACTACTAAAATGTTGGTAGTAGCGTGGGTTTCACCCGTGCTACTACTAACTATTAGCTGTAGCGCGATACTAGTAGCGCGGGTACCCGCGCTGCTAGTAGCCATTTTACCCATGCTGCTAGTACCCTTTTTCCTAGTAGTGCTAACTTGATTACATGGTAAAACTCATCCAACCCATCACCGTCCAGCAAGCCTACGATGGAATTACTCACGCACGGCGGTGAGCATCATGAAATTGATGATGGAGGATGGTTGATGATGACGACGGCGACGAATCCCCCTCTTTGGAGCCCCGAACGGACTCCAGATCAGCCCTTCCGAGAGAAATTAGGGCTTGGCGGCGGCTCCGTATTGTAAAACATGATGAAACTTTCTCTCTGACTTTTTTCTCCACGAAAGCAAATATATGGAGTTGGAGTTGAGGTCGGTGGACGTCCAGGGGGCCCACAAGGCAGGGGGCGTGCCCCCACCCTCGTGGACAGGATGTGGGCCCCCTGACGCTGATTCTTTCGCTAGTATTTTTATTTATTCTGAAAAGTTGCTTCATGGATTTTCAGGTCATTCCGAGAACTTTTATTTCTGCACAAAAATAACACCATGGCAGTTTTGCTGAAAATAGCGTCAGTCTGGGTTAGTTCAATTCAAATCATGCAAGTTAGTGTCCAAAACAAGGGCAAAAGTGTTTGGAAAAGTAGATATGACGGAGACGTATCAACTCCCCCAAGCTTAAGTCTTTGCTTGTCCTCAAGCAATTCAGTTGACAAACTGAAAGTGATAAAGAAAAACTTTTACAAACTCTATTTGCTCTTGTTGTTGCAAATATGTAAAGCCAGCATTCAAGTTTTCAGCAAAGATTATGAACTAACTATATTCACAATAACACTTAGGTCTCATGTTTACTCAACTCAATGGCATAATCAACTAGCGAGCAATAATAATAAAACTCGAATGACAACACTTTCTCAAAACAATCATAATATGATATAACAAGATGATATCTCGCTAGCCCTTTCTGAGACCGCAAAACATAAATGCAGAGCACCTTTAAAGATCAAGGACTGACTAAACATTTTAATTCATGGTAAAAGAGATCCAATCATAGTCATACCCAATATAAACTAATAGTAATGCATGCAAATGACAGTGATGCTCTCCAGCGGGTGCTTTTTAATAAGAGGGTGATGACTCAACATAAAAGTAAATAGATAGGCCCTTCGCAGAGGGAAGCAGGGATTTGTAGATGTGCCAGAGCTCGATTTTAAAATAGAGATGAATAACATTTTGAGCGGTATACTTTCACTTTCAACATAACAACTATGAGATCTCGATATCTTCCATGCTATACACATTATAGACGGTTCCCAAACAAAATGGTAAAGTTTATACTCCCCCACCACCAATAAGCATCAATCCATGGCTTGCCCGATACAACGGGTGCCTCCAACTAGCAACAATCCTGGGGGAGTTTCGTTTAATTATTTTGATTTGATTTGAGCATGGGACTGGGCATCCCGGTGACCAGCCATTTTCTCGTGAATGAGGAGCGGAGTCCACTCCTCTTAATAATAACCCACCTAGCATGGAAGATACAGAAAACCCTAGTTGATACATGAGCTGCTCGAGCATACAAAACAGAATTTCATTTGAAGGTTTGGAGTTTGGCACATACAAATTTACTTGGAACGGCAGGTAGATACCGCATATAGGAAGGTATGGTGGATTCATATGGAATAACTTTGGGGTTTATGGAGTTTGGATGCACAAGCAGTATTCCCGCTTAGTACAGATGATGGCTAGCAAAAGACTGGGAAGCGACCAACTGAGAGAGCGACAACAGTCATGAACATGCATTAAAATTAATCAACACCGAGTGCAAGCATGAGTAGGATATAATCCACCATGAACATAAATATCGTGAAGGCTATGTTGATTTTGTTTCAACTACATGCGTGAACATGTGCCAAGTCAAGTCACTCGAATCATTCAAAGGAGGATACCACCCTATCATACCACATCACAACCATTTTAATAGCATGTTGGCACGCAAGGTAAACCATTATAAGCTCCTAGCTAATTAAACATGTCATAAGCAACTATAATCTCTAATTGTCATTGCAAACATGTTTATTCATAATAGGCTGAATTGGGAACGATGAACTAATCATATTTACAAAAACAAGAGAGGTCGAGTTCATACCAGCTTCTCTCATCTAAATCAGCCCATCATATATCGTCATTATTGCCTTTCACTTGCACGATCGAATGATGTGTATAATAATAATAATAGTGCACGTGCATTGGACTAAGCTGGAATCTGCAAGCATTCAATTCAAGGGAGAAGACAAGGTAATATGGGCTCTTGGTTAAATCAACAATCATGCATATGAGAGCCACTAAACATTTTTTGGTCTTCTCCTCTCGACCCCCAAAGGAAAGAAAAGAAATAAAACTATTTACACGGGAAAGCTCCCAACAAGCAAAAAGAAGAATCGAGAAATCTTTTTGGGTTTTCTTTTAATTACTACTACTACAACATGGAAATTAAGCCAACTAATTTTTTTTGGTTTTTATTAAGGTTTATCAAACACACAAGAAGAAAGCTAGAAAAAGAAATTAAACTAGCATGGATAGTACAATGAAAAAGTATGAGCACCGACAACTAGAATGAGTGTGTGAACATGAATGTAATGTCGGTGAGAAATATGTACTCCCCCAAGCTTAGGCTTTTGGCCTAAGTTGGTCTATGCCCATGGATCATGGCTAATCTCTCCGGTGTACTAAGGAGTGTCATCATATTGCCACTGGCTGGCGATCTCCTCCGGATCCCACTGATAAGATGATGGACGATAAGGGTCAAGTGGTGGTTCCGGCTCGGGCTCTGGAGCTGATGTCTGGCCACGGAGCGCATAGATGGCCTCCGGCAAGACGAGGTAAGGGCTTGCAGTTAAGTCAAACAAAGAGGGCGCAGACAAGATAATAGTCTCACTGTGTTTCTTATGAAATCTCAAATTATACAAAAGCATCTTATCATCATTTTTAACAATAAACTCATGTGGTACCATGCTCTTATAATCTAGAAAAGTAGGGGGCAACAGTTTTTCCTCTTTCTCAAAATGCCTAATAGGTATCCTGAAATGTTTAGCAAGGCGTGCAACATAGATATCTCCAAAGATGGGGCCCTTTATACGGTTCAGGCTTAATCGTTTAGCAATAATAGCGCCCATACTAATAGAGTTATCACGAAATAAAGCATGGAACAAAATAATAATATCTGGAACACTAAGGTTTCCACAGTTTTCGCGACCAATTAAGCATTGACTAGCAAATATCGCAAAGTAGCGTAAAACAGGAAAATGTATGCTAGTTATTCTTGCATCGGAAACCTTCCTCGTTTCCCCTACAGTAATAGTATCAATAAATCCATCCACATCTTTACAATGTGGTTCCTCTAAGCTACCCCCGAAAGGTATCTTGCAAACTGTGCAAAATTCATATAGTGACAGCTCCCTAGCCACATCATATAAATGAAACACTACTGAAGGAGGTGATTTCTTAGGATAAGAGTAGAAATTTTGCACGAAAGTATTGGTGAATAAGAGATACTGTTCAGCCTGGTCGTGGAGGAAGTCAGTGAGGCCCGCATTATCAGCCAAAGAATAAAAGTCATCATAAATCCCGGCTGCTCTCAATAAATCATTACAAGGCCATTCACACGGCCGTACTTCCGCCACACGAGGAAGATTATACTTGGCCATTTCATTCTCCTTAGCTTGTTTATCCTTAGAGCCTTGGCTAGAAGAGCCCCTCAAGAAAAATCTCTTCATCTTTTTCTGAAAATTTCTGAAATTTTTAGTAACTCCAAATAAAAGTGAATCAAACTCAACAAAATTGATAGCAACTACTCCCACAAGTGCCTAGAGACTATATCATGCATTAAAATTATTTGGGACCATATAAATTTGACATGCAAGCTCAAGAACAGGGTCACCTAGGCAGCAAAAAATTGCAATGAATAAAGCACTAGAACAAAAACTAATTGGACCATTGGAGGAGTCACATACCAAAGAACAATCCCCCAAAGCAGTTTTGTGAATGGAGCCTTGAGCAAGGAGATCGAAAATGGCAGCAAAATGAGCTAGAACTCGTGCTTGAGCTGGATGGTGATTTTTTTGGGAGGAAGAAGAAATGTGTGGGTGCAGGAATAAGTGGAGGGGGCCCACCGTGGGCCCACGAGGCAGGGGGCGCGCCCTGGACCCTCGTGGCCAGGTGCCAGCTCCCCCTGTTGTATTCTCAGTGCCAGATATTCTCAAAATATTCCAGAAAAAATCATATTAAATTTGCAGGGCATTTGGAGAACTTTTATTTTCGGGATATTTTTTTATTGCATGGATAATTCAGAAAACAGACAGAAAATATTATTTTTACTTTATTTAATCTAAATAACAGAAAGTAAAAGGAGGGTACAGAAGGTTGTGCCTTCTAACTTCATCCATATCATGCTCATCAAAAGGAATCCACTAAAAAGGTTGATCAAGTCTTGTTAACAAACTCATTCTGATAACATGGAACCGGAGAAATTTGGAATAACACTAGGTTGCCTCAATGGGGATATGAACATCCCCAATAATAATAATATCATATTTCTTCTTGACAGTAGGAAGAGGAAATTCAAAACCTCCAATAATGATAGTTGCAATTTTTCCAATAGAATTGATGCTATGAACTTGAGGTTGTTTCCTCAGAAAGTGTACCGTATGCTCATTACCATTAACATGAAAAGTGACATTGCCTTTGTTGCAATCAATAACAACCCCTGCAGTATTCAAAAAGGGTCTACCAAGGATAATCAACATACTATCATCCTCGGGAATATCAAGAATAACAAAGTCCGTTAAGATAGTAATGTTTGCAACCACAGCAGGCACATTGAGGGAGTCCTGGACTAGGGGGTGTCCGGACAGCCGGACTATCATTGTCTGCCGGACTATCAATATCCGCCGGACACCCAGACTACGAAGATAGAAGATTGAAGACTCCGGCTCGTGTCCGGATGGTACTTTCCTTGTCGTGGAAGGCAAGCTTGGCGATACGGATATGTAGATCTCCTACCATTGTAACTGACTCTGTGTAACCCTAGCCCTCTCCGGTGTCTATATAAACCGGAGGGCCTTAGTCCGTAGGACAGACATACATCTCAACAATCATACCATAGGCTAGCTTCTAGGGTTTAGCCTCCTTGATCTCGTGGTAGATCTACTCTTGTACTACCCATATCATCAATATTAATCAAGCAGGACGTAGGGTTTTACCTCCATCGAGAGGGCCCGAACCTGGGTAAAAACATTGTGTCCCTCGTCTCTTGTTACTATCCGCCTAGACGCATAGTTCGGGACCCCCTACCCGAGATCCGCCGGTTTTGACACCGACATTGGTGCTTTCATTGAGAGTTCCTCCGTGTCGTCACCGATAGGCTCGATGGCATCTTCAACCAGCGACGCTGTCCAGGGTGAGACTTTTCTCCCCGGACAGATCTTCGTATTCGGCGGCTTTGCACTGCGGGCCAATTCACTTGGCCATCTGGAGCAGATCGAAAGCTACGCCCCTGGCCGTCAGGTCAGATTCGGAAGCTTAAACTTCACGGCCGATGACCGCGGAGACTTGATCTTCGACGGACTCGAGCCACAGCCAAGCGCGCCGCACTGTGACGATGGGCACGATCTAGCTCTGCCGCCGGACAGTGCCTTGGTGGCCGCACTCGGATCCGCTTCGGCCATTAGCCCGGAGCCGATCGCCCAGATCGAGGGTCGGCGGATAGACGCCGCCCTGGGGGCTTCAACATCCACGGCGATGGAGCCGAACACCAATCTTGTCCCTTGCGGAACTCGTGAATCCGAGGCGCCGGACTCCTCGCCGGACTCCGAACCTCCCGCGCCCCTACCAATCAATACGGATTGGGCGCCGGTTATGGAATTCACCGCCACGGACATATTCCAACACTTGCCTTTTGGCGATATCCTAAATTTACTAAAACATCTCTCGTTATCGGGAGAGTCCTGGCCGGACTATGGCCAGGATGGTTGGAGTACGGACGACGAAGAAATTCAGATCCCACCCGCCACCCACTTTGTAGCCACTGTCGAGGATTTAACCGACATGCTAGACTACGACTCCGAAGACATCGACGCTATGGACGACGACGCCGGAGACGAACAGGAACCAGCGCCTACAGGGCACTGGAAGGCCACCTCGTCATATGACGTATACATGGTGGATACCCCAAAAGAAGGGGATGGCGAAGAAGTAGCGGAGGCAGACTCTTTAAAGAAGCAGCCCAAACGCCGGCGTCAGCGGCGCCGCTCTAAATCCCGCCACAGCAAGAATAGAGATTCCGGCACAGGAGATAACAATACCCCAAAGAGTGTCGAAGACAACCCCCTCCAGCAAGACTCAGAGCAGGAGGATGCAGAAGCAAGCCCTCACGAAAGGGCGGCAGACGAAGAGGTCGAGGATCATAACTATATACCTCCCTCCGAAGACGAAGCAAGCCTCAATGACGACGAACTCGTCGCGCCCGAGGACCCCGTCGACCAAGAGCTTTTTAAACGTAGGCTCATCGCCACGGCAAGGAGCCTGAGGAAGGAAAAACGGAAGCTCAAAACAGCGGAAGACACGCTCAGAATAAGATGGAGCAAAGTACTCAAAACCGCAGATAAATACGGCAATGGCCACCAATCAAAGAGCTACCCGAAGCGTAAGCTGCTACCAGAATTCGACGAAGAGGCCATAGAGCCTCCACCGTCAAATGGCCCAGCCAGGTCCATCTACGGACCCAAAAAGAAGGCCCCAGGAAGCAAGGCAACACATCAAGTGTCCAGTGATAGCGGCACATACAATTACAGGGGCGCCGCACACCCACTATGTTTCACCGATGAGGTGCTGGACCATGAATTCCCAGCAGGGTTTAAACCCATAAACATAGAGGCCTACGATGGAACAACAGACCCTGGAGTCTGGATAGAAGATTATATACTGCATATACACATGGCCAGAGGAGACGATCTCCACGCCATAAAATATCTACCCCTCAAGCTCAAAGGGCCAGCCCGTCATTGGCTCAAAAGCCTCCCAGAAAACACTGTTGGAAGTTGGGAAGAGCTCGAGGAAGCGTTTAGAGCAAATTTTCAAGGGACTTATGTCCGTCCTCCGGATGCAGATGATTTAAGTCATATAACTCAACAGCCCGGAGAGTCAGCGCGGAAATTCTGGAACAGGTTTCTTACCAAAAAGAACCAAATAGTTGACTGTCCGGACGCCGAAGCCTTAGCAGCTTTCAAGCACAATGTCCGAGACGAATGGCTTGCCAGGCACCTCGGTCAAGAGAAACCGAGGACAATGACCGCATTAACAAGCCTCATGACCCGTTTCTGTGCGGGAGAGGATAGCTGGCTAGCAAGAAGCAGCACCAGCGACCCAAGTACATCCGAGATAAGAGATGGAAACGGAAAATCAGGGCGCAGAAAAGAGCAGCACCGGAATAAAGAGAAAAGCCCAAAGAGCACGGCAGTCAACGCCGGATTCAAAAGCTCGCGGTCCAATAACAAAACTCAGCCCCTCAAGGATGACAGTGACGAACTGTCCAACCTACACAAAATTCTGGGTCGGATATGTCAAATCCACAGTACCCCCGGAAGGCCTACAAATCACACCCACAGGGATTGTTGGGTTTTCAAACAGTCCGGCCGATTAAATGTCAAACACAAGGGGCTCAACGCGTCAAGCGAAGAAGATAAACCCCGCCAGCAGGGCACCGGAAAACAAAAGACTTTCCCACAAAGGGTCAAAGCAGTAAACTCACTTCATGTGATAACACGGAAAAATAGTGCGGCACTTTCTAAAAAGAGCTTCGCACGGTCCAACCCAGCAGACCGTAGAGATTGGATATCAAAACCAATCACTTTCGACCACCTGGACTATTCCAGAAGCGTTCGAAACGCGGGACGGACTCTCCTGATATTGAATCCCATAATAGACGGATTACAATTCACTAACGTCCTAATGGACGGAGGCAGTGACTTAAACCTGCTATATTCAAACACAATCCGTAGGATGGGGATAGACCCTACCAAAATTCGACACAGCCGCACTTCCTTCAAAGGAGTGACGCCAGGCCCTTACGCCAAGTGCACAGGCTCGATACCACTAGAAGTCGTGTTCGGATCGCCGAACAATTTTCGTCGCGAAAAATTAATTTTTCATATCGTCCCATTTGAAAGTGAATATCAAGCACTCTTGGGACGAAAGGCTTTTGTCCGCTTCAACGCCATACCGCATTACGCGTCTCTTACACTCAAGATGCCCGGTCCACATGGCGCCATTTCAGTACGAGGGTCACTCAAGGACCCCGGACTCGGATAGACGAATCCAGACTCAGCAGGCTAGGGGCTACCTAGCCGCATACCCCTTCACAGGGGGCTGCGCGCACAAACCACCGCGGTTTCATATAAACCTTGCTTTAATTATTTATATTTCTTCTTTTACATATTTTTCGCACAAACTGTTTCTAAAACTAAACGTTCCTGTCTTTCTACAGATGAACAACGTGCGTACCCGTCCAGGATAACGGCGCAACAGAGACACAGGCGCAGACGTGCAGTAGGGACCCGTTGCAAGGATTCTTTTCAGATTAAGACCCTGCGTAGACCTTTTTATTACTGTCTCTTGTTGTTACTCTCCCTTGGCTTCTTCCTATAGCCAAAGCGGAGCCTGGCGCTTTGGCATCGGCCGCGTCAGAAGACCATGCCTATACCTGGACACTAGGGGCTTAGGGCATAATCCTGCCCATTATTATAAAGACCGAACACCTTAGGGAGTGTTCGGCGTCTCGAGTTTGGCATTATATGCATCAGCTCCGAATCATGTCTTTGGTCAAATGTTGGGTTTGCCCAGCTCCTGTGTTTTGCCGCCTTACATTCCGTATCATCGGCTAACGCGGCACCAGGAGAACTACTGCGATTGTGCCCCAGTTCGGCTGGGCGAGCACCTCAGTAGAGAAAGCCGAAAACTGACTGTCATGATACAGCGAGAGTCTGGTCAGCCACTCGATCGACTATCGGAATGTTTAGAATTCCCCGCTTTGACGAAGGACCGTTTCCCGGTCAGGCACATACGCACCCCGAATCCGAAGATGTGCGGTGTCACCAGGGGCTATATCGTAGCCCCACCCTCGAGCTCCACTGGCTAAGTGAAAGTGCTAAAGCATTATAGTCCGGATTGCCTAGTTCGCTACGCTACCACCTCCTTAAACAGGACCGAGACGTCGGATTAAGTGTGAAAACGCGCTATTTTTGCGAACACCCCCGCACCCTGTGCGTGGGGGCTGAAGCCGAAGACTGCAATCTTTCAAGTTATACAAAAGTATACATAAACGGCCGCACAGGAGAAGTTTTACTACTTGGGACGCACAAGTATAAAAAGCAGTTATAACATAATCATCGATTTACAAGCTAATGCGTTCATTTGAACGTTACATTCTTTGAGCACTGCGACTCTATTATACGAGCGCCGCGCATGACTTCTCCGAAGTAGTGCTCAGCAGGGAGCCGGCTTTCATCCGGACCCTGGGCGGCAACAGCGGTGGCATCCATCTCTGGACAATGCGCCTTCACACGGGCAAGAGCCATCCGCGCGCCCTCGATACAGGCCGACCGCTTCATGTCCTTTATATGCGGCACCGCTCCAAGGAATTGCTACAGTAAGCCGAAGTAGCTCGTTGCCTTGGACCTCTCTGGCCAGACATGTGCCACGATGTCAGTCATGGCAAGTCCGGACAATCTATTTAGCTCGGCCCATTCGGCCAGCCGGTCCATCAACGGAAGTGAGCGATCCGGACTGTGGAATTGAGACCAATATAACTCTTCCGTCTCGTGATCCTCCTGGCTCCGGAAGTGCTCAACGGCATCAGCCGCACTTGCAGCCAAATCCATATACGGATCTTCCGGACTCCACAGCCGCTCAAATCGAGCATACTTGGCATCCATAAACCGGCGACGCAGCAGAATAGGCTTGCCAGCCACGATTTCTCTGGCCTGGCGCAGTTCCTCCTTCATAGCCCGCATTGCAGAGCGGGCATCCTTGGCTTCGGCGGTGGCCTTCTTCAGGTCTTCCCGCTCTGATAGACGCTCCTTTTCAGGAGCCTCATAGCGGTCGGCAGCATCCTTTACCTTCATGGCCAATTCGGCCACCTCCGCCCTACTTAGGCAGTGCGCAGCCTTTTCGGCTTTCAACTCTTCGGCCGCCTTCGAGGCAGCCGCATCACTCCTTCGGGCTTGCTCCTTAGCTTGAGCAAGTTCGGCTCGAAGGCCCTCCACAGTAGCGGCACCATCTGTACAACAACATACAATTTATCAGAGGAGGGCTTTGACCCCCTTAAATAAAGTAACTGCGGAGAATTTATTTACCTTGTGACTCGTCAAGTCGCCGGTTGACAAGTGCGATGTCAGCATCTGCCACGTCAAGTTGCCGACTTAATTCGGCAAACTCATTAGTCCGGCTGGCCCCCGGACTATCCGCCACCTGTATCAGGACGGCGGTATTCATCACTTGAGATTTTGAGATTTTGATCCTCGGCACGCTGTCGTTTCCAACAACCTACCGAGTCTCAGGGGCTACTATCTATACAGTGCGCATTTTTATGTGCAATACTGTTAAAATACAAAAGGATGCGTCATTTCTGCATACCTCAAAACCTGCCAGCAAACTCATGGCGGCATTACGCAATCCGCTCTCGGCGGACGAAATCCTTCCTATCACCATACGCATTAACGCACGGTGATCTTCTGAAATGGACGCCCTCTCAAGCAGATTCTTCAGTTCTCCCGGCCGGATACTAGTAGGTGTCGAACTCTCCGGCCCCTCCGGACTCGGGGATACCCTCCGTGATGACACTTCGGGTTCGCCTGCCTCGTTTGGCGGCGCTGCGGATGGAGGCGTATCGCTCTCCATCATCTCCGGAAGAAGGTCCCCCGAAGACGAACTCATCTGAGAAGGCTGCAGATCCGAACTGCAATGTAAATATTTCGGTTACCTACAGAGGCACAAATGAAGGTATTTCCTCACTAATTAACTCCCTCTTTTACACTCACGGCTCGCTGGAGGGCTGATCCTTTGGTGATGATTGCGCGTCCGGATTCTTTCCGGGCGCCGGACCCCCCGGGGAAGATCTCTTCCCACGCTTAGGGGCTTTGGCCTCCGGATCTTCGGAGGCGGTCCTCTTCTCCCCCTGAAAGGAGGGGCTCTTGGTTCCTCCCTCTTCAGTTGCCCCTTTGGGCAAAATATTAGCTCCTTTATCTTCCCCGTCGCCCCCTTCTATGGGCGCAACCTCCAACATTCTGACCAGCACGGGCTCCAGTGCGGTCTCTGGGAGGGGGGCCGGACACCTTATCAGCCTTGATCGCGCCACCCATTCCTGTAAAGAACAAAGGGTCAGGAGGCGAACTCTAGAAAGGCACGCACACAGAATGTCCGGACTCTGAGCTACTTACCTGAGTATCCGGGTGATCGCGGCTTAGACCTGCATCCTCGGCTAAATCCGGACACGCCACCTGCGGTCCGAAGAACAACTTGTACATCTCCACGGGTGTCGCACCCATGAAGTGTTGGAGAATTCGAGGTCCCTCCGGATTGAACTCCCATAAACGGAGAGGACGGCGTTTGCAGGGCAGGAGGTGCCTGATTAGCATGACCTGCATCACCTTGACCAGGTCGATCTCCCTCGCTTGGAGATCTCGAATCTGGCCCTGCAGTGAGGGCATGTCTTCGGACGACCCCCAATTGAGCCCTTGGTTGACCCACGACATCAGTTGGCGTGGAGGTCCCGGGCGGAATGAGGGCGGCGGCTTTTGCTTGCTGCCCCTTGGAGCGGTAATGTAGAACCACTCCTGCTGCCACAATCCAAGTTCCTCTTGGAAGGAACCCTCGAGCCACGGGGCATCGACCTTCTTGCTTATGGTCGCCCCGCCGCACTCCGCCTGACGCCCCCCAATCATCTTCGGCTCCACCTTGAAGGTCTTCAGCCATAGGCCGAAGTGGGGGATGACGCGGAGAAAGGCTTCACAGACGATGATGAATGCGGAAATATGGAGGATAGACTCCGGAGCCAAATCGTGAAAGTCCAGCCCGTAGTAGAACAGGAGCCCTCTCACGAAGGGATCCGTCGGGAAGCCTAAACCCCGGCGGAGGTGGGATGCGAAAACGACGTATTCACCGGGCTCGGGGGCTGGCACGGCCTGCCCTTGGGCAGGCAGCCTGTGCGAAACCTCGTAGGCCAGATACTTGGCCTCACGCAACTTCAGTATGTCCTCCTCCATGACGGAGGAGGGCATCCACCGGCCCTGGAGGTCGGAGCCGGACATGATTGAGGATCCGAAGCGCTCGAATCTGAGGCTCTGGGTGTTGGAACTGGGAGCAGGGAAGAGATTCGATGCGAGATTGAAGAACAAGGACAGGCCTTGGTCCTCTTATAAAGGGGAAGAAATACCAAGGGCCGTCTCCGTGACCGTTTGGGATTCCCCTTCGATAGAGGAGGCGTGGCGACGGGAACGGTTGGGTTACCCACGCACGTATTGATAAGAATCCCGGAATAAGGGGAACACGATCTCTGCTTCGACAGGACGTGCCAAGGAAACCGCTTCGCTAAACGTGCTGAGGTGGTGTAGTAAAAAACGATTTAAAGAAAAGCATGGTAGCGGTGTGATGACGCACCGCGTAAATACGTCAGCAGATTGAGCTAAGTGTACATTTTATTCTCTCTACGGTGGAATGTGGAAATTATTTTTACAGAGCCGGACACTATCCTGGTGTTCATTATCTTCTCCGGATTATTCAAGGGAGGAACCCGCCTTGCAATGCTGAATCTTATACACGCCGGACTTATCGTCATTGAAGACTGGTTCAGGGGCTACTGAGGGAGTCCTGGACTAGGGGGTGTCCGGACAGCCGGACTATCATTGTCTGCCGGACTATCAATATCCGCCGGACACCCAGACTACGAAGATAGAAGATTGAAGACTCCGGCTCGTGTCCGGATGGTACTTTCCTTGGCGTGGAAGGCAAGCTTGGCGATACGGATATGTAGATCTCCTACCATTGTAACCGACTCTGTGTAACCCTAGCCCTCTCCGGTGTCTATATAAACCGGAGGGCCTTAGTCCGTAGGACAGACATACATCTCAACAATCATACCATAGGCTAGCTTCTAGGGTTTAGCCTCCTTGATCTCGTGGTAGATCTACTCTTGTACTACCCATATTATCAATATTAATCAAGCAGGACGTAGGGTTTTACCTCCATCGAGAGGGCCCGAACCTGGGTAAAAACATTGTGTCCCTCGTCTCTTGTTACCATCCGCCTAGACGCACAGTTCGGGACCCCCTACCCGAGATCCGCCGGTTTTGACACCGACACACATCCTCACAAATACCGACAGGTATAGTAGTTGATTTATCGGTCATTTGCAAAGATATTTCAGTAGGTGTAAACTTATTCAATTCAAGTCTATGATATAAAGAGAGAGGCATAACACTAACACCGGCTCCAAGATCACATAAAGCAGTTTTAACATAGTTTCTTTTAATGGAGCATGGTATAGTTGGTACTCCTGGATCTCCAAGTTTCTTAGGTATTCCACCCTTAAAAGTATAATTAGCAAGCATGGTGGAAATTTCAGCTTCCGGTATCTTTCTTTTATTTGTAATAATATCTTTCATGTATTTAGCATAAGGATTTACTTTAAGCATATCAGTCAAACGCATACGCAAAAAGATAGGTCTAATCATTTCAGCAAAGCACTCAAAATCCTCATCATCATTTTTCTTGGATGGCTTAGGAGGAAAAGGCATGGGTTTCTGAACCCATGGTTCTCTTTCTTTACCGTGCTTCCTAGCAACAAAGTCTCTCTTATCATAACGTTGATTCTTTGATTGTGGGTTAGGAAGATCAACAACAAGTTCAATTTCTACATCATTATTTTTGCTAGGTTGAGCATCAACATGAACATTATTACTAGGTTCATGTTCATCACCAGATTGTGTTTCAGCGTCAGAAATAGAAATATCATTGGGATTCTCAGGTGTGTCTACAACAGATTCACTAGAAGCATGCAAAGTCCTATCATTTTTCTTTTTCTTATTTTTAGAAGGACTAGGTGCATCTACATTAGTTCTCTGAGAATCTTGCTCAATTCTCTTAGGGTGGCCTTTAGAATACAAAGGTTCCTGAGTCATTTTACTGGTTCTAGTAGCCACTCCAACAGCAAAATCATGTTTATTATTTAATTCATAGAGCAAATCACTTTGAGCTTTAAGTACTTGTTCTGCTTGAGTGGTAACCATAGAAGCATATTTACTAATGAGCTTAAGTTCACCTTTAACTCTAGCCATATAATCACTCAAGCGTCCAATCATGTAAGAATTACTCTTTAATTCTCTACCAACATAAGCATTGAAATTTTCTGTTCTAGCCATAAAGTCATCAAATTCATCCAAGCATTGGCTAGCAAACTTAGTAGACGAGATTTCAACTTTATCATACCTATAGAGAGAATTTACCTTTACTACCTGTGTCGGGTTATCAAGACCATGTGTTTCTTCAATAGGTGGTAAATTAAGACCATGTATTTCTTCAGGAGGTAAATTCTTAACATCTTCAGCTTTAATACCTTTTTTCCATAGATTTCTTTGCCTCTTGCATATCTTTAGGACTGAGAAATAGAACTCCGCTTTTCTTCGGAGTTGGTTTAGGAGTAGGCTCAGGAACTGGCTCAGGAAGAGACTAATTATTTTCATTAGTCAACATATTATTCAATAGTAATTTAGCTTGATCAACTGTTCTTTCCCTGAAAACACAACCAGCACAACTATCCAAGTGGTCCTTGGAAGCATCAGTTAGTCCATTATAAAAGATATCAAGTATTTCATTTTTCTTAAGAGGATGATCAGGCAAAGCATTAAGTAATCAGAGAAGCCTCCCCCAAGCTTGTGGGAGACTCTCTTCTTCAATTTGCACAAAATTATATATTTCCCTTAAAGCAGCTTGTTTCTTATGAGCGGGGAAATATTTAGCACAGAAGTAATAAATCATATCCTCGGGACTACGCACACAACCAGGATCAAGAGAATTAAACCAAGTTTTAGCATCACCCTTTAATGAGAATGGAAATATCTTAAGGATATAATAGTAGCGGGATTTCTCATCATTAGTGAACAGGGTGGCTATATCATTCAATTTAGTAAGATGTGCCATAACAGTTTCAGATTCATTGCCATAAAAAGGATCAGATTTAACCAAGGTAATTATCCCAGGATCGACAGATAATTCATAATACTTATCATTAACAAAGATAGGTGATGTAGCAAAAGGAGGGTCATATTTCATTCTAGCATTCAGAGTTTTCTGTTTCAGTTTATCTAATAGCTTCTTAAGATCAGATCTATCATTGCAAGCAAGAAAATCTCTAGCAGTTTCTTCATCCATAACATAACCCTCAGGAACAACAGGTAATTCATATTTAGGGGGAGAACCTTCATCATCACTATCTTCAATAATTTCATTTTCAATAATTTCATTCTCTCTAACCCTAGCAAGTTGTTCATCAAGATATTCACCTAATGTCACAGTAGTATCAAGCATAGAAGTAGTTTCATCATAAGTATCATGCATAGTAGAAGTGGCATCATCAATAACATGCAACATATCAGAATTAATAGCAGAAGCAGGTTTAGGTGTCACAAGCTTACTCATAACAGAAGGAGACTCTAGTGCAGAGCTAGATGGCAGTTCCTTACCTCCCCTCGTAGTTGAGGGATAAATCTTAGTTCTTTCGTCTTTCAAGTTCCTCATAGTGACCAGTAGATATAAATCCCAAGTGACTCAAAGAATAGAGCTATGCTCCCCAACAACGGCGCCAGAAAATAGTCTTGATAACCCACAAGTATAGGGGATTGCAACAGTTTTCGAGGGTAGAGTATTCAACCCAAATTTATTTATTCGACACAAGGGGAGCCAAAGAATATTCTCAAGTATTAGCAGTAGAGTTGTCAATTCAACCACACCTAGATAACTTAGTATCTGTAGCAAAGTATTTAGTAACAAAGTAATATGGAAGTAACGCTAACGGTAGCAAAAGTAACAGTAGCAGTTTTGTAGTGATTGTAACAGTGGCAACGGTAAAGTAAATAAGCGAAGCACAATATGTGAAAAGCTCGTAGACATTGGATCAGCGATGGATAATTATGTCGGATGCGGTTCATCATGTAACAGTTATAACATAGGGTGACACAGAACTAGCTCCAGTTCATCAATGTAATGTAGGCATGTATTCCGAATATAGTCATACGTGCTTATGGAAAAGAACTTGCATGACATCTTTTGTCCTACCTTCCCGTGGCAGCGGGGTCCTAACGGAAACTAAGGGATATTAAGGCCTCCTTTTAATAGAGTACCGGACCAAAGCATTAGCACTTAGTGAATACATGAACTCCTCAAACTACGGTCATCACCGAGAAGTATCCCGATTATTGTCACTTCGGGGTTGTCGGATCATAACACATAATAGGTCACTATAGACTTGCAAGATAGGATCAAGAACTCACATATATTCATGAAAACATAATAGGTTCAGATCTGAAATCATGGCACTCGGGCCCTAGTGACAAGCATTAAGCATAGCAAAGTCATAGCAACATCAATCTCAGAACATAGTGGATACTAGGGATCAAACCCTAACAAAACTAACTTGATTACATGGTAAATCTCATCCAACCCATCACCGTCCAGCAAGCCTATGATGGAATTACTCACGCACGGCGGTGAGCATCCGAACGACAGCGACGACAGCGACGAATCCCCCTCTCTGGAGCCCCGATTGACAGCGACGAATCCCCCTCTCTGGAGCCCCGAACAGACTCCATATCAGCCCTCCCGAGAGAGATTAGGGCTTGGCGGCGGCTTCGTATCGTAAAACGCGATGAAACTTTCTCTCTGATTTTTTTCTCCGCGAAAGCAAATATATGGAGTTGGAGTTGAGGTCGGTGGACGTCCAAGGGACCCACGAGGCAGGGGGCGCACCCTACGGGAGGGGGCGCGCCCCCCACCCTCGTGGACAGGGTGTGGGCCCCCTGACGCTGATTCTTTCGCCAGTATTTTTTATTTATTCTAAAAAGTTGCTCCGTGGATTTTCAGGTCATTCCGAGAACTTTTGTTTTTGCACAAAAATAACACCATGGCAGTTCTGCTAAAAACAGCGTCAGTCCAGGTTAGTTCCATTCAAATCATGCAAGTTAGAGTCCAAAACAAGGGTAAAAGTGTTTGGAAAAGTAGATACGACGGAGATGTATCACTAGGAGTGCAAGTAGGACTCCCCCCTTGGCGTGCCCCTCCTGGCAGCCGGCCTCCTCCCCCCTCCTTTATATACGGGGGCGGGGGGCACCCCAAAGGCACACCAAGATTTCTCTTAGCCGTGTGCGGTGCCCCCCTCCACAGTTTACGCCTCCGGTCATAGCGTCGTAGTGCTTAGGTGAAGCCCTACGCGGATCACATCACCAACACCCTCGGCCACGCCGTCGTGCTGACGGAACTCTCCCTTGATCCTCTACTGGATCAAGAGTTCGAGGGACATCATCGAGCTGAACGTGTGCTGAACACGGAGGTGCCGTACGTTTAGTACTTGGATCGGTTGGATCGTGAAGACGTTCGACTACATCAACTGGTTAACATAATGCTTCCGCTTTCGGTCTTTGAGGGTACGTGGACACACTCTTCCCCTCTAGTTGCTATGCATCTCCTAGATAGATCTTGCGTGATCGTAGGAAAATTTTGAAATTGCATGCTACGTTCCCCAACAATAAGAGAACAAAGAAAACTCAAATAACTTTCATGGATAAAAACATAGATTTGATCATAAACTCAAAGTTCATCGGATCCGAACAAACACACCGCAAAAAGAGTTATATCATATGGATCTCCAAGAGACCATTGTATTGAGAATCAAACGAGAGAGAAGAAGCCATCTAGCTACTAACTACGGACCCATAGGTCTACAAAGAACTACTCACGCATCATCGGAGAGGCACCAATGGACATGATGCACCCCTCCGTGATGGTGTCTAGATTGGATCTGGTGGTTCTGGACTCTACGGCGGCTGGAATTGATTTTCATCGACTCCCCTAGGGTTTCTGGAATATTGGGGTATTTATAGAGCGAAGAGTCGGTTCAAGGGGCACCTGAGGTGGGCACAACCCACCAGGGCGCGCTTGGGCCTTCTGGCGCGCCCTGGTGGGTTGTGCTCCCCTCAGAGCACCCCCCAGGTGCTTCTCCAGCCCACTGGATGTCTTCTGGTCCAAAAAAAATCCACAAAAAGTTTCACTGCATATGGACTCCGTTTGGTATTGATTTCCTGCGATGTAAAAAACATGCAGAAAACAGCAACTAGCACTTGGCACTATGTCAGTAGGTTAGTACCAAAAAATGATATAAAATGACTATAAAATGATTATAAAACATCCAAGAATGATAATATAATAGCATGGAACAATCAAAAATTATAGATACGTTGGAGACGTATCATCATCCCCAAACTTAATTCCTGCTCGTCCTCGAGTAGGTAAATGATAAAAATAGAACTTTTTATGTGGAATGTTGCCTAACATGTGATATCATATTCTTTTCTTTATAGCATGGACATTTGGACTCTTATATGGTTCAAAGCAATAGTCTAGTTTTGACATGGGACTTAAATACTGAAGCATATCAACAAGCAACCATGTCTTTCAAAATATCAACGCTAAAATAAGTTATCCCTAGCCCATCATGCTCAATCATTGATCCATTCATGAACACACTCGCATATTAGCTACACCCAATACTCAAGTATGATCATAGTGCCTCCTAGTTGGTGCTTTATAAGAGAAGATGCAGACTCAAATTCAAAATAAAAATTGCATAAAGTAAAAGAAAGGCCCTTCGTAGACGGAAGTAGGGATTTGTAGAGGTGCCAGAGCTCAAAGTGAAAAACTTAGAGATAAAAATATTTTGAGAGGTATACTTTTCCCACCAACGAAAACGACTTAGAGCTCCCAATACTTTCCATGCTAGATACATCATAGGCGGTTCTCAAACAGAAAATAAAGTTTATTCCTTTTTCCACCATACTTTCACTTTTCATGGTTAGCCGAATCCACGGTTGCCCTCCATACCAACACTTTCCAAGGAATTTATTATTTGACAACACAAAGTAAATTCATTTTTCATTTCGGGACTGGGCATCCCTAATACCTTTGCCTTACTCTCGTGCAATGGAAAGTGAATAAACACTCATCGTGAGAATAACACATCTGGCATGGAAAATATTGGCCACCCCTCAGCGCCTCGCGAACTGTACGAGCACATAAAAGAGAAATTTATCTTGAAAATCAGAGATGGCACATACAAATTTTCTTAGAACGGCAAAAGAATACCGCATATAGGTAGGTATAGTGGACTCATGTGGCAAAATTGGTTTAAAGGATTTTGGATGCACAAGTAGTGATCATACTTAGTGCAAAATGAAGTCTAGCAAAAGATTGAAAAGCAACCAACCAAGAAACTAATAATTTCATAAGCGAGCATTAAGCATAATTAACACCGAATAATGCACCACGAGTAGGATGTAATTTCATTGCATGACTATTGACTTTCATGCTTGCATAGGGAATCACAAACCTAAACACCATTATTCTTACTAAAGCACAATCACTCATCAACATGACTCACATATCACATCATCATATCTCAAACTATTACAAGGAATCAAGTTTATTTTGTCCAATGATGTTCATGAAAGTTTTTATTATATCCTTCTTGGATATCTATCACTTTGGGACTAATTTTAATGTGTTGCTTTTGATAAGCTCAAACAAATATAAGTGAAGATCATGAGCATAATATTTCTTCCTCTCAAATTAATTTAAGTGAAGCAGGAGAGAATTTCGTAAATAATTTACTAACTCTCAAACAAATCTAAGTGAAGCAAGAGAGCATTTCTTCAAAAATAATAAAGCACGTTGTCTCAAAAAGATATAAGTGAAGTACTAGAGCAAATCCATAGCTCATAAAAATTTAAGTGAAGCATAGAGAGCTATTCTAACAAGTCATGGCATAATTTTGGCTCTCTCAAACAAGTGTGTCCAGCAAGGACTCAAGACTTAGAACACAAAGCAAAACAAGCAAAGACGCATATCATACAAGACGCTCCAAGCAGAACACATAGTGTGTGACGAATAAAAATATAGCTTCGAGTAAAATACCGATGGTCGTTAGAAGAAAGAGGGGATGCCACTAGGGGCATCCCCAAGCTTAGTTGCTTGCTTCTCTTTGGATAATAACTTGGGGTGCCATGGGCATCCCCAAGCTTAGGCTCTTCTTAGTCCTTATTCCTTCACCCATCATAAGATAAGCCAAAACTTGAAAACTTCAATCACACAAAACTCAACAAAACCTTCGTGAGATCCGTTAGTATAAGAAAGCAAATAACTACTATAAGTACGTAGCAAACCAATTCATATTTTATTTTTGCATTATATCTACTGTATTCCAACTTTTCTATGGCAAAAACTCATCAAAAAAAACCATAGAATCATCAAAACAAGCACACAACGCAAAGAAAACAGAATCTGTCAAAGACAGAACAGTCTATAGAAATCTGAATATCTAGAATACTTATGAAACTCCAAAAGTTCTGAAAAATTAGGAAGACCTGAGCAATTTGTATATTAATCTTCAGCAAAAGGAATCAGGGTAAAATTACGTTTTTGTGATTTATGAAAATTATTTTCGTGAGTGCATACAGAAAGTAAAAAGCAAAAATAAATTTTATTCATTGGGTTGCCTCCCAAAGAGCGCTATAGTTTTACGCCCTTAGCTAGGCAAAGCAAGAATCTAAGTTTTGTCATCTTTGTTTCGAGATCCATAGGATGCCCTCATGATTGATTCATATGGTGGCCTAATTATTATTCTAGGGAATTGTTCCATACCCTTCCTTAGTGGAAATTGAAATTTTATATTGCCTTCTTTCATATCAATCACGGCACCGATGGTGCGTAAAAACGGTCTACCAAGAACAATTGGACAAGACGGATTGCAATCAATATCAAGAACAATAAAATCTATGGGCACATAATTCCTATTTGCAAGAATAAGAACATCATTAATTCTTCCCGTAGGCTTTTTTATAGTAGAATCCGCCAAGTGCAAATTTAAAGAACATTCTTCAATATCGGTAAGACCCGAGCACATCACATAAAGATATCGGAATTGTAGAAACACTAGCACCCAAGTCACATAAAGCAAAACACTCATAATTTTTAATCTTGACTTTGATAGTAGGTTCCCATTCATCATGTAATTTTCTAGGAATTGAAACTTCTAATTTCATTTTTTCTTCAAAAGCTTTCATCATAGCATCAACAATATGTTTAGTCAAAGTTTTATTTTGTTCATAAGCATGGGGTGAATTTATCATGGATTGCAACAAAGAAATGCAATCGATCAAAGAGAAATTATCATAATTAAAGTCTTTTTAATCCAAAAGAGTGGGCACATCACTAGTTAAAGTCTGACCTCTTCAAACCCACTTTTATCAAGTTTCTCAACAAGATTTTCACCCTCCGAATTATCGGGACACCTTTTAGCTAAAGTCGACTCTTCTCCAGTCCCTTTTTCATCAATCTTAATTTTAATAAACGAAGAATCAATAGAAGAAACACCAACCATTTTAAGATCTTTATCACTATTATCTTCTAACGAGATTGGTTTAGCGGCCATTTGATTTACTAGGGTAGCTTGTGCATCGGATATTTTTTCTAGCAAACTTTCAGCAAAAGCATATATAGATTGGAGATTGCAAACTTCTCTACTAATATCATCAAGTTGTTTTGTTATAGCTTCTAGCACAACGGAGTGTTCCTTAAGTTCTTCGGTAAAATATTTATAGTGCTCAAATTGTGTAGTCATATATTCCTTAGTATTTTTCTCAATTTCAACCAAAATATTGGGGGTAAGGAATATCATAATATTTTCTTTGAGGCATCATGACTATGCAAACAAGAACGCACACAAAAACAGATCCGGCAAGAAAACAGCGAACGAAAAAGGGGGCGAATAAAATGGAATTTTTTTGTAAAGTGTGGAAGAGGAAAATGGAAAAGAATGTAAATTGTGAGGAGATGAGATTTGTGATTAGGAACCTGGTACATGTTGAAGATCCTCCCCGGCAATGGCGCAAGAAATTGGCGAGTTGATGAGAGACTACCTTGACGTGATCCTCCCCAGCAACGGCGCCAGAAATTCCTTTTGATGCGGCTTGAAGCTACGTCGGTATTTCCCCAAAGAAGAAGGGATGATGCAGCACAACGAGGGTAGATATTTCCCTCAATGAAGAGACTAAGGTTATCGAACCAGTTGGAGAACCAAGCAACACAACGTAAACAACACATGCACATAAATAACAAATACTCGCAAGCCGACGTGTAAAAGGGGTTGTCAATTCCTTTCGGGTAGCGGCGCCCAAAGATAGGCAAACGGACGTGAGAAAGCTGTAGATATTGATAGATCGAACGCCAAGTAAAATAAATTGCAGCAAGGTATTTTTGTATTTTTTTTTGGTTTAATATATCTGAAAATAAAAGGCAAATAAAAGTAGATCGCAAAGGCAAATAATATGAGAAAGAGACCGGGGCCGTAGGTTTTACTAGTGGCTCAAGAAAAATAGCAAACGGTGGGTGAACAAATTACTATTGGGAAATTGATAGAACTTTAAATAATCATGACGATATCCAGGCAATGATCATTATATAGGCATCACGTCCAAGATTAGTAGACCGACTCCTGCCTGCATCTACTACTATTACTCCACACATCGACCGCTATCCAGCATGCATCTAGTGTATTAAGTTCATGGAGAAACGGAGTAATGCAATAAGAATGATGACATGATGTAGACAAGATCTATCTATATAGAAATAGACCCCATCATTTTATCCTTAGTAGCAACAATACATACGTGTCGGTTCCCCTTCTGTCACTGGGATCAAGCACTGTAAGATCGAACCCACTACAAAGCACCTCTTCCCATTGCAAGATAAATAGATCAAGTTGACCAAAGAAAACCCAAATATCGGAGAAAAAATACAAGGCTATAGGCAATCATGCATATAAGAGATCAAAGAAGAGTCAAATAAATTTCATGGATAAAAACATAGATCTGATCATAAACTCAAAGTTCATCGAATCCCAACAAACACAACGCAAAAAGAGTTACATCATATGGATCTCCAAGAGACCATTGTATTGAGAGTCAAATGAGAGACAGGAAGCCATCTAGCTACTAACTACGGACCCGTAGGTCTACAAAGAACTACTCACGCATCATCGGAGAGGCACCAATGGACATGATGCACCCCTCTGTGATGGTGTCTAGATTGGATCTGGTGGTTCTGGACTCTGCGGCGGCTGGAATTGATTTTCGTCGACTCCCCTAGGGTTTCTGAAATATTGGGGTATTTATAGAGCGAAGGTTCGGTTCAGGGGGCACCCGAGGTGGGCAGAACCCACCAGGGCGCGTCTGGGCCTCCTGGCGCGCCCTGGTGGGTTGTGCTCCCTTGGGAGCACCCCCCCCCAGGCGCTTCTCCGGCCCACTGGATGTCTTCTGGTCCAAAAAATTCACAAAAAATTTCGCTGTGTTTGGACTCCGTTTGGTATTGATTTCCTGCGATATAAAAAACATGCAGAAAACAACAACCGACACTTGGCACTATGTCAATAGGTTAGTACCAAAAATGATATAAAATGATTATAAAGCATCCAAGAATGATAATATAACAGGATGAAACAATAAAAAATTATAGATACGTTGGAGACGTATCAGCGGCTCACCACCCGTGTGGTCGAGCAAGCCGCCCAGAATCACCCGCAACCGGCTCCAGCCGAGAGGACGCCGTTGCCTCGCCAAGAAAGGTCGCCGCCCCAGATCCGAAAACCTCCGCCACGAACGGAGCGTCAAAGGCCTCGCCGCCACCTTCCCCGGCGTCTGCGGGATATTTCCCGGCGAGATCCTCAGGTAGCGGCGAGGGAGAGCG
>NC_041385.1:233144889-233151110 GCF_002162155.2 Triticum dicoccoides | reverse complement strand
CCCAGGTGGATGACTGAACACAACAATTGACTGGGTTCCTCATCAATGAATATCTGGCTCGCCCTCAACATTTTTCTTTTCCCACAAGAAGAGGCAGAGGAAGAAGCTAAGTTTCAGACTTGCTTTTTCTAAGTTGCATTGGTCTATCTGCTTGTGATTCTACAGCTAAGCACGTGAATGTACCTTCTTGGTGATTCTCGTATGTCAATGACCTACAGAATCCATTAGGTTGTTGCTTTTGGTTTATATGTTGCTTAATAACTAATAAGAATGACTGTGTGCATCGCCGTTAACTTTTTTTCAAAAAAGAAACAAAAGAAAAAACGAAAACAAGTTGGTGCGGATAACACACTATATTAAGGACCCTCTTAGCTGGCGAATGTTTGCTGGGGGTGATGACAACTGTTTTCGTGGCAAGTTAATTGTAGGGTGTGGCAATTTCTTCAGATAAGCATGACAATTTCACGGTAAAGAAGACAATTTCTTTTTAAAGTGCCTTGGTTTGATCCTGATTGATCCCGATTCCCGATCAAACGGCTGCGAGTGCATTTGCTGGGAGATCCTTCCCTGCGAGATAGCATTACCGTATATATTATTACCTCGGTGATCTCGATGGAAGATAATGAAGATTCTATCTGTAAACATAGATCACATAATGACGCTGGCTATATCTTTTTGTGTTCAGCTCTAATCATGTCATAGATGATTTCCGCAGCCGATGGCAGTTGAATTAAATGGTTCAAGTCAGAATGTTAAGGGATGATACAAGAATCCGTATCTTCATCAAATGATTGAGGTAAACATCTTCCTGCCCGTTTGCTGATCACTTGGGAGGTTACGGGACAAAACTCAGGACAAGTTAATGAGTGAATGGGAGGAGCTTTTCATTTGCAGTTGCGTCGTGTCTGAACTACTCGATTGTTTTTTCAAAACGGAGGCAAAAGATTTGCCTCATCCATTAAATAAGAGGAGAATAGAGTTCAGAGTTTTTACAAGCGCCCTTGCAAAACGGCATGGCAATTACTCTCGTACAACAATACGCCCTAGTTTCTTAGCACCTGCCGTAACCCATAGTTTTGCCTCGAGCACGATATTTTGGAGCAGGATAGGCGGCGGCGCACTCTTGTTGCGAAACACCCGCACGTTTCTCTCGTTCCAAATAATCCAAGAGACGAGCATGGTGAGGGAGGCCATCGCTCGTCTATTGGGGTTTCGCATGTCGGTCCTTCTATCCCACCATTGCATGATGGAATCCTCAAGGTGCCAATTGGAGGTGTCCATGTGCACAAGACCAAACTTGTCGATGACCGATCGCCAGAGCCTAATGGAGAAGCGGCACTTGACGAAGAGGTGGATGCCCGATTCTTGCTCACGTTTGCAAAGCGGGCAAAGCCCACAATTATCCCAACCACGCCGCTCCAACCGGTCGGCGGTCCAGTTCCGGTCTTGCAAGGTCAACCAGGCGAAGAATTTAACCTTAGGGGGGGGGGGGCAAGCTCTCCAAACCATGTGATGAATGGGCGAGTGCGTCAGGCCAAGGAATTGCGCCTTATATGCTGTGGCCGCCGAGTACTGCCCATCATCAGCATGTTTCCAAACAATATCGTCCTCAACGTGATCGTCAAGATGGAAGTCATGCACAAGAGCCCAAAGCGAGAAAAGTTTCCGGATGTGTGTGACCGAGACAATAGTGTCATGCTTGACGTGGGTCATCCAAGCGTTCCCTCGAAGGGCCTGACGAAGCGTCGATCTCTTCCTTTTTGAGGCTTGAAAACTAAGAGGGGCAATATCCTTGGGCTTGCGACCAAGCAACCACGAGGAGTCCCAGAACGGTGTTTTTGCACCATTGCCAACGATGATTGTGGTGGAGGCATAGAAGAAATCCATATCTTCCTCGGTGCACGGGTTGCCCAAGCCAACCCAAAGCTTGGTAGGCTCCTTCCATTCGTACCATGGCCACCTTAGTCGCAAGGCCCGAGCAAACTTGTCGGTGTTGAGGATGCCCAGGCCTCCATAGATCGTAGGCCTGCAGACCATGTCCCAATTGACCTTACATTTTGCGCCGGTCGTCTTGTCCGACCTTGACCAGAGGAAGGCCCTCTCAATCTTGTTGATATTATGAAGTGTGCCCTGTGGCACAATGAGAGATGTGATGGAGAAGACCGCTTGAGAGGTGATGACCGATCTGACAAGGGTAGTGCGCCCAATAGTTGTGATGCTTTGTCCCTCCCAAGTTACTAATTTTCCGGCCGCCTTGTCTTCAAGATACTGGAAGTCGACCTTCCGAAGTTGTCGAACTGAGAGCGGGAGGCCCAAATATTTGATTGGAAAAGCGGCGCGGGTCGCCGGAATGCTACTCAGAATATGCTCCAGAGGAAGGTGGTTGCATCGAATGGGCACAACCGAGCTCTTGCGGAAGTTGGTGCAGAGTCCTGTCACCTCGCCGAAACCCCTTAGGAAGACTGAGAGGTTATCAATGTCCTGCTTGATTGGGGCCATGAAGATGGCCGCGTCGTCCGCATAGAGGGAGGTTCTCATCATGACGCCGCGGCCGCGTATCCTATGGATGATGCCCTTGTGGGTTGCGATGTCGAGGATATGTTGAAGGGGGTCAATTGCAAGGACGAACAGTAGAGGTGAAATTGAGTCCCCTTGACGAAACCCGCGGCCGTGCTTGATGGGGGGCCCGGAAGCCCATTGAGGAGAACGCGCGAAGAGGATCAATTGTTAAGCTGAATGTATCATGCATGTGACAGAGAATAGCAGATCGCGTATGAGTATACGGAGATCTTTCATTCTTCTCTTTTCTTTTCTTTTTTTACGGAGGGAGATCTTTCATTCTTTCTGCATATACTCCCTCCGTCCCAAAATAAGTGTCTCAACTTTGTACTAGCTCTAGTACAAATTTGTACTAAGCTCAAGACACTTAATTTTAGGATGGGGGAGTATATAAAACGCTGTCCATTTTTGCAATGGTTGTAGAAGAAATTCTGCAAAAACTAAATTTATTCCAGCAAAGAACTCTCCTTTCTCAAGAGTCATCTGTTGTCCCCGGCAGGCGTGTTTTTTTTCCTCCATTATTTTCACTCAGGTACTCGATGTAACTCCGGAATCTGCGAGGACCAATGGCTACATAAAAATGACAGGCGTCACGGACTGGTCGAATTTTACGGGATATGGAGAATGCATGGGCGCTCTCGTGATCACAAACTCATCACAAGAACTGGAACTCGCTTCCAAGGAACAACTACCAGGATTAATAATGCCCCTATTTCGTCGATAATGCCCCATCCCAGATATTCACCATCCTCTATGCTAATATATTATCGGAAACCATCTTGGATTATTAGTAACCAGCCGCTAGGTGCATAATGCGTCTGCGTGATCTGCCATGCCATGCATGACCCACCATTAATCCAGTAAACAAATGAGGCCACATGCACTCTACGTAGGAGTAGTACATATGCATGATCAGTGATCCTCGTCAACCATGCATGATCTGTGATCTTCGTCAACCATCGTCCGTTGGCGGGGGGGACGGAAACAGAACTCCCATCAGCTCGCCGGCCGTTGCCTATACAAGCACCATAGAACACACTCTAGGTCGCAACAGAGCTGAAGTTTAATCAGAGAACCACCTGCTGAAGCAGAGTTAGTCCTGGCAAACATGGAGAATCATCTCGCGATCCTGGCGTTGTTTCTTGGCGTGTGCATGTCACAGCTCGGGGGTTCACCGGCCCAGCAGTACTGGACGCCGGCCAACGCGACGTTCTATGGCGGCGGCGACGCGTCCGGCACAATGGGTACGTAACCGTTCCCTGATTCTGCACAGATACTCATTATTCCAGTTTTGCTTCAAAATGAGAGTAAAGGTTATCAACCGAGGCCGAGGATTTGAATCGGGGAACAAATTCTTAGACAATTGTTGCTTCTTGCATATGCAGGTGGATCGTGCGGTTACGGCAACCTATACGACGCCGGGTACGGGACCAACTCGACGGCGCTGAGCGCGACGCTGTACGGCGACGGCAAGTCGTGCGGCGCGTGCTACGTCATCACCTGCGACGCCTACCACACGCAGTCGTGCAAGCCGGGGACGTCCATCACCGTGACGGCCACCAACTTCTGCCCGCCCAACTGGTCCCAGCCAAGCGACAATGGCGGCTGGTGCAACCCGCCGCGGCAGCACTTCGACATGTCCCAGCCCGCCTGGGAGACCATCGCCGTGTACCAGGCCGGCTTCGTGCCCATCAAGTACGCCAGGACGGCGTGCCCGCGGAGGAACGGCGGCATCCGCTTCTCCATCACCGGCCATGACTACTTCGATCTGGTCCTCATCAGCAACGTCGGCGGAAGCGGCGCCGTGTCGGCGGCGTCGGTGAAGGGTTCCAACACAGACTGGATGCCCATGAGCCGCAACTGGGGCTCTAACTGGCAGAGCAACGGCTACCTCACCGGCCAGAGCCTGTCGTTCCAGGTGCAGACGGATGACGGCAGGTCCGTCACGGCGTACAACGTGGCGCCGGCATACTGGAAGTTCGGCGACACTTACACGTCTTCCGTCAACTTCTACTAGTCGACCATATGCGCGCTAGCCTTGTACACTAGTCCAGACATCTGCTGTCGCTAGTGCACGTCCACGTACTGTTTGTAGCTTGTAAGTTATTTTTTATGTGAATTTAATTTATTTATTTTTTACAAATTATAAACACTGTCAATACATCTCTTATTTGTTCTCTTTTCTTCGCATCAACCAAATTATTATGTGGTATCTGTATCACTTACAAATTGGTGATATGGTCTTGAAACACAGCAGGGCGATGTCTCATCGCACACAAACTTTCAACCACCGCCACACCACCTTAGGCACCTCCTCTCTCCTCAACATCCGCTCCCCTTGCTCATCCCCGCATGTAATTAAATTAAATTAAATTTTGAATCGCGTGAAGAATATCTACAGATGATAGGGGTCCTCCTGATTGGGGGTGCGACGAGATTGGGGCGGCGTGGGCCAACCCTACATCTTAGTCCAGCCAGTTACGACTCGAAGAGATGCTGACAGGAAGCGCAGATCCAGGTCTAGAGGAGGAGAGGTGGGCGCACCATCCGGGATTCACGCTGCAACCGGAGCTTGTTTGCCGCTACCCTCTCGCCCCATTGGTGGAGATCACAACGAGGGAAGCGGGTGTAATTGTGCAGCAGTGGAAATGGGTCGCGGAGCAGATCATCGTGTAGAACTCAGTGTTGACTTGCGTGGCTAGAAATGTAGGAGAGGACCGACATTGCAGCAGTAGTTCGCGAGAGGTTCCGTCGGCATCAGGTGGCAGAAATATGGACAAACTCCATTCTTTGATGACGGAGCGCAATTCAGGAAATGAGGTCTCTGCTCGTCCTGCCACCTTCACAAATCACGCCGATCAGTGGGGTCGTGGGGTTGCTGGAGAAGCTGCTTGAGGATTCGGGTGATGGGAAGCCGAGGAACTGCCGCACAAGCCGACCGCCGGTGAATGGTGTCTTTTTTTACCGCGGCACAACCACCGTTGTGGTGGCTGATTCTGATGGTCAAATATGCTATGATGGTGTGAGCCTCAAAAATCTTGGTGCATGCATTATCATGGCGAGCCCTCATCGCTTTTATATCTCATTGAGGTGCAAATTCATGGATCTACATCGCTCATTTCGACCAGCTACAATGGCTATTAAGTGTGTGACTCGGTTTTGGAAGTTATATTTGTCGCTCTGCCAGTGCCGCTATCAGCACCAATCCTAGTATGCTCATCTGGTTCCGTGAATGGATCCCTTTGACTGAGATCGTCCTCTGATGGAATCAAATGTATCTAGGGAGCTTAGGAGGATGCGGGAGGTCAGATTGTGAGAGGCCTATGCAGCAGAGAAGGCGAAGTGCAAGACTGTCATGAACAATGACAAGGAAATGGGAAGGGTGCCCTAATGGGAGTGCTTCTGCCAATGAGGTGATATCTTGGGCCAAGGCGGAGCTGTCTTCCTCAGATCGGACGCAGTGGAAACGCTGGGCTGCGTTCCGGGTGCGGGAGCCACCTACACCATGAGCTAACCCCACACAGGCTCAGGCATCTGAGGCGACGTCTCCAATCCGCCATGACACGTCCACTCTGTTGCGGCTCCAAATTGCTCCCCCTGCAGGCGATCAATCGCCTACCGGTGAACATTGTAAAAAAATCATGTTTCATTGTTGACTTTCT
>NC_041385.1:233143769-233144646 GCF_002162155.2 Triticum dicoccoides | reverse complement strand
TGGACTGGTGATCCATAGCATCAATAAGGTCCACACCATGACCGAGGGGAGCAACATAGGCTGTGAGCGAGACAAGAACGGGAACAAGGGGAACCTTCCTGTGGACGGTGCTCCTCCACCGTTGCAAACCGACCTACAAAATAAACACCCAGGCTTTGCTCTTGGACCAGTTCAAGGTTAAGTTAACTAACGGACACCTTTCGACCCCAATTTGGTTAGCCTCTTCAACAATTCCCTAGGAAATTTTACCATCCTCCTCCGGAAAATTAGTGGCATAATCATGCAACTTAGCGGGCATCTGAATCAACCAACTGCGCTGATGGGGAAAAGGAACCAAGGGTAAACTAGTCAGCAACCTCAATCCATGGCCCAACAACCAACAACCAATGATGAAATTAGGTGATGCTTCCCTATCAGCCAAGAAAGCCTCTCATGGAAGTGGAGGGCAAGGGTACCAACTACACCAATAGTCTCAACAAAACAAGAGAGATAAAAATCTGGAAACAATAGGAATCAAGGCGATAGAGATAGATATAATGGTGCAAAAACAAATGAGAATCATGTTTATGCTGATCTTATCTGCTACAACAATGAAGAACCAAGCCATTATTAAGCACAATGCATTAAGAACAAAGTCTTAGAGTGTAGATATTTGTTTCGCAATAACTAGATCCGCACCCATCATCCTCGGAAGCAAGCCTGTAAAGCTATTTACTTAGAAGAGCTGTGTGACATAGTGGCTTACGTACTTATGTCGATGTGGAGGTTTCATAACCGCACATGCCGATGTGGCCGCAGAAGATCTCCATGGCCAGATTTGGGACAACGAGTGCTCTGGGTCTTCACATACTCCGCTCCTAGTTTTGATTAAAGGAGA
>NC_041385.1:233091707-233143759 GCF_002162155.2 Triticum dicoccoides | reverse complement strand
GAGGATTAACCACCAACGACAGCTACCATGTCGATCCCCATGAGCTTTCACTTGTTGCTCGTGAGATGCCAAAATAGTTTTGCTCTCTGATGGGGGGGGAGGGGTCTGGACTGGTGATCCATAGCATCAATAAGGTCCACACCATGACCGAGGGGAGCAACATAGGCTGTGAGCGAGACAAGAACGGGAACAAGGGGAACCTTCCTGTGGACGGTGCTCCTCCACCGTTGCAAACCGATCTACAAAATAAACACCCAGGCTTTGCTCTTGGACCAGTTCAAGGTTAAGTTAACTAACGGACACCTTTCGACCCCAATTTGGTTAGCCTCTTCAACAATTCCCTAGGAAATTTTACCATCCTCCTCCGGAAAATTAGTGGCATAATCATGCAACTTAGCGGGCATCTGAATCAACCAACTGCGCTGATGGGGAAAAGGAACCAAGGGTAAACTAGTCAGCAACCTCAATCCATGGCCCAACAACCAACAACCAATGATGAAATTAGGTGATGCTTCCCTATCAGCCAAGAAAGCCTCTCATGGAAGTGGAGGGCAAGGGTACCAACTACACCAATAGTCTCAACAAAACAAGAGAGATAAAACTCTGGAAACAATAGGAATCAAGGCGATAGAGATGGATATAATGGTGCAAAAACAAATGAGAATCATGTTTATGCTGATCTTATCTGCTACAACAATGAAGAACCAAGCCATTATTAAGCACAATGCATTAAGAACAAAGTCTTAGAGTGTAGATATTTGTTTCGCAATAACTGGATCCGCACCCATCATCCTCGGAAGCAAGCCTGTAAAGCTATTTACTTAGAAGAGCTGTGTGACATAGTGGCTTACGTACTTATGTCGATGTGGGGGTTTCATGACCGCACATGCCGATGTGGCCGCAGAAGATCTCCATGGCCAGATTTGGGACAACGAGTGCTCTGGGTCTTCACCTACTCCGCTCCTAGTTTTGATTAAAGGAGATCTCCTTCGCCCTCCCTCCCCCCCCCCTCGAGGATTAACCACCAACGACAGCTACCATGTCGATCCCCATGAGCTTTCACTTGTTGCTCGTGAGATGCCAAAATAGTTTTGCTCTCTGATGGGGGGGAGGGGTCTGGACTGGTGATCCATAGCATCAATAAGGTCCACACCATGACCGAGGGGAGCAACATAGGCTGTGAGCGAGACAAGAACGGGAACAAGGGGAACCTTCCTGTGGACGGTGCTCCTCCACCGTTGCAAACCGACCTACAAAATAAACACCCAGGCTTTGCTCTTGGACCAGTTCAAGGTTAAGTTAACTAACGGACACCTTTCGACCCCAATTTGGTTAGCCTCTTCAACAATTCCCTAGGAAATTTTACCATCCTCCTCCGGAAAATTAGTGGCATAATCATGCAACTTAGCGGGCATCTGAATCAACCAACTGCGCTGATGGGGAAAAGGAACCAAGGGTAAACTAGTCAGCAACCTCAATCCATGGCCCAACAACCAACAACCAATGATGAAATTAGGTGATGCTTCCCTATCAGCCAAGAAAGCCTCTCATGGAAGTGGAGGGCAAGGGTACCAACTACACCAATAGTCTCAACAAAACAAGAGAGATAAAAATATGGAAACAATAGGAATCAAGGCGATAGAGATAGATATAATGGTGCAAAAACAAATGAAAATCATGTTTATGCTGATCTTATCTGCTACAACAATGAAGAACCAAGCCATTATTAAGCACAATGCATTAAGAACAAAGTCTTAGAGTGTAGATATTTGTTTCGCAATAACTGGATCCGCACCCATCATCCTCGGAAGCAAGCCTGTAAAGCTATTTACTTAGAAGAGCTGTGTGACATAGTGGCTTACGTACTTATGTCGATGTGGAGGTTTCATGACCGCACATGCCTATGTGGCCGCAGAAGATCTCCATGGCCAGATTTGGGACAACGAGTGCTCTGGGTCTTCACCTACTCCGCTCCTAGTTTTGATTAAAGGAGATCTCCTTCGCCCTCCCCCCCCCCTCGAGGATTAACCACCAACGACAGCTACCATGTCGATCCCCATGAGCTTTCACTTGTTGCTCGTGAGATGCCAAAATAGTTTTGCTCTCTGATGGGGGGGGGAGGAGTTTGGACTGGTGATCCATAGCATCAATAAGGTCCACACCATGACCGAGGGGAGCAACATAGGCTGTGAGCGAGACAAGAACGGGAACAAGGGGAACCTTCCTGTGGACGGTGCTCCTCCACCGTTGCAAACCGACCTACAAAATAAACACCCAGGCTTTGCTCTTGGACCAGTTCAAGGTTAAGTTAACTAACAGACACCTTTCGACCCCAATTTGGTTAGCCTATTCAACAATTCCCTAGGAAATTTTACCATCCTCCTCCGGAAAATTAGTGGCATAATCATGCAACTTAGCGGGCATCTGAATCAACCAACTGCGCTGATGGGGAAAAGGAACCAAGGGTAAACTAGTCAGCAACCTCAATCCATGGCCCAACAACCAACAACCAATGATGAAATTAGGTGATGCTTCCCTATCAGCCAAGAAAGCCTCTCATGGAAGTGGAGGGCAAGGGTACCAACTACACCAATAGTCTCAACAAAACAAGAGAGATAAAACTCTGGAAACAATAGGAATCAAGGCGATAGAGATAGATATAATGGTGCAAAAACAAATGAGAATCATGTTTATGCTGATCTTATCTGCTACAACAATGAAGAACCAAGCCATTATTAAGCACAATGCATTAAGAACAAAGTCTTAGAGTGTAGATATTTGTTTCGCAATAACTGGATCCGCACCCATCATCCTCGGAAGCAAGCCTGTAAAGCTATTTACTTAGAAAACATTGCTTCTTAACCTCAAGATCCTCGATGCCTAGTCCCTCTTGGTCCTTAGGCCAGCACAACATATCCCACCTCACCAGGCTACACTTCACCCTATTTTCATCACTCTACCAGAAAAATTGAGAGCAATAAGAACCAAGTATTTTCCGCACCCCTATTGTCACTTCAAGGAGAGAGAGAGAGAGAGAGAGAGAGAGAGAGAGAGAGTGAACATAGGCAAACTCGTAAGCACTGCATTTATGATGATCAATCGTCCACCATAGGACATTATTGAGCATTTCCAACAGCTAAGCTTCTTTTCAAATCTATCCTCAATATATTTCCACTCTTTATCTGTTAGCCTACGTTGAGGAATTGGTATCCTGAGATAACTAAAATGGGAGCGTACCAATCAGAAAACCAAAAAACTACTTGTAATTATTCTCTTCTTCTTTGGTGCTTCCAAAGCAAAACAATTCACTCTTATGGAAATTAATTTTAAGCCTTGACAGTTGATAAAAAGGCACAACACTAATTTCATATTTATCGCTTTGCCCATATCTTGTCAACACCATATTGTAGTATGGAAAACCCACCATCCCCTAGACGTGGGATCAAACCACCTACCCGACCGTTCTCCTTGGCTCTACCAGTGAGGACAACCAGCACATCTGCTATAATATTGAAAATTATTGGCGACAAAAGATCTCCTTGTCACAAACCCTTCTAAGTCTGAAAAGTGAATACAGTGTCCTGCATCATGATATACCTTGACCGCCACGCTACCTCCTTGAACCAAAGTTTGAACTTGATGCCTCCAAGCAGGGTCAAACCCCTTCATACACAATGCCTATTACATGAAAATCCACTTAACTTCATCATATGCCTCAAATCCACTTTAAAGATTACCCCGGCAAGTATCGAATGAATCTCATGCATAGTTTCATGCAAAACGACCACCTCGTCAAGGATATGAGAGCATCTCCAGCCGTCCCCCTACAGGCCCCCAGGACCACTTTTTTGACACCGGTGACAGAAAAATGCCCCAGTGACGCTCTCAAGAGCTTGCTTTTCGCTGGATTTGGCCAAAAATAGCACCCGCGAACCCACCCCAAAACCAGCCCCCTAGGGAGCAGCCTGGGACACCGGCGGTACTCTTTTACATGGCTGACTGTGGGGCTATTGGATCTTTCTCTCGTCTCTCCCCTCTCCTCTCTTTTTCTCCCATGTGCATGCGGCAGGACCACGGATGGAGCAAGACCAGCATGCGGCGTGCACCAATCGGAAGCCAGGAAAAGACATGGCGTGGGGGACCGGCTGGGAATAAAAAAGCCCCCAGCCCAAAACTTTCGCCGGCTCACCTCTCGCCGGTGAGAAAAATGGCCTTGGGGTGGCCAAACGGCTGGAGATGCCCTGACATCCAGGCATGAACACCGTTTGTGTAGGATGGACCAAAGTGTGAGCAATATGTTAGACGATTTGCACCCACTTTGGTGGAAATATTAAACTAACATTAGCAAGAAAATGGGCTTGCATTCATCAATTCTTATTGCATCTTCCTTCTTAGGAAGCAAGGTAACCGTCCCAAAACAACTGAAACTCGCCATCAAACAAATTCTAAAACATAGGTAATTGTTCCCCTTTAATCACCCAACATCTCCAACTAAATTTCATAGTGGGGCCAGACACCTTATTATTCTTCATCTACAATATCGCCTCATAAATCTCCTTCTCCATGAAGGGTTCTGTCAACACAACATTCCCTTCTGGACAGAGCTACCGAATATCTCCCGGTGTGTTTTCATCTATCGACACTAAGTTAGACACAGGGGATCCAAAGAGCTACTTATAATAATCGGAGATGCATGTTGTAAGGTTCTCTTAACCTACAATGGCGCCCTCATCGTGTTCAAGCTAAACAATTTTCTTCTGTGTTTCCCATTAGCAATTGAATGAAAAAGTTGGTGTTACTGTCATCCTCCCTGACTTCCTTCACTTTGGCACCTTGCACCCATTTTATCCCGTCTTCTCTCAAGAGTTTAGCAAGAATTTCTTTCGCATCCTATTTGGCAATAGAATCTGCTAAAATGAGGGGTGTTGCTTTAGCTTTAATATTAAGTCATTAATAAGGCGAAGGAGTCTTACTTGTGCTCGGAATATCCACATGATATTTCGGATCCTCAACACTCATATGAGCGAGATCAGCACAAGTACTCAATTGCCTAGATATCCAACTGAATGACATCACCATCCTCCATAGGTGTACTGTCATTTCCTATAGAGCAAGAAAAAAATGGGGTTATAGCCCACTTACATGGCACTTTTGCCTATATGGAGGAGAGAGACATGGAAAATGATGGGAGTGGGCTCTCATGCAAAAGCCTAGCTATATGCATCCTCCTAGAAAATGCAATAAATAGGAAGAAAGAGATAGAGAGAAGGTGAAAAAAGTAGTACTTTTGTAGCCAACCTTATAGCTAACTTATTGTATGAGTGACTATAAATAATAACTATATATGACATGGCAATATCATGTAGCCAGCAGTTGACTTTACTATTAACCATGCTCTAAGGTGACATAGGCAGGCTATAAGGACTAAAATATTATATCTTTGCATAGTTGGAGGAGAGAGAAGAAGAGAGAGAAGAAAAGCGGGCCGTACAATAAGAGACGGCTATAACACGAGACCCAAGACACTTTGTGAGATTGTAAGGTGGGTCAACTATTAGTAAAGTAGTACTCCCTTCGTTTCTAAATATAAGACCTTTTGTGCTCTCTTTGGATGTTGATATTCAAGGCCATGGAATTGAATGGGGCTCAATATTAAATCTCCAGGACTTTGATACTGACATTGAACCCAAATTCTGTTGTTTAGCTGTGCAAAGAATTCACACTTGGAATTCACATGAGAGGCTCAATTCTTAAGCTTGTTTGGATGGCCATTTGATATATTGGAATTGCTCATTTCTTATAAGATGAACATTCTCATGAGATGAACATTGTACTTTCATGAAATTTCTAAAACTAAATTATATGCATCAAGTATTTGTACAACATATGAATCAACAAATTGTACAATTAATCAAGCATGAAAAGGACCAAAAGAAAATTTTGTATCAACATCACACGGCTAACAGACCAACATCACGCACAACCCACATCAAATACTTTGGATTTGCCTGTTGGGATCCATGTCCAAATCCATTGACTTGCAAAAGGAAAAAAATCTCAACAGGCAAGCACATACAGTGGGCAATTACTACGGGTGGGGATTAGAGGAGATTGATGATTAGGGTACGGTGGCCGTGGGGCTGGAGGAAGAAGCATCCATGGGGGAAGTGGATGCCGTGCCATTGGTCGTGGGAGGCGGGCATGTGGTGGTGGGTCAGATAGATGGCGGCCAGGGGAAGTGAGCGCGTTTGGAGATCCGTGGGAGAGAAGAGAGAGAAGGATGACGGCGGAGAGGGACTGGCCTGTGCCGTAGGGAGCTCCGCATCACGCCTCTATCCGCCTCCTCTCCTGCTCGTTCGCCTATTCCTTTCCCTCGAGTGCGGCGAAGCGGTATGTCGAGTGCTTGATCCCAAATATCAGCCAAAGTCGAGCTGCTGACCTCTGAATTCGGGTATAGATACACAGGCTGCGAAAGCGGGCCAGTGAATATCTCGGGCCAATTCAACGACTCAATTCCCTAACCACCTGAACAATGGGATTCAGGCTGCCCAATGCCAATATCAATATCTAGGTCTCAATATCAACATCCAAACGGGTGTTAGGGATTTCAATATGGACTACATGCGGATGTATATCGACGCATTTTTCAGTGTAGATTCACTCATTTTGCTCCATATGTAGTATGCATTGAAATCTCTAAAAAGGCTTATGTTTAGGAACGGAGGGAGTACATATTAAAAGTTTACTATTGTACACGCGACTATTAGGCTGGCTATAGATGACATGTCGACTTCTTATAGGCAATGCGAACCAACCTGTGGTTGGATGGTTAGAGGGATAGTGGTATCCCCAACCCGTCAGGGTTCAAGTCCTGGTGCTCGCATTATTCCTGGATTTATTTCAGGATTTCCGGTGATGCACTTTTAGCGGGAGGAGACGTTTCCGTTGACGACGAGGCGCTTACGGTGACTTCGTAAATCTCAAGATGATATGCCGGCTCAGTCTGTCGAAGGTGCTCATACGAGTAGGGTATGCGTGTGTGCGTTTATAAGGGTGAGTGTATGAGCGCTTGCATTTGCATTGTGTTAAAAAAAAACTTCTTATAGGCAATTGCTGGTTGTATTATTAACCATGCTGTTAACATGGTCTCATAGCTCTTATGTATCTCGGAATCCAACAATTCATTAATATGCATTGCTACTTGAGGGCATCTCCAATGGCGACCCACAAATTTTCTTCCGCATCCTTCCATGGATAGGTCGGACCAATCTGGAGATACAGATGCGGGAGACGGTCATCCAACGTTGTCCCACATATATTTCAAGCGGGGTTTCAAATTAGCAGACGAAATTAATGCAAACCAGTTGATATTCATCAAAGTTCGAAAAGAAAATAGCACAAATCATCCATACATAACATGCAAATAAGTCTAATGTCTCAAATTCAATGTCCAACAAGTCTTTCAACGGATCATGTCGTCCCATACATACTACCCCTGCAGCTTCATCCAACAGTGTGTGTAAGTAAATGGTTGTCCCTCTCTCATGTGGTACATCACGACAGCGTGTACGTGCTACACAATGTGTAGAGCAACATTGAGTGAATAAATGATTCAATCAACAATTGGAGGAAGAAGAAGCAAAACTTACGATCTCCTTCTCTGCAGCGCGCAATGGCAACCTTGCCTCCAGTTGAGCAACTATGTCACAAAACTTGGTGATGATGGTCTGGATGTCGTACCATTGATATGATAACGACCTCATATTGCGATCATGGATGTTGTGCATGTCATAGGGCGCAATGTGCTTTTGTGAATGAAAGGATTCATGCACTTGCTGCCAGAATGTTCCCCTTTGCTCCTGCCTACGAAATCCACGGATACGGCCAACCACGCATCGCACAACAACTCATCCTCCTTGATCGAGTACCCCGCCACCCTTCTTACTTTGAAATGACACGGTGTCCGAAAATAAGCTCAATGACATTTGATCGAACACCTGTCGGGCATGGTGGCCACCATGGAGGTCGTCGACAGGGTGGTGGAGTGTATGTGGGTACAAACGGCTTCAGGGTGGACAGCGCCATCGTAAAAGGCGAGCGGACGCGTCGGTGCTGGTTGTGAACGTCCGGCAATGCCTGTGTGGCGGTCAGAGAGGTACAACGCTGGCGCTGGAGGTACAGGTTGCGGATGCAAAGCAAAGGGGAGAGGTGGCGAAGTGGAAGAAAATGAGTCCGGGATGCCGGATTCAGTAGGCCTGGGGTGTCGGAGTTCAATGTGGTTGTTGTCGGGACTCCCGTAAAACCACCCACCTTATCTTTATTTTGCGGGAAAAAATGTGTTCGGACCGCCAAGCGAACCGATACAGTCCCGCGTTTGATGCCCTCCACAGTTTGGACTGTGCGTTCCAGACATATGCGGACGGTTTGAGGGTCGGCGTTGAAATGCCCTCACGGCTACTACTATTACCTACCTAGAGATACTCAATGTTCTAGTGGTAGAAGTTAGTAGCGTCACATTGAGGATCTAACATTATATTAGTTTCTTAAGAATTTGATATCTGAATGTTTGAATCTCACACGACACATTGTCCAGAACTTAATGGAGTACAGCGGAAACATACAGATCGTAGAAATATATTCTACTGTACTATGCAGTACACAGATAGTAGTATCATATGTGCTCAAAGAAAAACGAAAAACAGTAATACCATACAAATAATAGTAGTATCACACACATATGTTCGTCACTTGCTCATGATTTCCATGGGCACTGCGTCGGCTGGCTCTGCTTTCTGACACAAGGCCTGCTCCTGCCAACCCTGTAGTGGCTGATGCGCCTCCACCATGTTCACCTTGCCGCGTCGCACCATCACGCTCCCGCAGCTCGACACGTTCGCGTCGCCGCACCGGTCGACGCGCACGGCGCCGCAGCGGCTAACGTCCGCCGACCGGCACCGCGCGACGCCGAGCGAGCCGCACCAGTCGGCGCGCGCTTCGCGACACCGCCCCAGCGCCACGTCCGAGCAGTTGCCCACGTCCGCCTCCCGGCACCGCCCGAGGCGCAGCTCCCCGGCGCCGTGCACGCGCGCGGCCCCCTTGCACCTCCGGATGCTCACCGTGCCCGCGCGCTCCACGTCCGCGGACCTGCACCGCCGCACGGCGACTTCCCCGGCCCCGTCGACGCGCACCGCGTCGCACCTGTGGAACGACACGGCGCCGCAGGCCTCGGCCGCCGCGAAGCCGCACCGGGCGAAGCGCACGTCGCCGCCGCCGCCGCCCCCGCGCACGACCACGTGCTGCAACCTGTTGACCTCGAGGACGCCCGGGCTGACCACGGTGAGCGTGCCGCCGTTGCACCGGAGCACGCCCTCGTGGATGGTCGTCTCGGCGCCGTCGATGACCACGTTGAACTGGTGGTTCACGGCTTTGGCGGAGGGAAGGGCTTCCGGGTCGACGGCCACCATTTTTCCCTCTGAAATGTGAAATCCACCTCTATTTACTTTCTTTTGTTGAGAAAAAACTAGCTAACTGCTGAGTACTTGGAGCTTGGAAGGCGAAGGCATTATAAAGAGCCATGTTGCTTAAGGGCTAAGGTAGCAAGAAGGTAATCAATGGATCGTTGTCAAATGAGAAGGACTCGTGATTGAGATGGGCCGTTTGCTCGTTGCAACGCGCCAACAGTACAAGGTGTGCCAGCGTGACGTGTGCCTCGCTATCAGTGTCAGTGATCGGGCGATGAAGATAGGAGTGTGGCCTTTTTTTTTGCAACCCCCGTCTCTCCGTTTTCCATTTTTCTTACGAAAAACCCCTGACAAGTAAACAGTAATAGCACGTGTGGCATCGGATGGGTCCCACCTGCCGGCACTAGCTACCTTCCCGTGATACCTTTTTTTTATAGCAAAAACAGTACGGGAAAATCCCTAGTGTAACTCTTTTTCATTAAAATGGGTGAAATATATACACATGGATGTACATCATGTTGGGGGATACATGAGCATTTACAAATAATCTAAGCAGAATTGCATTCCTTCCTTGAGACTAGGCTTTGCCTTCTTGATTATTAGACTAAAATGCTCCTCAAACATGATATGCAATAATCTGCCCTGCGATACCATTTGATGTCCCGTTCCTACCACTCCATCCAACGACACTTCATGCCTAAGTAGGATTGCTGTATTTTATGTCTATAACAGACCGCGCCTGGTGTGGCCCATTTTCAACATGTTAGTTTTTTCAATTTTGAAAATTGATAAAAGATATGTAAATCCTAATTATAAATAATATATAGGAGTAAATTACACTAAAAGAAGCTCATGTAATTTCAAAATGCTCAACTATTAATTTGGTAAAATTCATAAACTTAAATTACAATTATACAAACATGTGTAATTCTAAAAAGTGTTTGCATATTAAATAAAAATATTAAAGTAATTTTAGAAAATATGTATATGCAAATAAATTATGGTATAATTTCAAATTTTCACAAGTTTCTAATAAAATTTTCATGTAGTATATAAAAGTATTAATGCTTTGATTTTTATATTGCTTTAAATGTGTTCATGTGTTTTGATATGATTTGTGTATGAACCTGCTGTGCCTTATGCAGATCCTCAAATGAATACATATTTACAATTATATTATGCATATTATTTACAATTAGTACTTACATATTTTATTACATTTTTTGGAAATGAAAAGAAATACAAAACACATGTTAAAAATGGGACGCACTAAGTGCAGGCCGTTTTATCCCAAGAGCGCGGTCTGTCACAGACATAAAGAGTAACAATCCTGCAACGGCGTTGGTTGGAGTAGCAAACGAGAAGGGGACCTCATATATGGAGCGTGGGGCGCCCCCAGTTGCGGTAGCGCAGGGGCACCCTGTTGGGCCGGTCCATGCGCGGGGCGGCCACCCCTGATTTTTTTATTTTTTATTTTTTACTTTTTATTTTTATTTTTATGTTTTTGTTTTATTCTACATTAAATGATTCGGGATTTGTTGTAAAATTTCAAAACATTGTGAATTTCGAAACTAAAAAATTTCTTGAAAAAAATGTTTCAAATTCGAAAGAATAAACATTTTTATTTCAATGAAAAACTTTTATGATCATTTTTTAATAGTGATGAACATTTTTTATATTTCATGAAAAAATTGAACTTGATGAGCAAAATTTGTATTCAAGAACATTTTTTTGAAAGATCGATGAACAAATTTTGAAATCAATGAACAAATTTTGAGTTTGATGAACGTTTTTGAAAATGATGAATAAAATTTGAATTTAATAAATAATTTTTTAGGTCGGTGAACAAATTTGTAATTTTTATGAACATTTTTTAAATTCGACGAACAAAAAATTGAATTCGATGAACATTTCTTGAAGTTTTGAACATTTTTTACATCGATGAACATTTATTGAATTTGATGAAACCAAAAATTATTTCGTGAATTTGAAGAGAAAATTTGCAAAAACCATTTTTTAGAAGAACACGGAGGCCTCTCCCTGGTTCCATTAACCAGAATGAAACCATACAGAGTCTTAATAGCTTCTAAGCTAAAGTTCATAGGTCCAGACTTTAAACCGTTATTACAGCCCTGCTCGACGAGAGCCAAAGGGCAAAAACGAAAACACATTGAAGGCAAAAACAGGCGTCTGTTAAAATAGGGGTGAGATCACACCACAAACTCGCTTGCGCCCCTCATCTTAAGTGGTGGTGCCAGGGCCGCTTGGGGCGACCAGCAGATTGCGAGGGTAGACACGGGACTGTTCACCATGGTCTTGTCGTCAGTGTCGCGCTTCTTGGCAGGAGAAAAGAAACCGCCGTCTTCAGAGATCTTGAGGTTGTCCCAACATACATCAGCATCCAATCCAGGGTTCCTGGCCTTCAGCCACATGAGATCATCCAGGGTTGCTGGAGTAGCTTCGCCAATGCACTCAAGAACTCTTCCACTCAGCTTTTGCTTGCTTCTGGGGTCAGAACCACCCAGAACTTGAGCATCCTGTGTATCAGTCTCCACACCTGATTAATAGACGTCCAAATGGTGTTATTAAAAATCATAGAGTTCCTATATTTCCATGAACGCCAAAGGACAACAGAACTAACTACGTTTAATGTTAAATTCTTTTTATTATAGATCCAAAATCGGGCCACAGATTCAAAGTTTGTACCCAAGTCCTTTTGGAAAAAGAGATTGACAAACGACCAAATATTCCTGGCTACAACACAGTCAAAAAAAATAAATGGTGGTTTGTTTCTTGTTCAGCACAGAAAACACAATCAAGTGGTTTGGTTATATGTCTTTTCCTCAGGTTGTCTCTAGTCATCAGCTTGTTTTGGGAAAACAGCCAAAGGAAGACATGAATCTTTGGAGGCACTACCAGTTTCCAAACAGCTGGCAGGAACAGGGTTGCACCCCTCTAAAGTTAATCACATGGTACAAAGAACTAGAGGAGTAGACACCCTTATTATCAAGTTGCCAGATCTGAGCATCAGAGTCACCATCGAAGATGATTTCTTTAGCAATCTCCACTAGCTTGTACCATTGTTCCATCATCTTACTATCAAAGTTCCTCCTAAAGGTCAACTTCAGTGTTTCAGCATCCCAGACATCTCTGACACTTTTGTTTTGCTCATTGCAAACCATATAGATGTACCAGAATTGTACTGCTAGGGGGGTGGTGCCAAACCAAGTATCTTCCCAAAACCTAATTTTGTCTCCTGTCCCTATTTTCCATCTATATCCAAATTTGAAGGTTTGGATGATGGATTTCACTCCTTTCCAGAACCTAGAGGTACTGGTGGAGGTGCTTGGGGCAAAAACATTAGTTTTGCCCCTCATATATTTCTGGTCTATCACCAACTTCCAGGGTTTCCCTTCACCTTCATAGTATCTTTTAACCCAAGATCCTAAGAGGCAGAGGTTGACCTCATGGAGATTTGGGATGCCAAGCCCCCAAATTCTTTCATCATACAGACCATCTTCCAGTAGCTAAGTGCAATTTCCTGCGCCCCTCAAATTCATTCCATAGGCAATTTGCCATTTGGGCATTAATAAGTTCTATTGCCCACTTAGGAAATTTAAAGAAAGAAAGTAAGTACACAGGAATACTAGCTAAACATGCCTGGATGAGGATAGTTCTTCCCTTGTAAGAAAGAAGTTTCCCTCTCCATCCAGCAATCCTTGTCATAATCTTATCAATAAGTGGTTGGACATCTTCTCTTCTAAGCTTACCATAGTGTAAAGGTGTCCCAAGGTATTTAATGGGGAAGGAGCCTTTAGTGCATTCTAGTATCTCCAGGAACTCCCCCACTTCAGATGCATCCTTGTTAACTGGTATGAGCTCACTTTTACTATAGTTGATTCTCATTCCAGAGATCATTTCAAAACTAGAGAGAACCATTTTAAGGTTTCTGGTATGTTCTAGGTTATTATCTAAAAACAAAATAGTATCATCAGCATATTGGAGGCATACTATCCCTCCGGGGCAAATCTCAGTACACAGCCCTTGTATCAACTAATGATTTGATGCTTTCATTAACATTCTAGTTAAAATATCAACTACCAGGTTGGACAACAGGGGGGAAATGGGGTCCCCCTGCCTTAAACCTTTCCCTATAAGGAAAAAGTCACTCTGAGTGTTGTTTAGCTTTACACCCACTGATCCTCCTCTAGTTACTTGTAGGATCCAATGGACCCATTTATCTCCAAAGCCTCTTTTCTTAAGCAGCTCTTCAAGGAATTCCAAATCTACCTTGTCAAAAGCTTTATCGTAGTCTAGCTTAAGTACTAGGCCCTGCCTCTTGGTACAGTGGATGGAGTGCAGAATCTCATGAGCTGTAACCACACTTTCTAAGATATACCTGCCCTTAAGGAAGGCTGACTGGTTACTAGCTATGAGCCTTTGCAGGATCCTAGCTAGTATATTTGTGAGGACCTTAGTGAAGATCTTGAAGCTACAATTTAGCAAACTAATAGGCCTAAACTTTTTCATACTGGAAGCATCAGCTTCTTTTGGGATTAAAGTCAGCATAGCAAAATTAAGCCTATGAATAGCCAGCTCCCCTTGATGAAAAACTTCAAACATGGCTATCAGGTCTTTTTTAACCAGTTCCCAAAAGTGCTGGTAAAAAAAGAAGGGGATACCATCCGGTCCATGGGCACCATCAGAGTATGATTCAAAGATAACCTTTTTGATTTCCTCTTCCAAGAAGGGGGCCTCAAGGGTTTCATTTTCAGCAATGCTAACTTTTTCTTCATCAGAGAAAAAGGTTGGGTCCAACTGGATCCCACACCTTTCCTCTTTCTTGAAGAGATCTTTATAGAAGTCACAAACAATTCCAAGCATTTCCTTAGTGTCAGTGACTGGCCCAAGTGGGCCATCCAAAGAGTGGATAGCCATTTTCCTCCTTCTTTGGTTTGCCACTGCATGGAAATACTCAGTGTTCATGTCACCTTCCTTAATGTCTCTATCTCTAGATCTCTGCTTTGCTTTGATCTCCTCTTGCAGCCAAATTTTTTGGAGCTCACTATGTGTGAATTTGAGCCTAGAAGCCTCAGAGTCAGAGAGCATTATTGTTTCATATTTAATGTCTAGTTTGTCATATTCCTCTAAAAGGATTTTTTTATATCTTCTTAGTTGAGCCTCTTCATTAGAGATCCAACCTTTGGTCACTCTTCTAAGCTTTCTCATCTTCTCTTGCCAATTGTCCAAAGGGTTGGCCTTAAGGGTGGGTTCATTCCAAATTTTGGAAATTAGATTGGATAAGTCCTCTCTAAGAAGCCACCATTTTTCCATCCTATAACTACTACTTTTAGGCATTTGCTCCACACCTGCTTCCCAAATAATGGGTGCATGGTCACTGCCACATCTAGGTAGAGCAATGCAGGAGGCTAGAGGAAATATTTTGTCAAACTCAGTATTGAAGAAGAGTGTATCTATTGTAGACATGATCAAGTCAACCTGGTTATTAGCCCAGGTGAATTTTCTACTAGATAGCTTGATTTCCAATAAACTCTAAATTTCTATCCAAGCATTGAAGTTGTCACACCATATATGGTTGACTACACCATTGCTTTTTTCTCTAGCATATCAAACAAAATTGAAATCCCCCCAATTAGGTGGGATATGGATTCTCTATGAACAAGGAGTGAAGCTCAGAGATAAATGCTTCCTTTCCTTCCTCATAGGGAGATCCATAGACAGTGATAATTCCAAAAGTTACATCCTTACTCTTCAATTTAAGAACACAACTAACTGAGTAATCAAGGTGAGACCAGGAGATGATCTCAAAAAGGTCAGCATCCACACCCATCAGGATGCCCCCAGCAAAGCCTTTAGATGGGAGGTGGTGCCAGGAGAAGTTCTTGCTCCCTACCAAGGATTTAAGGTAGGAGTCAGAAAATTCTTCCTTTTTGGTTTCCTAGAAACCTAGAACAAAATGCTTGAAATTTCCTAATTGTATCAACTATAAGGGTTTTTCTCCCTGGCGCAGAGATGCCCCTAACATTCCAAAAGATAGCATTCATTGCGGAACCCTTGTCCTGGGGTGCTTGCCCCATTTGTGTTTACATACTAGGTTCCATACTCCCACAGAGTTAAAGCTACTATTATGCTCCACCCCACCATCCATATTGCCTTGGGGGGGGGGGGGTGAATCCTGAATCAAGATCAACATTCCTGTCAGGATTCATACTTCTAGGTAAAGGTATGTTAATAATGTTCTCATCTCTAGAGTCTACATCTATTCCTATTTTGGAAGCTACTGAAATAAAATGAGGATTATTGAAGAGGGAGAAAGGTGTGGATTTTTTACCTTGTTCTTTTTCTGTTGCTGCATCTTGAGCCTCTTTGAGTTGTTGTGCTTTTTGTAGGATGGTTCTGGAGTCTCCAGCATTTCTTGCACTTGCCCTAGGTGTCTGTATGGGGCCCCACTTCTATGTCTTCCTAGACTCATGGTTCTGGGGAGGTGGGTATTCCACCTCATACTATTTGTTTATCAGTGTTCCATCCAGTCCCAGGGGCTCCTTATTCTGCATCTCCTCTTGCAGCTCATCCCATTCATCCCCTGTGTCTCTGTCCTCATTGTTCCATCCTTCCATTTGTAACACCCCAGTGTAATTATGCTACAGTAACCCTTGGGGTTAAGCTAATCATTTTCCTAAACAAGTGTTTGGTCATCATTGTCTTCTATCTCTTTCATTATTCCAGTTGAATTCAAATTCAAATTCTAAGTGAAATTCAAAATTTCTCAAACATGAAAACTAAAATGTTCGTCATGTGGCAAATATTCTTTTGACAATATTGGTGGTGAACCAACATTTTTGCAAAGTGCCTAAATGGCCTAAAATAGCTATAACAGAAAGTTGTTAAAAGAAAAAGCAAAAGTTAAAAAAGAAAAGAAAAGAGAAAGAGCACAACCCACTGTGCACTAGGCCAAGTGCACAGTGCCTGGCCCGAGCCTCGGCCCACTCCATCTGGTCTGGCCCAGCCCCTCCCCGGGTCGCCTTCTCCCCCTGTTCCCCCGACCGGGGTCGCAACAGGGGCGAGCCCCGCCAGACCGCCTCGTCGGCGACTCCCCGGAGAGGATAAGGTCGACCCCTCCCCTCGACGCCTCGACCTCCTCCCCACCTACCTCCACTCACCTCTCGGCCTCGTCAGATCCCCCTCCTCCCCCCAGATATTTCTCCTCACTCTCCCTTGCTCACGCTCGCCCTTTCCCCCCACTGTCCGAGCGCGCCCGCCGCCGTCGTCGCGTCGACCTCATGGCCACCGTCATCACCCCGCATTGCCGACATGCCATAGGCGTCCCCCGTCCTCCTCCACGTCAACCGGTGCCCGCCGTTCAAGCCGGAAGGCACCATAGCACCGGATCCACCTCGTCCCCTTCTGCCTCGGATGCCGGTGATTACCGTCAACCGCGGCCTCCCTCTGCGCTCCCGTTCACTCACGGGGCCTCCTTGCGCCCGCACGGTGAGCTTCGCCTCTCCTCCCTCCTATTCCTGCTCGCCTTCGGGCACGTGTGCGACCGCCACCAAAACCGTGCTCCGGCCGCCGCCATTGCTACCATTGTCGTGCTCCCGAGCCGTTACGAGCTCGGCCGACTGCCCTGGCGTGCTCCTAGTGCGCCGTAGACCCCGCCTAGTTGGTTACTTTGGCCGCTCGCGCTCTCTAACGCCGAACCCGCTCAAGCCCGAGAGCTCCGTCACCACCCGTCGTCGCCGGCGTCGCTCCGGCCACCTCCGCGTCCAACCGCTGGCACCACGCGATGCGCGCTGCTCCACTCGTTCGAGCGCAAGAAAAATCGCGTGAAACAGTGAACCATAGGTGATTTCCGACCTCGTCGGTGTTCGACCGCCACGCACGAGCTCGCCGGAGCCACTCTGGCGGCTCCGCTGAGCTGGCGTTGTGTGGGGTCCCCCCCTGGGCCACCACCTAGGTCACTGACCCGTGGGCCCCAGGGGCCCGGCCGGCCTGTTGACCGGTCAGCTCTGCTGACTCGACCATCCCAGCTGGTGACAAATGGGCCCCACCTCCACTAAATAGCTAAAGGATTTTAAAATAAATTAATTAGCTTAACTAGACACTGACAGGTGGGCCTAGTAGTTTTACTAACTAAATTTAGATTAGTTTGAATTCTGTTTAACCCACTGTCTATGACAGGTGGGTCCCCCGTGTCAGTTTTGACCAGTCAACCAGACTGTTGACTGCTGACATCACACATACGTCATGCTGACGTAATATTCCTTTTCTGCTAATTTGAGTAATTCCAAAAAATTGTTTAATATTTGAAAATTAATAGAAAATCAATCGTACCTCGGATGAAAATGTTTTCTATATGAAAGTTGCTCAGAAAAATCCAACGAATCCGAATGCACGGTCCGTTCATTTGTCACATGCCTCTAGCATGCTGAACATGGAACATTCCCCCTCTAGTCATCTATGTGACACAGGTCCGGAACCGGGAATACCTTCTCGGTTGAATTCCCCCTTCACCTTTATCGTGTAGCCATACATTAGGTCACACCGGGCACATCATATTGCCATGTTATGCTTTGTGATGCTATGTTTGCTTTATATTTACTGTTTCTCCCCCCTGTTTTCTCTGGTAGACCCCGAGACCGAAGCTGCCCCTGTGATCGACTACGTCATCGACGACCCCTCCTTGCTAGAGCAACCAGGCAAGCCCCCCCTTTAATCATCCCGATATCACCCATTCCATTCTCTCATGCTTGCATTAGATTTTGCTACTGTTATTGTTTGCTCCTATTCTGATGCATAGCCTGCTTTTGTAACCTACTCATTGTACCTTACCTGTTTATCCTAAACTGCTTAGTATAGGTTGGTTAGTGATCCATTAGTGACCCCCACCTTGTCCTTGTTGCCCATGCTTCATCATCGAAGACTCGATCAACAGGATCGAAGACCAGGCCCCGGCACCGCACATCACTTTCCCCTTAGTTGCTCGACACTACTGGGTTACTATCGAGTGCCGAGGGTGAGACCTCATCAGCACTTCTGATGTTAACCCTGTAGTGTAGCTATTAGGTCGTGGTCATCGAGGGTGATTTCCTCCTTAAGCACTTCCGATATGGCTCTGTCGTGCAACCCCTCAAGTGTGAACCTCGAGGGTGGATCCTCTTACATTCACCTTGATGATTACATCGAGTGGAATTCACCGGGGGTGATTCCTCGGGTTTTCCCATTGATGTTTGGACACACGGATACTTGGACTTTACAACTGTTACTTGGAAAGGCGGGTCGACCCTGAGGGGTATCCGCGAGTGATGTGGAGACGGGTTGACCTGGAGGGTGCCCGCGAGATAATTATGAGGCGTGGCCGGGCATTCCTAGCCCTTGCCGCAAGTCCTCGAGACGGGGCAACGGGGTCACATCTTTCGTGAGTCTCTGCTTGTTACCGCACGTTCCTAATCCACTACGATTTGGATATTTGATCCGAGGGGCCTGTGACCTGATAGCACTAACCATCACGTGGGCATAGTATGTGCGTTCTGCGTCATATGCATCAGCTGAAGCTTAATAGACGTCAACGACTGAGCGGCGTGCGCCGGGTTGGACTGGTAAGCACCTGCCTTTTTTAAGAAGGTAGCTAGGTCTGCTCACCGGCCGCGTTCGCAACGTGCAGGAGTTCCCAGGGCGATGGCCCATGACCCCCGGGGACATACGTTTAGTCCGGCATGCTGACCTCTCTATTAATCCTAGGTCGGGTTGCGGCGTATTGTTTGGCCAAGGCCGGGCATGACCCAGGAAACTGTGCCCGACCGAAGTTAATCAAGCGTGGTGGGTAAGTTTGTGCACCCCTGCAGGGAAGAAAACATCTATAGATAGACTGTCCTACGGTAACGGACACTTGGAGTTGTATCCCGATCGATACAACTAGAACTGGATACTTGAGGTGATAACTGGATAGTATGGCTCTGGGATTGCTTTCTCGCAGGGAGTCGAGAAAGGATCTCTGGTCGAGGTTGATGTCACTACTACTACTTTACCTTATTCTACTCTTATCTCTTCTGATGCTGCAAGATGCTTGGAGCTGCTTGAAGATGCTAGTCTTTGATAGGCTAGGCTTTCCCCTTCTCTTCTGGCATTCTGCAGCCCAGTCCACATATACAGCCCATTTCATTGATACCGATGCATATGTAGTGTAGATCATTGGTTGCGAGTACTTTGGATGAGTACTCACGGTTGCTTTGCCCCCATTTTCCCCCTTTATTTTTCTTTCCGGTTGGTGCAACCAAATGTCGGAGCCCAGGAGCCAGATGCCACCGCCGGTGCCTACTACTACGTGGAGACCGCTGACGACCAGGAGTAGTTAGGAGGCTCCCAGGCAGGAGGCCTTGCCTTTTTGGTCGTAGATGCTTTTGTGCTGGCCTTCTTAAGGCAAACTTGTTTAACTTATGTCTGTACTCAGATATTATTGCTTCCGCTGACTCTTGAGTATTCGAGCCCTCGAGGCCCCTGGCTTGTAATATAAAGCTTGATTTATTTTAATTTATGTCTAGAGTTGTGTTGTGATATCTTCCCGTGAGTCCGTGATCTTGATCGTACACATTTGCGTGTATGATTAGTGTACGATTGAATCAGGGGCGTCACAAGTTGGTATTGGAGCCATTGCCTGTAGGTAGCCCCCTTTCCAACTCCTTGGCCGAAGTTGAGTGTAGTCACTGAAAAACTTTTACTAACATTTGATGTGTGTCTTACGGGCCCACGTCGCCATTGGTTGGTATTAGGATCTTTTACTCCTCGTCTATACTCTGGGACTCTGACCACTCTTCTACTCGGGTTAAACGAATTTACTAACTCTAACATTAGGATCCCGTGACCACATTCACCCCATAGTTGGATAAGCCATAGTTATTCCTTAGAATAGCCTCTTGAATAGTACACACACCGTCGAGTTGACTACTATGTGGTATCCATCATACCTCTTTCTTTATGCATGTTTCATCATGAATGATCCTTGTCTTTGCAAATGCTCAATGTTGAACTAACCCCTGTTACATGTTAGCAGGATGGTTAGACCCGCTGGTCGTGGCCGTGGTGCCAACGATCCACCATCTCCCAAATTCTTTGCCAGAATGATGCAACAATATGAGCTGAACCGCCAGTTCATGGAAGGAATGATGGCTCAGTTTCCTCATCCGAACATGAATCAACAGCCAACCCCAGTAACTCTGCAGGACTTCATGCGCCTCAACCCAACTATTTACCGTAGCTCAACTCAGCCCCTTGATGCTGAAGACTGGCTCCACGACATCACGTATGAAATGGAGTCTGCTAGTGTGGCCCCTGCTAGCTATGTCACATTTGCAACATTCTTTCTAAAGGGTCCTGCTGCTCAATGGTGGGACAGCCACAGGCGTACCCTACCTGCTGGAACGGTCATCACTTGGCCGGATTTCCAAGCTGCCTTTCGTGCCCGCTTCATTCCTCAGGGAATCATGGACAGGAAGAAGCGAGATTTCCGCAACCTCACCCAAGGTAACAAGTCTGTAGATGCTTATCAGCGGGAATTCTTGGACTTGTCCTGTTATGCTGAAGAAGACATTGCTACTGATGCTCGTAAGCAGGAAAAGTTTCATGATAGACTTCAATCTGATATCAAGCTAGCACTGCTCGTTCATGACTTTGCCGGCTTCGCCACCTTGGTGAACAAGGCTATTCAGGTTGAGGCTGGTCTTCAGGAACACCAGGGATACCTCAGGCGCAGCCGTGACGCTGGCTCATCTTCGGGCCCGTCAGCACAGAAGCGTCGGATATGGATTCCCCACAGCATGTATCGTCCGACTGCACCTGCACCAAGACAGTCTTATGCTGCACCTTGTCTGCCTCCTCCACCGCAGAGGCAGTCTCTTCGAGTTGTACCACTCCAAGCTCCTGCTCCCAATCCCAATGATGGTCTGTGCTTCAGATGTGGCCATCCAGGTCACCTTGCCAAAGAGTGCAATCAGAAAAAGAGCCAACTGGCTCTGCCTTCAACTGGCCGTAACAATCAGCCCCATAACAACAATGCCATACCTTATGGTCGTGGTCAGGCTAATCATATTGATCTGAATGAAGCTCAAGACCAGCCTACCACTGTGATGGGTACTCTTCTTGTTAATTCAGTACCAACAGTTGTTTTATTCGGTACAGGAGCATCACATTCTTTCATATCCGAAGATTTTGCATTCATGCATGGAATTAAATACGAATAGATGCACATTCCACTAGTGGTAAAAAACCCTGCGGGCCAATGCCAAACCTCCATGGTTAGCCACAACGTTTTAGTTGAAATCGAAGGGTTGGAATTTTTTGCCTCCCCCATTATTCTGAAGTCTTCCAATATTGACCTCATTCTGGGAATGGATTGGTTGAAAGCACATACGGCTTCTATCGTTTGCACCACTAAAACTGTCCACCTTCTACACCCTTCAGATGAGATAGTAAGCTACAATGCTTGTCAGGTTCAAAATGCCGAAGCACGACTTTATATCTTGAATGTGTTGAACGCGGCACCTCTTGAGGGAATTGAAAAGATTCCAGTTGTTCATGAATTCCAAGACGTCTTTCTAGATGAACTTCCAGGAATACCTCCTGCCCGGGCTGTCGAGTTCGTCATCGACTTGAAACCAGGCACCATTCCTATTGCCAAACGACCCTACAAGATGCCACCTCATGAACTCCTTGAACTTAAGGAGGAAATCGACAAATCTCTTTGCAAGGGTTTCATTCGTCCAAGTTCCTCTGCTTGGGGAGCACCTTCTCTCTTCGTCAAGAAGAAGGACGGAACGAACCGTTTGGTCCAATACTACCATCCTATCAACCAAGCTACAATTCAGAACAAATATCCCCTTCCTCGGATCAATGATCTGTATGATCAACTGGCTGGTTCATCGATATTCTCTAAACTCGACTTGAGGATGGGTTACGCCAGATCCATGTTCGTGAAAAGGGTATTCCAAAGACCGCCTTCATCACTCATTATGGTTCATACGAGTACACCATCATGTCATTCGGTTTAACCAATGCTCCAGCCACATTCTCCCGTCTAATGAACTACATATTCATGGATTACCTCGACAAGTTCGTCGTGGTCTATATGGATGATATCCTGGTATATTCGAAGAACAAAGAAGAACATGTTGAACATCTTCGACTTGTTCTAGAGAAGCTTCGAGAACATCAACTTTATGCCAAGTATTCCAAGTGCGAATTCTGGCTTCCTGAAGTAACCTACCTTGGGCATGTCATCTCCAAGGATGGTATTGCCATCAACCCAGAGCGAGTTCAGGCTATTCTTGACTTGACACCTCCGAAGACTGTCAAGCAAGTCAGAAGCTTTCTCAGGATCGCCAGCTATTGCCGCCGTTTCGTTGAGAACTTCTCCAAGATCGCCAAGCCCCTGACTAATCTACTTCACAAGGGCGTTAAGTTTGATTGGATAGACAAATGTCAGGAAAGTTTCCAGGCACTCAAGGACAAGTTGACTTCTGCCCCAGTGCTTGCTCCCCCTGATTCTCGCAAGGACTTCATCATCTATTGTGACGCTTCACGACAAGGATTAGGCTGCGTCCTAATGCAAGAGCGTAGAGTGATTGCTTATGCCTCCCGTCAAGTGCGTCCTCATGAAGAGAACTACCCAGTTCATGACCTCTAGCTTGCTGCGATTATCTTTGCACTGAAGCTATGGAGACAGTACCTTCTCGGTAATCATTGCGAGATCTTCACCGATCATCAGAGTCTGAAGTACCTCTTTACCCAGCCAGATCTGAACCTCCGTCAGCAGCGATGGATGGAAGCTATTGCTGACTACAACTGCGGTATATCCTATACCCCTGGCAAGGCTATTGTAATGGCCGATGCCCTGAGTCGTAAGTCTTATTGCAATAATAATATGGTCTTCAAAGCTCAACCCCGCCTTTATGAAGAGCTATGCAAGCTGAACCTTCAACTAGTTCCACAGGGTTCTCTGAATAACCTTGCCCTGGAACCAACTCTTCTGAAAGTTATTAAGTCTGCACAAGCCAAAGATGCTCACGATGATTTGATGAAAAAGGATCTTGCCTTAGACAAATCCAGAGATTTCTCACTTGGTGAAGATGGAACCTTATATTTCAGAGATCGCATTGTAGTGCCCCGGTTCGAGCTTATGACAAAGAAGGTGATGAAATAAGCGCATGACACCCCTCTCCCTATTCATCCGGGAAGTACCAAGATGTATCTAGACATCCGTCAAAAGTACTGGTGGTCTAAGATGAAGCAAGACATTGCTCGATATATTGAAGAATCTGACGTTTGTTGTCGTGTCAAAGCAGGACATCAGAAACCAGCTGGACTTCTACAACCGCTTCCGATTCCTGAATGGAAGTGGGATAAGATTCAAATGGACTTCGTCACTAGCCTTCCCAAGTCTCAGAAAGGTAACGGTGCTATCTTTGTCGTCATCGACCAATTCTCGAAGGTTGTTGTCGTGTCAAAGCAGGACATCAGAAACCAGCTGGACTTCTACAACCGCTTCCGATTCCTGAATGGAAGTGGGATAAGATTCAAATGGACTTCGTCACTAGCCTTCCCAAGTCTCAGAAAGGTAACGGTGCTATCTTTGTCGTCATCGACCAATTCTCGAAGGTTGCTCACTGCTAGTCAATTAGCAAACTTGTATATCTCCAGAATTGTGTCACTCCACGGCATTCCGAAGGAGATCAGTTCAGATCGCAGTAGTATATTCACTTCGAAGTTCTGGGATAGTTTCCAAGAGGCAATGGGAACTCACATTACCTGGAGCACTGCTTATCATCCCCAATCCCAAGGCCAAGTCGAGCGAGTCAATCAAATTCCTGAAGACATGCTTCGAGCTCGTGTTATTTCTTTTGGCAAGAAGTGGGAAGAATCTCTTCCTTATGCGGAGTTCTTTATAACAACAGCTATCAAGCCAGCTTGAAGATGGCACCCTTCGAAGTGCTTTATGACGTAAGTACCGAACCCCTCTGAATTGGTCAGAAACTGAGGAACGGACACTCATTGGTCCAGACATTATTCAACAAGCTAAAGAGCAGGTTCGCATTGTCCGGGATAATCTCAAGGCGGCCCAGTCCCGCCAGAAGAGCAATTATAACCGGAAACACTGGGGTTCAACTTATCAACCTGGTGAACAAGCTTATCTGCGTGTCACTCCTTTGAGAGGCACTCATCGGTTCACCAGGTTCCCCCGGGTCGCCTTCTCCCCCTGTTCCCCCGACCGGGGTCGCAACAGGGGCGAGCCCCGCCGGACCGCCTCGACGGCGACTCCCCGGAGAGGATACGGTCGACCCCTCCCCTCGACGCCTTGACCTCCTCCCCACCTACCTCCACTCACCTCTTGGCCTTGTCAGATTCCCCTCCTTCCCCCGCAGATATTTCTCCTCACTCTCCCTTGCTCGCGCTCGCCCTTTTCTCCCCACTGCCCGAGGGTGCCTGCCGCCATCGCCGCGTCGACCTCGCGGCCACCATCATCACCCCGCATCGCCGACATGTCATAGGCGTCCGCCATCCTCCTCCACGTCGATCGGTGCCCGCCATTGGAGCCGGAAGGCACCACAACGCCGGATCCACCTCGTCCCCTTCCGCCTCGGCTGCCGGTGATTCCCGTCGACTGCGGCCTCCCTCTACGCTCCCGTTCACTCACGGGGCCTCCTTGCGCCCGCACGGTGAGCTCTGCCTGTCCTCCCTCCTCTTCCTGCTCGCCTTCGGGCACGTGCGCGACCGCCACCGCAACCGTGCTCCGTCCGCCGCCATTGCTGCCGTTGTCGTGCTCCCGAGCCGTTACGAGCTCGGCCGACTGCCCTGGCATGCTCCTAGTGCGCCGTAGACCCCGCCTAGTTGGTTACTTTGGCCGCTTGCGCTCTCTAACGCCGAACCTGCTCAAGCCCGAGAGCTCCGTCGCCACCCGTCGTCGCTGGCGTCGCTCCGGCCACCTCCGCGTCCAACCGCTGGCACCATGCGATGCGCGCTGCTCCACTCGTTCGAGCGCAAGAAAAATCGCGTGAAACAGTGAACCATAGGTGATTTCCGACCTCGTCGGTGTTCGACCGCCACGCACGAGCTCGCCGGAGCCACTCTGGCGGCTCCGCTGAGCTGGCGTCGTGTGGGGTCCCCCCCTGGGCCACCACCTAGGTCACTGACCCGTGGGCCCCAGGGGCCCGGCCGGCCTGTTGACCGGTCAGCTCTGCTGACTGGACCATCCCAGCTGGTGACAAATGGGCCCCACCTCCACTAAATAGCTAAAGGATTTTAAAATAAATTAATTAGCTTAACTAGACACTGACAGGTGGGCCTAGTAGTTTTACTAAATAAATTTAGATTAGTTTGAATTCTGTTTAACCCACTGTCTATGACAGGTGGGTCCCCCGTGTCAGTTTTGACCAGTCAACCGGACTGTTGACTACTAACATCACACATACGTCCTGACGTCATATTCCTTTTTTGTAAATTTGAGTAATTCCAGAAAATTGTTTAATCTTTGAAAATTAATAGAAAATCAACCGTACCTTGGATGAAAATATTTTCTATATGAAAGTTGCTCAGAAAAATCCAACGAATCCGAATGCGCGGTCTGTTCATCTATCACATGCCCCTAGCATGCTGAACATGGAACATTCCCCCTCTGGTCATCTGTGTGACACAGGTTCGGAACTGGGAATACCTTCCCGGTTGAATTCCCCCTTCACCTTTATCGTGTAGCCATATGTTAGGTCACACCGGGCACATCATATTGCCATGTTATGCTTTGTGATGCTATGTTTGCTTTATATTTACTGTTTCTTCCCCCTCTTCTCTCCGGTATACCCCGAGACCGATGTTGCCCCTGTGATCGACTACGTCACCGATGACCCCTCCTTGCCAGAGCAACCAGGCAAGCCCCTCTTTGATCATCCTGGTATCGCCCATTCCATTCTCTCATGCTTGCATTAGATTTTGCTACTGTTATTGTTTGCTCCTATTCTGATGCATAGCCTACTTTTGTAACCTGCTCATTGTACCTTACCTGTTTATCCTAAACTGCTTAGTATAGGTTGGTTAGTGATCCATCAGTGACCCCCACCTTGTCCTTGTTGCCCCTGCTTCATCATCGAAGACCCGATCAACGGGATCGAAGACCAGGCCCCAGCACCGCACATCACTTTCCCCTTAGTTGCTCGACACTACTTGGTTACTATCAAGTGCCGAGGGTGAGACCTCATCAGCACTTCTGATGTTAACCCTGTAGTGTAGCTATTCGGTCGTGATCATCGACGGTGATTTCCCCCTTAACCACTTCCGATATGGCTCTGTCGTGCAACCCCTCAAGTGTGAACCTCGAGGGTGGATCCTCTTACGTGCACCTTGATGATTACATCGAGTGGAACTCACTGGGGGTGATTCCTCGGGTTTCCCCTTGATGTTTGGACGCACGGATACTTGGACTTTACAACTGTTACTTGGAAAGGTGGGTCGACCCTGAGGGGTACCCGCGAGTGATGTGGAGACGGGTTGACCTAGAGGGTGCCCGCGAGATAATTATGAGGCGTGGCCGAGCATTCCTAGCCCTTGCCGTAAGTCCTCGAGACTGGGCAACGGGGTCACATCTTTCGCGAGTCTCTGCTTGTTACCGTGCGTTCCTAATCCACTACGATTTGTATATTTGATCCGAGGGGCCTCTGGCCTGATAGCACTAACTATCACGTGGGCATAGTATGGGCGTTCTACGTCGTATGCATCAGTCGAAGCTTAATAGACGTCAGCGACTGAGCGGTGCGCGCCGGGTTGGACTAGTAAGCACCTGCCTTTTTTAAGAAGGTAGCTAGGTCTGCTCACCGTCCGTGTTTGCAACATGCAGAGTTCCCGGGGCGATGGCCCATGACCCCTGGGGATATAGGTTTAGTCCGGTGTGCTGACCTCTCTATTAATCCTTGTTCGGGTTGCGGCGTATTGTTTGGCCGAGGCCGGGCATGACCCAGGAAAGTGTGTCCAGCCGGAGTTAATCAAGCGTGGTGGGTAAGTTGGTGCACCCCTGTAGGGAAGAAAACATCTATCGATAGCCTATCCTATGGTAACGGACACTTGGAGTTGTATCCCGATCGATACAACTAGAACTGGATACTTGAGGTGATAACTGGATAGTATGGCTGTGGGATTGCTTTCTCGCAGGGAGTCGAGAAAGGATCTCTGGCCGAGATTGATGTCACTACTACTACTTTACCTTATGCTACTCTTATCTCTTCTGATGCTGCAAGATGCTTGGAGCTGCTTGAAGATGCTAGTCTTCGATAGGCTAGGCTTTCCCCTTCTCTTCTGGCATTCTGCAGCCCAGTCCACAAATGCATCCCATTTCATTGATATCGATGCATATGTAGTGTAGATCTTTGCTTGCGAGTACTTTGGATGAGTACTCACGATTGCTTTGCTCCCCCTTTTCCCCCTTTCTTTTTCTTTCCGGTTGGTGCAACCAGATGTCGGAGCCCAGGAGCCAGATGCCACCGCCGGTGCCTACTACTACATGGAGACCATTGACGACCAGGAGTAGTTAGGAGGCTCCCAGGCAGGAGGCCTTGCCTTTTCAATCGTAGATGCTTTTGTGCTGGCCTTCTTAAGGCAAACTTGTTTGACTTATGTCTATACTCAGATATTATTTCTTCCGCTGACTCTTGAGTATTCGAGCTTATGTATTTGAGCCCTCGAGGCCCCTGGCTTGTAATATAAAGCTTGATTTATTTTAATTTGTGTCTAGAGTTGTGTTGTGATATCTTCCCGTGAGTCCGTGATCTTGATCGTACACATTTGCGTGTATGATTAGTGTACGATTGAATTGGGGGCGTCACACCATTTCCCTTAGCAGGCTAAAACCATCTACATTATCATCGTTGCTGCTCATGAAACAGCTTAGTGCACTCCCCTTGGCATGTTGCAGGTTCTCTGGAGCTTGTGCCTTCAAGAGAGAGGTGGGTGTGGGTGGCTCAGCGGCTGCAGTCAGTTGGTTGTGGGTATAGCTCTTGTCACTCTTCCCACTTAGAGTTGCTGCCAGCTCCAGACTTAGCACTTTTCTGCACCTCTGTGCCCCCAGATCCCTTTTCACTCCCTTTATCAGTGTCCATAGAGACAGAGCTGTTGGCTTTTGGAGGCTCTTGGATTACCACCTCTGCATCTTCCTGGAGTGGTTCCACCTCAACTTGGATCCTATACAGCTTCCCCTGGATCCCAAAAACTCTTTCCTGTGGAATTCTCCTATGGTCCTTGCATAATATTTTGACTCTTATTGTTTCATAGAAGCTCTAGAAGTTGTGCTGCCAGTCAACATCCAGCAGCACCCCAAAAGTTGATGTGATCTGATCAAGGACAGTCCACTCACAGCATTTAGGGTTTAGTTTCCTGAGTTTCAGCCAGACTTCTTGGAGTTCCTCCTCTGCTGTGACATCTCCCAACCAGGCTTCCACTTTGACCATAGTGTTCTCCTTTGTCAGGCCAAAGCAAGGGTAACCATCCACTTGCTCCACAACAATCTCTGGGGGAAACTTGACCAGAAAGGTCCATTCATCCAGCTTGTTGATGGCCCATGGCCAGTTAGTTTTGTAAATACTAGGAAACTCCTTAGCTAACTCTTGCTTAGTGACCTCCCCTTGCTCCACAAAGACTATTCCAACATTCTTGAGCCAACCCTGGTGTTGAGCATTGACATCTGGCATATCCAAGTGGTAGAAGACCAAGCCCTGAGCAGTACCACCCACATATTTGGCAGCTGAGTGAGGTCTTCTCCTGGTAGGGCAATCTTCAACCTTGTGACTGATCATCTTGCAAATGAAACACCCTTTTGCCTTGGTGCACTTGTCTTTGTGGTGTCCAGGATCTCCACAATTGTAGCAAGTGACACTTGTATAGAACATCAAGCCCGGGCTGAACTGTTGCTTCTGAGCCACATCTTGTTTCTTTTTCCGCCGAATCTTCCCTTGGTTCTTGCTCTGCTATGAGCTCCCTCCATGATTGTTGCTAGGGTCGGAAGACTGACCCCCTGCTTGCCCTTGAATCTGCTGCTGTGGAGGGTCGTACCATTGTTGCTGCACTCCCCCCATGACTGCTGCGGAAATTGGCCATGGAATTGACCGAGGAAAGCCCAAGGTGGGGGTGGCCCCTGATATCCAAAGCCGAAGAACGGCGTCTGCCCCCCACCTGCACCCATACCTGAATTCATCTGCTCCTGCTGCCAGTTGTTGGAGTTTTCTCCCCTTCCCCCTTGCTTCTTCCACGACCATGGCCTCTCCCTTCCTCCATGGTGGGATCTGCAGCGGCGGTAGCTAGACTTGGCGAGGACGGGGCGGCGGCGGCGTTGGGTGGGGAGGAGGGGGTAGTGGAAACCCTAAACTCGCCCCCCTTCTCCGCTTTTTATACTACTCCATACCTGACTGTACCTGAGCTCTGCTTCGTCACCATGGCAAGCTGGAAAGCAACCTGGTGATCTGGACGCCTTTTCCCCCAAATTTTGGCCCGCTCTTTTGGCGCTCATCCTGCTCTGAATCACTCTGAATCCGCCAGGAAGCTCCATAACCAACACGGCTTCAGTTTCCTCAGAAACATCCATATCCTGCCTTGGCTGGAGCTTAGCAACCTCTCCATTAGATCCAGATGTTGGGGAACGTAGTAATTTCAAAAAAATTCCTACGCACACGCAAGATCATGTTGATGGCATAGAAACGAGAGGGGAGAGTGTTCGTCCACGTACCCTCGTAGACCGTAAGCAGAAGCGTTAGCACAACGCAGTTGATGTAGTCGTACGTCTTCACGATCCGACTGATCCAAGCACCGAACGTACGGGGCCTCCGAGTTCAGCACACGTTCAGCTCGATGATGATCTCCGGCCTCCGATCCAGCGAAGCTCCGGAGATGAGTTCCGTCAGCACGACAGCGTGGTGACGATGATGATGTTCTACCGGCGCAGGGCTTCGCCTAAACTCCGTGACGATATGACCGAGGTGGAATATGGTGGAGGGGGGCATCGCACACGGCTAAGGAACGATCCGTAGATCAACTTGTGTGTCTATGGGGTGCCCTCCCGCCCCCGTATATAAAGGAGCCAGGGGGGAGGAGGCGGCCGGCCAAGGAGGGCGCGCCAAGGGGGGAGTCCTACTCCCACCGGGAGTAGGACTCCCTTCTTTCCAAGTAGGAGTAGGAGAAGGGGGGAAAGAGGAGGAACAGAGGAAGGAAAGGGGGGGCGCCGCCCCCCTTCCCTTGTCCTATTCGGACTAGGAAGTGGAGGGGCGCGCGGCCCCTCCTGGCTCCTTCCCTCTTCTCCCTCGAGGCCCATGTAGTCCCAATAACCCCCCGGGGGTTCCGGTAACCTCCCGGTACTCCGGTAAAATGCCGATTTCACCCGGAACGATTCCGATGTCCAAACATAGGCTTCCAATATATCAATCTTTATGTCTCGACCATTTCGAGACTACTCGTCATGTCCGTGATCACATTCGGGACTCCGAACAAACTTCGGTACATCAAAACTTATAAACTCATAATAAAACTGTCATCGTAACTTAAGCGTGCGGACCCTACGGGTTCGAGGACTATGTAGACATGACCTAGAACTATTCTCGGTCAATAACCAATAGCAGAACCTGGATGTTCATATTGGTTCCCACATATTCTACGAAGATCTTTATCGGTCAAACCGCATAACAACATACGTTGTTCCCTTTGTCATCGGTATGTTACTTGCCCGAGATTCGGTCGTCGGTATCCAATACCTAGTTCAATCTCGTTACCGGCAAGTCTCTTTACTCGTTCCGTAATACATCATCTCATAACTAACTCATTAGTTACAATGCTTGCAAGGCTTAGGTGATGAGTATTACCGAGAGGGCCCAGAGATACCTCTTCGACAATCGGAGTGACAAAACCTAATCTCGAATTATGCCAACTCAACATGTACCTTTGGAGACACCTGTAGAGCACCTTTATAATCACCCAGTTACGTTGTGACGTTTGGTAGCACACAAAGTGTTCCTCCGATAAACGGGAGTTGCACAATCTCATAGTTGTAGGAACTTTGTATAAGTCATGAAGAAAACAATAGCAGTATACCAAACGATCAAGTGCTAGGCTAACGGAATGGGTCATGTCAATTACATCATTCTCCTAATGATGTGATCCCATTAATCGAATGACAACACATGTCTGTGGTTAGGAAACATAACCATCTTTGATTAATGAGCTAGTCAAGTAGAGGCATACTAGTGACTATATGTTTGTCTATGTATTCACACATGTATCATGTTTCCGGTTAATACAATTCTAGCATGAATAATAAACATTTATCATGATATGAGGAAATAAATAATAACTTTATTATTGCCTCTAGGGCATATTTCCTTCACCAGACTCTCTTGCGAATGAGCACGATAGAAGGCTTCCCATCGCACTCTCCTGGCCTTGAATCTCGAGGTCCTTGCCGCCAGTGCCCACGCGATCACCTCCGACGGTTGGGTGGCTTGATTTGGCGCAATCAGAGAGAGCTCCTCCTCCTCCGCATGCATCAGAATGCGAGTCACAAGCTTCTGGGTTGATTCTGCGCCCCTCCTGGGCAGTCTCAACTCTCTCTGCAGCTTCCTGGTGAGATCCACAATCAGCAGTTCTTCTGCCACCCTCTCCGGTGTTGCTTCTCGCACACTCATGACCGGAGTGGTAGGCAGAGTAAGCTCGGGTTTCTCCTTCCATGCCCTCTGAAATCCTCAGTCCGCAATCCATATCCCGAAATTCTGCAAACTTCACATCCAGCCAAATTTGCTTCGCCCACTCGTGACACTCGGGTCCAATTGCGCCACTGTTGCAGGATGCCCCAACTCTTAGTCCATGGCCAAGGCAGGGGAGAGGTATGGCCAGGGGTCGACCTCTTCCGAATCTGAAGGCGGCGCCGATGGCATCTTCCCCTCGATGCATTCCCATCTTGCCCACCTCTGTGGATCTGTGCTCCTTGCCTCCGCCCGCGCCCAATTGACGAAATCCTTTAGGGAGGCGGTCAGGTGTGGCATCCTCCTCCTCTCCTCCCAATTGCCCTCGAAATAGATCCTCCGCGCCAGATTGAGGAGCTCGTGATCCGCTTTGGCGCCATAGGTCTTGATTCCCCATGATGCCCATACCTTCATCTCCGGATCTGGATCCACCTCCGCCTTTTGCTGCAGCGCCCTCCACTCCTTCACACGGAGGAGATAGGAGGATGCGTCGTCCCGGATCCACGTGGCTCGCTCCGTCCACCTCCGCATCCTCGTCGCCCGCAGCGTCTCCGGCGACACCGACCCAATCGGGTGCAACATCTCCGGGAAGGCCCGATACACGAAGGGGGAGGCATGTACGGGATCGTCGAGCCCGGGCAAGGAGGCGAGCACGTGGATCTGTCGATTCTCGGCATGGGGGCGGGGTGTAGGGCGGGGAGGCTCGCCGTCGTGGGGAAGTCGGCGGCGAGGTGGGGTGGGTGGGGTGGAGTCGTGGTTGCCAGAGCGAAGGGTGGGGCGGGTGGGTGGGGTGGGTGTCCGTTCCTCTTGATGTGCTTTGGGGGTCCCGTTCTTTGCAAAAACCATGAAAAAGTATAATGAAAAGAAGAAAAGAAAAAGGATAACAGGAAATAAAGAGAAAAAGAAAAAACAAAAGAAGGAAAAAACAAAATAAGAAGAAACGAAAGGAAAAAAAAGAAAATTGGGTCGGCTCATGAAAACGCCCCAGCACGCGAGGGGGTTTGCGCGCCACCTCGCTGGGGCGCGCGGTATAGGATCCCCGCGCGAGAAGGGTTCGTATTTGGTGCATAGGGCGCTGCCTGCCGCCCTACCATGTACCCCCTCCCCCCCGGCAACGCTGAATCGTTCGCACAGTGGGCTGGCGGGGTCTTTTCTGGGATTTTCACGTGCATTGTCGCCCGGTTTTGGAAAGGTTCTAGAACCTTGGTTTTTTTTTCTGGTTTTTCATTTTTTTTGTTTTTGCTTTTTGTCTTCTACTCTTTTTCTTTTCCCTCTTTTCTTCTTTACGTTCTCATTATTTTGCGACTTTTATTTTAAAATTCATGAACAACATCATTTTGTTTACCAGACTAAAAGATGTTCCGACAATTTATAAAAAAATGTTCAACGAATTTAAATTTTATTCATCAAATTTAAACATTGCTCCTCAAATTTAAATAATGTTCATCTAAATAACAAATTATTCATCAAATCATAAATTTGTTAAGCTTTTTGTCATAAAATGTTCATCAAATTAAAAAAATTGTTCGTTGATTTTTTTTAAAACAGTGTATTCAATATTTGGTCATCCATTTTTTTAAACAATGTTCTTGAATATAACTTTTGTTCATCAAGTTCAAACATGTCCATTGAATTTTTAATTGGCGGGTTTTTTTCTGAATATTTTCGAATTCACACACATTTTTTCAATATGTGGACGTTTTTTTTTCAAAATCGTGAACAGTTTTTTAAACCGCGAACATGTTATAATTTCTAGGACATTTTCCCAAAATTCATTTTTTCTTTTAAATTTTGAACTCTTTTTATATTCCGAGTTGTTTTGAATAAGAAAAAAAATGAATAATACGGAATAAAAAAACTGGGGCACCCGACCCCGCTTATCTGCCAGTCCATGAGGGGCACACAGGAGGGGAGTGGGTGTGCGCTGGCATGTTCGCCAGCGCCCTGCGCATGAAATAGGAGCTCCCGGCGAGAAGTATATCTTCATATAGCGAGAGTATTTACCATCTTGCCTAAAGCTTTTTCGGGAGGAAGCAAGGAAGGAGCGCTTTTCGGTAGCCTCACCAATGGTCATTTGGGGCGCTCTCAACCACCATCATTTGTCGTGATCTGGCGTTCCTACTGGATTTTTTTTCCGGACGTGTTTTCGGTTTTTAGATGATTTGTTTTTCCATTTTTCGGGTTTTCGGTTTTTCACCTGTCTTTCTAAGCTTTGAACAAACAAAAAAAAAATGCGTGTTCCTTTTTTTGCTTCTGTGAGATGTACGCAATTGTTTTCGCGAGAGGCACAAATTTGCTTCCACAAGGGGCACGGCGTGTTTCCCGGAAAAGAAAAATACGCGTTTTTTTGCATCCGCGACAGGCATGGAAACGGAAAAAAGCATTTTTTTTCTTTGTTTTTTCCTTCTATGGGAGACACGGTTTTGCTTCCGCGCGAGGCACAGTCGTGTCTCTCGGAAACGAAAAAAAATGTGCTTTCATTTTTCTTTTCTTACACACGAGGCGCGATTTCGCTTTCGCGGAGATGTACGGGCCGTGTCTCTCGGGAACGAAAAAAATATGTTGTTTTGGCTTCCGCAAGAGGCATGGCCATGGCTCTCGGAAATGACTTTTGAAAAGGAAAAAAATGTTTCCGGTGTGGTTTTTTCGTTAATTATTTTTTGTCAAAACCTATCAACATCGGATCTAGTTTTGAAGATCTCAACGTGAGGAATCCAATGGTGAAAATTGTTTGAGATTTAGACATATGGTTTAAGAGATAAAATATTTTGAATAAACGGATCTACGGAAAAAGAAATTCCAGGTTGCGACAAGTGACGTACTGACTTCTCGTAATCTGGGGAGTTGTGGGTGACCTTTGGAAAGAGTACTTGATTTCGATTTTCCCTCCACGCTACAGTAGTGGGCCAACATGTTTGTTTGCTCGTTTTCCCTACACGCTACCGTACTGGGCTGGCCCATCCGTTTGCTCCCACGTTGCGCTCGTTACGTTCTATCCGTTCTCTTTGGTACTAGTTTGCTTCGGGTATTATTATTAGGAAAAAGCTCACCTTCAACTGAGTGATAACGCTCGCGCGCCCGCCGGCTACATGTCTGTCGGATTGTCTGTTGATCAGACGGACAAGATCGTCCCCCGCTTCCACATCACGCGCGACCATTTCTGAAACTTACCTATTGTTTCAGGATACATTCATGCAACTGGATAACGCCCCCGCAAGCTCAGTTGATTCATGTGGCTGGGACGGCTCCGACGACTCGCGTGGCTGAATTGGCGACGACGGTGGGATCTGCGAGGGTGCAGGGGGAGGCAGTGTCGTGGTTCTAAGTCTGACAGTAGAGTGGGGGGTAGGTATGGAGAGGCAAGGTCCTAGCTACGGAGCAGTTGTACGCACAAGAGATGTACGAGTTCAGGCCCTTCTCGGAGGAAGTAATAGCCCTACGTCTCGGAGCCCGGAGGCGGTCGAGTGGATTATGTGTATATGAATTACAGGGGTGCGAACCCTTCTGCCTGTGGTGGGGGGTGGCTTATATAGAGTGCGCCAGGACCCCTGTCAGCCCACGTAATGAAGGGTTTAAGGTACATTAAGTCTAGGCGTTACTGGTAACGCCCCACATAAAGCGTCCTAAATACCATAAAGTCTACTTAATTACAGACCGTTACGGTACAGAGTGCTTCTTGACCTTCTGGTGATCGAGTGAGTCTTCATGGTCGAGTCCTCCAAGTCAGTCGAGTGAAGCCTTCTTTGGTCGACTGGAAAGTAGTCTCTTCTAAGGGTGTCCTTGGGTAGGGCACTTAGATCAGGTCTATGACCCTACCCTAGGTACATGACTCCATCATTAGCCCCCGAATGGATTGAGGCTTGAGTGAAGACGGAGTCGATATTATTTCCGACCTGCTTTTGCATTCTGGATATGTGTTGTCTTGGATCGATAATTTCTTCGTTTGATAATCGGCAACTTTTCTTCAGTCGACTCGATCCATTCTTTTCTTCTGTCGAGTGATCTTTTGAACTTAACAATTCTCGAGCGACGGATCGCAGGAAATCTCGCGCCTGACAGATCGATCTGCCGTTCGCGGATTTTGTGGGATACGAAATTTGGAGAAGCGCGCGAAGCGGAGTGGACCGCGGCGCTCGGATGGGATAGGGCATAGATGCCTCGATTCTCGCGCCACCTTTTTCGCCACGTATCGCGTCCGCGCGACTGTTTCGGGATGTGATTGGATCGCCCGGGCCCACCTGTCATCCACTCGGAAGTGATCTTATAAAGGCGCCCGGCGAGGGCCTTTGAACAGTATCTCTTCATTCTCTCTCTGCCCTCCATGTCTCCGCCCACTGCGCCTGCTCTCGCCTCTGCGCAATCGCTCCTCGTACGCCTCGCCGGTAGCCATGGTGAAGGAGAAGACGGCGGCGCTGGAACGCGCGAAGAAGGCGTCGGCGACGGGGAAGGCAAAAGGGCGAACCACCAGTCGAGGTGGGTCTTCCTCCAGATCCCGTTTGCCGACAGGCTGGGTCCAAGGAGATTGGATCCGGTCGACCATCACGGAGAAGGACCTCACCGACATGGCCAACGATGGTCCGATCCCCCACGGAGCAGCAAGGCTCCCGGGGAACGAGTGGCAACCCCAGCCGGAAGAGGGTGAGTGTGTTCTTCTGGCCACCCATGTCGACCGCGGGTTTTCTTTACCGCCGAGTGTTTTCTTCCGTGGCTTCTTGAACTTCTTTGGAGCGCAACTCCACCACTTCAACCCGAACTCTATCGCCTATCTCGCTGCCTTTGTATCTATGTGTGAGAACTTTCTTGGTTGCCGACCGCACTGGGGCCTGTTCAAGCATATATTCACGTGTCGCTCTCAGACCGTGAAGAAGGCGAGTCCCGACGATGATAAAACCAAGGTTATTCAGGTGTGTGGAGGTCTGGGGATCCAGATGAGGAACAAGAGCACCTTCCCAGCCATGACGCTTCCCGGGTCGGTCAGAGGCTGGCAGTCGACTTGGTTCTACTGCCGGGACGAGTCGACGCCGGGGCAGTCGAGTGGCCTCCCTCCGTTTACCATGGACCGAGCCAACAAACCCTCTTCTCTGAAGGTGATCCCGGAGGAGAAAGCCGACGTGAAGATGTTGATGGAGCGCGTAGTCTAGTTGGTCCGGGAAGGGGTGACGGGCATGGATCTCCTGGAGGTTTTTCTTAGGCGACGTATCCAGCCTCTTCAGTACCAGGGTCATTGCATGTGGTTGTACTGCGGGACCGAAGACGAGACTCGGATCAACCCAGAAGCAGTCGACGACGCCACGCTGGAAAGGTGGATGGCCGCGGTCACTGGGAACAAGGATAACCCCCGTGGAGCCAGGAGGATTCCCCCACTCGACCATTCCAGCACTCCAGACAAGGTATGCCCACTTTACCTTCAATTGTATTCTTGCCATGCTTACTCCGTTTCCGCTGCAATTTGGTCGATTGATCTTTGTCTTGACGTCTGACAGGCCCTCACCAAACTGTACTCGATGCCCAATGGAGCGCAGACTCCGACTGAGGATGGAAGAGCGAGTGGGGGCGAAAGCCAGGAGGAGTGGGACTCGGATGCTGCTGAAGACGATGATGATGATGATGACGATGATGAGGAAGAAGAAGAGGAGGAGGAGGTTGCACCATCGCGCTCGGAAAGGCGATCGAAGCTTGTCCATGACCCTGCGACTGAACGCGGCAAGAGGGTGGCGACTGCAGCGCAGTCGACCAAGCGTCCTCGGACCACTTCTCCGGTGCCGACTGAAAAGGCTCCGAAGCAATCCAGGGTGGCACCGTCGAAGCCGACCAAGGTCCTGCCGAAGATGAAGGAGTCAATCCCCACCATATCAGGGTAAAAATGATGGTTGAGTCTTCTTGCTTTATATGAGTTTATCCTTGATCGACTCTTGAGTTAACCGACAGATTTTTGGGATTGCAGTGCTGCTACTTCCGATACCTCAGCCAGGGCCGACGATCATGAGATGGAGGATGCTGCAACTTCAAAACCTGGTACCACTCCCTTAATTCCGTTTTTCAATCGATTGACTCTTGGTCTCTAATTCTGATTCCTTTCCGCAGCTCCATCCAATGTCGTTATCACCCTTCCTGACGACGACGAGAACGAGGAACCACTGAAGCACAGGAGGAGCAAGAAAGCGTCTGCCGGCAGGATGGCTCAGGATGTGACGGCACCCGAGACTCTGGTCGCGGAGGAGGAGAACACCACTCGGCACACCGTATCCTTCGCGGTGCCACTGACGAGTGCTCACCCCGCGTCGTTGAGTGCCGCACAGCCTTCCCTCTTCTCGACACACTACGTCCCAGAGGACCAAGCCAGTGCTGCAAAGGAAGCGATACGCCAGGCGGGAGTCATGATGGAGCAGGTGAAGGCCATCCGGGAGGCAAGCCAGGCAGCCTACGACGCCAGTTCTGCTCTTCAAAGCTACGTTCAGGTCAGTCGATCATCGCCTGTTCTGTTAGGATATGCTATCTGAAAATCTTTCTTTTCGGAATCCATAGTAGTCGCCCACTGGGTGTGTCGATTGAAACTCCGGTTTAGCGGGGGCACGCTGAGTGCACCCGCTGGGTGTAGTCCCCAAGGCTATGGTCGACTGCTGGCAGTCGACCATAGGCTTTATAAGTTAAGTTCTTCCGTCAGTCGACTAGGTCGAATGGATTTCTTAAACCAGTGGGGGCACGCTGAGTGCACCCACTGGGTGTACTCCCGAGACTGTGGTCGACTGCTGGCAGTCGGTTACAGTCTGAAGAATACGTCCTGTTTGTTTTTGGTAGAACTAGTGGGGGCACGCTGAGTGCACCCACTGGGTGTAGTCCCCGAGACTACGGTCGAATGTTTGTATTCGGCTATAGTCTTAGAAACACATGATTTTCTCTTATCCACTCGGAAGTGAATTATCCTTGACACTTTGTCGATTGGTTCTTCGCAGAAATCCTGCGACCTTGCGGCTCGTTATACCGAGCTGGAGAACAAGCACATCCAGCTCGAGCTGGATCTGAAGCTGGTCCAGGAGAATCTGACAAAGGCGAAGGAGGAGACCAAAGGTATGTTCGGTGAGGCCTCGACGACTGTTTTTGTCTCTCATTTGTTTCAAAATCTGACCTTACTATAACTTTGCAGGCAAGGTGAAGGAGGCCCAGAAGAAAAAAGACCTTGAGCTAGCTGAGAAGGTCAAGCTTGCTGACGAGAAGTTAGCTTCGGTCACCAAGCTTGAAGAAGAAAATGTTAATCTGAAAGCTGCTCTTGCGATTGCCAACAAGGAGGTCAGTCGACTGAAGAGTGACAAAGCTGCCCTGAACGACAAGGCCAGTCAGTTGACTGGGAAGAAGAATGATCTGGAGGCCTTTCTGAGTGGACTTGCCAAGAAGTTGTTCCTCATACTCGAAGGTAATCCTTTGCGTCAAACAATCATTTTTACAATGGTCTTTCCATTCGACCATTGCCTTGACTTAGTGATCGTACTTGCAGAATTTTGCCAGAACTTTGAAGAGGAAACGAGTCGACTGGAACCGAACCTGGACCCCGTCAACTCTCCGGTGAACGATGAAGTTGCCATGAACGTGTTTCGGCTTGAGTCTCGCGTTGCGGCTGTCGTTGACTATCTTGCAAGGCTGAAGGTCGCCATTTCCCGCATTGACACCACACTCTGGCCCAGGGAGACACTCCAGAACGACCTCGAGTCTCTAATGGCTCGACTAAGCACAGTTCCTGGTCGAGTGCAGGAGTGGAAAAAGTCCTCTGCTAGGTGCGGTGCAGATGTTGCTCTGTGTCTGGCTCGAGTCCACTGCAAGGATGCGCGAGAAGACAAGCTGGCGGCTCTTCGGGTAGCTAACACCAAAAAACACGACTTTAGGTCCTTCATGGAGACCTTCATCGCTGCTGCCACTCGGATTGCGGACGGAATTGATCTTGATGAGTTTGTTGCACCTTCCAGCCCTCCACAGGAGGGGTAAAAAAACTTCTTTGAGCTCGATACTTTAAATTTGCCTCGGTATGCCGAGTGATTTTGTAACCGATAAACCTTAACAGGCTTAGTGCCTGAGCACTTTCGGTTCCTTTAGGTATCCGTCTGAACTTGGATTCGACGTTTGAATACGCTTGCATTTGGCTCGAAATGTCTTTTGTAGGTTTAAAGCAAGACGCTTACTGCAGTCGACTTATTCTTTAATTCACTTAGGCAGGCACTGGGCTGCGGCTAAGCCCCCGAGTGGGAGGTGCGCTCGCCACTCGGTAGGATTTTCGTAACTTAGGCGAGCACTGGGCTGCAGCTAAGCCCCTGAGTGGGAGGTCTGCTCCTCACTCGGTAGGATTTTTATAACTTAGGCGAGCACTGGGCTGCAGCTAAGCCCCCGAGTGGGAGGTCTGCTCCTCACTCGGTAGGATTTTTATAACTTAGGCGAGCACTGGGCTGCAGCTAAGCCCCCGAGTGGGAGGTCTGCTCCTCACTCGGTAGGATTTTTATAACTTAGGCGAGCACGGGGCTGCAGCTAAGTCCCTGAGTGGGAGGTCTGCTCCTCACTCGGTAGGATTTTCACGTTGTACTTGTGGCGTAGCTCAGAGGAGAGGGTCGCAGTCGACCTGCACTTCGTCCTCCTTGTGACCGCACATTGTACTTATGGCGTAGCTCAGAGGAGAGGGTTGCAGTCGACCTGCACCTCGTCCTCCTTGCGAGCGCATGTTGTATTTGTGGCGCAGCTCAAAGGAGAGGGTCGCAGTTTCCCTGCACCTCGTCCTCCTTGCGAGCACACGTTGTATTTGTGGCGTAGCTCAGAGGAGAGGGTCGCAGTCGACCTGCACCTCGTCCTCCTTGCGAGCACACGTTGTATTTATGGCGTAGCTCAGAGGAGAGGGTCGCAGTCGACCTGCACCTCGTCCTCCTTACGAGCACACGTTGTATTTGTGGCGTAGCTCAGAGGAGAGGGTCGCAGTCAACCTGCACCTCGTCCTCCTTGAGAGCGCACATTGTATTTGTACTTAGGCAAGTGCTTGGACTGCAGCTAAGCCTTCGAGTGAAAGTCTGGCTTATCACTCCGTAGGATTTTATTGAAACTTAGGCGAGTACTTGGACTGCAGCTAAGCCCCCGAGTGAAAGTCTGGCTTGTCACTCAGTAGGATTTTATTGAAACTTAGGCGAGTACTTGGACTGCAGCTAAGCCCCCGAGTGAAAGTCTGGCTTGTCACTCGGTAGGATTTTATTGAAACTTAGGCGAAACGGATTCGCAGCTAAGCCCCCGAGTGGGAGGCTGGCTCACCACTCGGTAAGGATTTTTTTTACAAACTTAGGCGAAACGGATTCGCGGCTAAGTCACCCACTGAGGGGGAAATTTTTACTGAACAAATAAAAGTGACAAAAATCATTGGGGAAATTATGACACTATCATCTTGCAAAACGTGGACTACAGAAGTACTTTTATTACGACTCATCCGAGCGAAAACTTAAGTGTAAAATGGGCGGAGTAGCTCCGCGTTCCAAGCTCGGGGCTCGTCGATATTGTGCTTGACGTTGTAGAGATGATACGCCCCATTGTGGAGGACCTTGGTGACGATGAAGGGTCCTTCCCAAGAAGGAGCAAGCTTGTGTTGTTTCTGCTGATCCACTCGGAGAACTAAATCTCCTTCCTGGAAGGCTCGACTCTTCACGTTTCTGGCGTGGAAGCGACACAAGTCTTGTTGGTAGATGGTCGATCGGATCAGAGCCATCTCCCTTTCTTCCTCTAAAAGGTCGACTGCGTCCTGCCGCGCTTGTTCAGCTTCAGCTTCATTGTAAAGTTCAACCCGAGGAGCATTGTGGAGAAGATCACTCGGCAAGACTGCTTCAGCTCCATAGACCAAGAAGAATGGAGTTCTCCCGGTCGACCGATTAGGCGTGGTCTGCAGTCCCCAAAGTACTGAGGGAAGTTCGTCGACCCATGCTCCAGCCGCATGCTTGAGATCACGCATCAGTCGGGGTTTCAGCCCTTTGAGGATCAGGCCATTGGCTCGCTCTGCTTGTCCATTCGACTGCGGATGGGCGACCGAAGCTTAGTCGACTCGTGTGCCTTGAGAGGTGCAGAAATCCCTGAATTCCTCCGAGTCGAAGTTCGACCCATTATCTGTAATGATGCTGTGCGGGACTCCATATCTGAATATCAGTTCCCTGATGAAACTAACAGCAGTACCGGCGTCAAGGTTCTTGATGGGTTTAGCCTCAATCCACTTGGTGAACTTGTCGACTGCCACCAGTACATGTGTGAAACCGCTTCGACCTGTTCTCAAGGGGCCCACCATATCCAACCCCCATACTGCGAAGGGCCAGACGAGTGGTATGGTCTCCAAAGCTGACGTAGGCTTGTGTGACATATTGGAGTAGAACTGACATCCTTCGCACTTGTCCACTATTTCCTTTGCCATCTCATTTGCTTTTGGCCAGTAAAATCCGGCTCGGTATGCTTTGGCCACGATGGTCCGAGAGGACGCATGATGGCCACAGGTCCCCGAGTGGATATCATCAAGGATGATTCGACCTTCTTCGGGCGTTATGCATTTCTGACCAACTCCAGTCGCTCTCTCTCTGTACAACTGTCCTTTGATTACGGTAAAGGCTTTGGATCGACGGACGATCTGTCGAGCCTCTTCCTCATCTTCCGGGAGCTCTTTTCTCAGGATGTACGCGATGTATGGAATTGTCCAGTCAGGAATGACTACTAAAACCTCCATGACTAAGTCGACCACAGCTGGGACTTCTACTTCAGTCGGATCTGTGGCACTCTTGGGTTGCGGAGCTTCTTCGGTGAAAGGATCTTCTTTAACTGACGGAGTATGAATATGCTCCAAGAACACACCACTCGGAATGGCTTCCCTCTTGGAACCTATCTTTGCTAGATCATCAGCTGCTTGATTTTTCAGTCGGGGTATATGATGGAGCTCTAACCCCTCAAACTTCTTTTCCAGCTTCCTCACTGCATTGCAGTATCCAGTCATGGTTGGGCTTCTCACGTCCCACTCCTTCATCACTTGGTTGACCACTAAATCTGAGTCGCCATAGACCATAAGGCGATGGACGCCGAGTGAAATGGCCATGCGCAACCCATACAAGAGGGCCTCGTACTCTGCCTCATTATTGGAGGAATCGAAGTGAATCTGGAGCACATATCTGAGCTTATCTCCTCTGGGGGAAACCAGGACAACCCCAGCACCGGAACCATTCAACATTTTAGAGCCATCAAAGAACATGGTCCAATGCTCCGAGTGAACTTCAGTCGGCTGCTGCTGTTCAATCCACTCGGCGAGGAAATCTGCTATTGCCTGGGACTTAATGGCTTTCTTTGCCTCAAACTTGATATCAAGGGGAAGAAGTTCAATCGCCCATTTTGCCACTCGACCAGTTGCATCTCTGTTGTGCAAAATCTCTAAAAGTGGAGCGTCGCTGACGACTGTGATAGAATGATCAGAGAAATAATGAGCAACCTTCTTTGTCGTCATGAATATCCCATACACAAGCTTCTGATAATGAGGGTATCTCTGCTTGGATGGAGTCAAAACTTCGGACTGATAATACACTGGGCGCTGAACTTTGAAGGCTTTCCCTTCTTCTTCCCGCTCGACCGTAAGTACTGTACTGACGACTTGTCCTGTGGCTGCGATATAAAGCAACAGAGGCTCTTTGCTGATTGGAGCAGCAAGCACCTGCTGGGTGGAAAGCAGAGCTTTGAGCTCGGCAAACGCTGCATCAGCTTCTGGAGTCCACTCGAACTTGTCTGCCTTCTTCATCAGTCGGTAAAGAGGCAATGCCTTTTCACCGAGTCTTGAGATGAATCGACTTAATGCGGCCAAGCATCCAGTAAGCTTCTGGACATCGTGCACTCGCACGGGGCGTTTCATTCGGAGTATAGTGCCGATCTTTTCTGGATTAGCGTCAATCCTTCGTTCGGAAACGAGAAAACCGAGTAACTTGCCACCAGGAACTCCGAATGTGCACTTTGATGGATTGAGCTTGATATCATACCTTCTGAGGTTGGCAAATGTTTCGGCGAGGTCAGTGAGAAGGTCGGAACCTTTTCGCGATTTGACCATGATATCATCCATATACGCTTCCACATTCCGACTGATTTGAGTGAGCAAACACTTCTGAATCATTCGCATAAACGTGGCTCCGGCATTCTTGAGGCCGAATGGCATGGTGATATAGCAGAAGCAACCGAATGGAGTGATGAAAGCTGTTTTTATCTCATCGGGTCCGTACAGACGGATCTGATGGTACCCGGAATAGGCGTCTAAAAAAGACAATCTCTCGCATCCCGCGGTCGAGTCAACAATTTGATCAATGCGAGGGAGAGGGAAATGATCTTTCGGGCAGGCCCGATTGATGTGCTTGAAATCAATGCACATTCGAAGTGAGTTGTCCTTCTTGGGAACCATGACGACAGTAGCAAGCCACTCGGAGTGGTATATCTCTCGGATAAATCCTGCCGCCAACAGTCGAGCCACTTCTTCACCAATAGCCTTTCTCTTCTGGACGGCGGACCGCCGAAGATGCTCTTTAACTGGTTTTGCTGTTGAGTCGACTCTAAGACGATGCTCAGCCAGTCCCCTGGGAACACCCGGCATGTCAGCTGGCTTCCATGCGAAAATGTCCCAGTTCTCACGGAGGAACTGGATGAGCGCTTCTTCCTATTTCGGGTCGAGTGTTGTGGAGATGTGGGTCGGGGCTGCATTGGGGTCGGTCGGGTGAATGTGGACAGGCTTCGTCTCACCGAACGACTGAAATGCAGACTCTGTGGCGGGCTTCTTGGCTCGCAGCAGATCACTCGGAACTGCATTTTGCTTATATTCTTCAAACTCGACCGCTGTCACCTGGGAATCGGCAATCTTTGAGCCTTTCTGGAAACACTCTTCTGCCTTTTTCCGATCACCAGTGACAGTGATCACTCCTTTGGGGCCGGGCATCTTCAGTTTGAGGTAAACGTAACATGGTCGAGCCATGAACCGTGCGTAAGCTGGTCTCCCCAAAATAGCGTGGTACGCACTCTGAAAATCCACGACCTCAAACGTCAGCTTCTCCTTGCGAAAATGCTTTGAATCACCAAACACCACGTCCAGAGCTATTTGACCGAGTGACTCGGCTTTCTTTCCTGGTATAACTCCATGAAAGCTCATGTTGCTGGTGCTCAGTCGGGACATCGGAATGCCCATTCCCTTCAGCGTGTCCGCATACAATAAATTCAGTCCGCTACCGCCATCCATCAGCACCTTCGTCAGCCCAGTGCCTTCGACAACCGGGTCGACCACCAAAGCTTGCCTCCCGGGGGTGGCAATATGAGTCGGGTGATCAGACTGGTCGAATGTGATGGGCGTTTGGGACCATCTCAGGTAACTCGGTTTTGCCGGGGCAACCATGTTTACCTCACGATTAATGACCTTCAGTCGGCTCTTGCTTTCTACATCTGCGAAAATCATTAGAGTGGAGTTGACATGTGGATATCCTTCCTCACTGTCCTCCTTGTCTTCGGCCTTGTCTGACTCCTTTTCCTTGTCCTTGGACTGTTTTCCTTGAAACTGCTGGATCAGGAGTCGACACTGGCGAGTAGTATGCTTCGGGTAGATGATATTACCCTCTTCATCTTTCTTTGTGTGGATGTGACATGGCATATCCATCACGTCATTTCCTTCTTTGTCCTTCACCTTCTTGGGGTTCCAGGATCCTTTGGGTTTCCCTTTGAACTTGCCCTGAGTCACGGCCAGAGCCTCTCCAGGAGCTGCTGGTTCAGCTTTTCGCTTCTGCTTCCGACTGGTATTTCCCTTCTCCGACTGACTCGGCTTGTACTTGCCACTTCGGAGTCGGTCTTCCTCTTCGCCGTTGGCATACTTGGTAGCAATCTCCATCATTCGGCTCAGGGTCATGTCTCCGGTTCGACCAAATTTCAAACTCAATTCTCTGTTCTTAACACCATCCTTGAAGGCGCAGACTGCCTGGTGATCATTCACGTTCTCCACGGTATGATGCAAAGTGATTCATCTCTGAATATACTCTCTGAGAGTCTCATTCGTCTTCTGCACACAGACTTGCAGCTCTGTCAATCCGGCTGGTCGCTTGCAAGTTCCTTCAAATGTTCTGACGAACACTCGGGACAAATCTTCCCAAGTGTAAATGCTGCTAGGAGGTAACTGATTCAACCACGCTCTGGCAGAACCTTCCAACATGAGGGGCAAATGCTTCATGGCCACCTCGTCATTCCCGCCACCAATCTGAACCGCCACTCGGTAGTCCTCAAGCCAGGTTTCAGGCTTAGACTCACCAGTGAACTTGCTTACTCCGGTTGCCAACCTGAAGTTGGGGGGAATTACCGCGGCTCTGATAGCCCTGCTGAAACATTCTGGACTAGAAACATGCACTCGACTGCTTGTGGGCGCATCTCTGTCGGGGCCGCCCCGATGGGCCCTGTTTCGGTCGACCAAGACTTGCACGATGATGGATCGCGCGTCGAAGCCTGGTTCCCGGGGGTCGACTGGAGCTCTTCGCCCCATGCTGAGTTGATGCCTGTCCTCCTGCTGCCGAGGGGCGTGAGACCCATTCCTTGGGGGGGCGGAGTGGGCACTCGACGCCTATCATCCCGATCATGTCGGTCACCATATTGGTCTCGCCGATTCTCGCGTCCTTCATGCCGCGGAGGCGATCTGGGACTGTGAGCCGACTGAACCGTATTCGCAGCGACGGATCGACTGTGAATTCTGTTGCGTGACTGCGACACGGCTGAATTCTGATCTCCTGCTGCCCGGAGCAAATCTCTAATCTGCATCAAGCCTCTGCCAGCTTCCGACTGAGAGGGCTGGATGGACTCTACTATACGGGTTGCAGCTGCTAAATTCTGAATCGGGGTTCGATATACCTGAGTCGGCGGGAAGAGTTGACGTCGATTGGCGTCGGGAACTCGTTGCCGTGCGCGCTCGTCGAGTGCTCGCTGAAGGTTATCTAGACGAGCGCGTTCAGCCAAGTTGGCCAAACGTGCCTCCTCCAAGGCGCGAGCTTCGGGGGTTTCTCCCGCGATGGGAGTATGCAGGGCATCCATTTTTCCTGCGGCGAAGTTCTTCCCTTTGCAGGGAATCAAGTGGCTCGGGCCGGTACTCTTCGTGAACTTGAGCGGGGTCGCCTCCACCGTCTACCCCGTCCGCACGAGGGAAACCGGGAGGGCTTCGAGGTCCATCGACCATCAAGACTTCCGTCGCTGGATCACTGCTATCACACTCGGATGCAGTCTCTACGGAGCCAGTCGACAGATCGAACAGGCCGTAGAGAGATTCATCGGGCTCGATTGCCGCAACTTGGGTGGTGGCCGTCTGGCGAGCCACCGCATGCCTCACCCACCGCTGGAGCCTCGACCGACCAGAGCGCTTGCGCTGGCGGGAGACCGGGAGGGTGATCGATAGGGAAGTCGACCGATATGGAGTCGACGGTTGCCGCAGCAGAACGCCGCGGACACATGCGCGAAAATGCGTCGCACCGCGGACAGGGAGCGCATCAACGTCGAGTGGAGCCTCCTGGAGCCAAGCGGAGTCGTCGGCGACGAAGGTGAGGGCGCCAAGACGGATCTCGCGCCCCTCGACCAAAACTCCGTCAGAAACCATGATGAAAGTAGTCAGAAGATTCGCAACTTCTCCAAAAATCGCTAAGACACCTGCCCCACAGTGGGCGCCAACTGTCGTGGTTCTAAGTCTGACAGTAGAGTGGGGGTAGGTATGGAGAGGCAAGGTCCTAGCTACGGAGCAGTTGTATGCACAAGAGATGTACGAGTTCAGGCCCTTCTCGGAGGAAGTAATAGCCCTACGTCTCGGAGCCCGGAGGCGATCGAGTGGATTATGTGTATATGAATTACAGGGGTGCGAAACCTTCTGCCTGTGGTGGGGGGTGGCTTATATAGAGTGTGCCAGGACCCCTGCCAGCCCACGTAATGAAGGGTTTAAGGTACATTAAGTCTAGGCGTTACCGGTAACGCCCCACATAAAGCGTCCTAAATACCATAAAGTCTACTTAATTACAGACCGTTACGATACAGAGTGCTTCTTGACCTTCTGGTGGTCGAGTGAGTCTTCATGGTCGAGTCCTCCAAGTCAGTCGAGTGAAGCCTTCTTTGGTCGACTGGAAAGTAGTCTCTTCTAAGGGTGTCCTTGGGTAGGGCACTTAGATCAGGTCTATGACCCTACCCTAGGTACATGACTCCATCAGGCGGCGACGCACGCTGTGGGGTGACCGGGGCGCGTCCACCATGATGGCGTCGACAACGGCTTTGGGATCGGTGGTGGCCGGCGCCGACACAAGCAGATACGACCACATGTACGAGGCAACAATATTGCAAAATCATAAATCAATCGTTTGATCCCCTCGACGAATCTAGCACCTACTCCCTCGTTTTCTTGCCTTCGATCCCCTTGACCTTGTCTCTCTACCCACGATTCTCTAACACTTCCTCCCTTCAATTTGCTTCTAAAATCATCCACGACCCAAGCTCCAGCCATGGCGGATGGGGGTGTCAATCTACTTCCCAAATCATCCACGGCCCAAGCTCCAACCATAGTGAACGGTGGTGTTGACCTGTTTCCCAAATCATCCACGGGCCAAGCTCCAGCATGGTGAACGGCGGTGTCAATCTGCTTCCCAGATTATCCACAACCCAAGCTCTAGGTACGGTGGAAGGAGAAGATAGAATAAATTTGTTTTCGCAACAAAGGGCCTGTTGCAACTACAACAAGGCTCTTTTTGCAAAAGGGTCCTACTGTAACATAAAAAACTCATAAAAATGATTCTGTAACAAGACATTTGTTGTGAAAATGTTCTACAACGAGATCTTTGTTGCAGAAAAAGTCGTAAAAATAATTCTGCAACAAGACTTTTGTTGCGAAAAAGATTCTTCAACGAGCCCGATGTTCGCAGAAAACTCGTAAAAATGATTCCGCAACAAGACCTTTATTGTGAAAAATTTCTATAACGAGACCTTTGTTGCAAAAAAAAACTCATAAATGATTCTGCAACAAGACCTTTGTTGTGAAACAATTCTGCAACAAGATCTCTGTTGCAAAAAAATCTGTAATAAGACCTCAACCGCAGAAAATACCGCAACAACGCACTTGTTGCAAAGATGACTTGTCATGTAGGTAGATCGGACGCCGTCCACAACTCCATCCAATGGTCATATTTGGTTTTCTCTATTTCTTCAATGGTTTCCTGACGTTTTCTTTATTTTTCTCCGGTTTTATTGTTTTTCATCAGTTTTCTTTGTTTATTTATTGGTTTTCACTGGGTTTTTCTGTTTCGTTGTTTTCTTTGTTTCTTTCTTACTGTCTCTTTTTCCTTAATTTTTTTTGTTTCTTTCCTTGGTTTTCTTCTGTTTCTTTCTTTTCTTTTCTCTTTGGCATTGGTTTTTCTCCGGGTTTTTTTCTCTTCGGTTTTCTCTTGTTTCTTTTCCGGCTTTTTCCATTTTTCCTTGTTATACTTCTGGTTTTCTCTTCTTTTTTTCTCGCTTCGCTTTCTTTATGTTTCTTTGTTACTTTTTTTTCCATTTTTTCAATACGTATCTTTTTTTTGTGCACGGTGTACATTTTCTATATACACCTGAAACATTTTCTGATACACGCTCTACATTTCTCAATTACATGATGTAGATTTTTCTAAAAATACATGTTATGAACAATTTTTCATATATATGGTCAACATTTTTACGAATATAGGCTGAAGTTTATTTTATTGGTACTGCAACGTATGCTTAACGAGGAGGTCGCTGGTTCAAATCACGACGCGCACACATTTTTGTTTTCACTAGCAAACATGCTCGTGCGTTGCAACGGGAGACAAAAAAGTTACACGACAGCCAAATAAGTATGACTCAATACCCCAAATTATGAGCGTCCTCTATTTTCACACGGTGGCTCACCATGTTTTCACTTATCTTTCTTTCCACCCTCGTTGATGATGTACGCAATGTCCATGTGATCGCAATGCATTCGACGTGGTAAATTCCAAGGCAATGAGCTTGCCACTGCATGGCACACTTGTCATTGTGCCGCGCAAGAGAATGTTTAAAACTTTAAAAACAAATTTCATGGACCACAAACTACTCCTAGCGCCTAGACATAAAAAGACTTTCCAAAAACTACCCAAATCCTAGACATGAAAGACTTTTGAATCGACGAACATTTTTTCTAATCGACAAACATTTGTTTTAAAATTTTGGGCATTTTTTAATGCATGAACATTTATTTTGTTCAGACGAACATTTTTTGAAATGCATGAATAGTTTTCGAATTCATGAACATTTGTTTTGTTCAGACGAACATTTTTTGAAATGCATGCATGGTTTTTGAATTCATGAACAGTTTTTCAGTTAGCAAACCTTTTTTGTATCAATGAACTTTTTTTATAATTGGGAACAAATTTTGAAAAATTGTGATTTTTTTATAATTTGCGAACAGTTTTGTAAATCACCAAAAGAATTAAAACTGCAGAAAATTTATGATTTCTCGCACATTTTTCGAATTCATAAACGTTCTATGATTTCTCGAATATTTTTTCTCAAAACTTGCAACCGTTTGTAATTTGAAAATCTCGAATTAATTTAAAGAAGGAAAAACAAAAACAGAAATGAGAAAAGAAAAGAAAAGAAAATTAGGGGCGTCACGCCCGAAAATAGGACAACCTGGGAATCGAACCCAGGTCTACGCAGTGAAGCAGAGTGGCATGGCGGGTAATTTATAGCAACTTTAAGGGTATTTTTTTTTACGGACGACCAGAAACCCAATTCTCTTTATTATTAAAAAGTAGAGATATGGTGTATATGTTTTGGCGGGCGACCCACCATCGTAGGCAATCATGCCTAGTTCCCAACCAATGGTGGTTGTCAAATAGCATCGGATACGATATAACGTGCATATGAAATCTCTCATGACTAACCTTGATTTATGTAGTGATGAGTTCCTTGATCCAAGTCGTATACGTATACCTACAGAATTATTCGGTGTCTCATGACTTGGTAATCGTTAGCCGGCCGGGTTTTCCGCTTGAGCATGTGATATACCTGTACGTACCTAACTGAGAAACATAGGCATAGCGTGTCGTGCATAAAGAATTGCGTGAACCGCGACGGTTCCGGATGGTACTACCAGGTAAGTACGGGTACGGCCCTGAAATCATGCATGGCAACTTATTCTATATATCAGAGAACATGTTCTGTGCTCGATCGTCGGCACATAAAATGTCAACTCTCCAGTGTCAACCTGCTTGCACAGCACTTGTTTTTCCTTCTTTTCCGAGCACTCTTGCACTCTACTACTATTACTACACTACGCGAGAATCTGACACACTTTGGCATGGGGGCTCACCGTGTATCATGCTTTGACTTTAGGTGCAAATTGCTATTGAGCCGTGCGATCGAAAAAACGGAGTGGATTGATCGATATGTAGAAATTCAGCTAGAGTAAAACACTAGTCTTCTGCAGTAGCCGTATTAATCCGCTGTATTTTTATTACGTCTGAGGTGCTGTGTACTGCTGGTAAACTTTTACAAATAGATATGATCTTTTTCAAAAAGAAAAAAAATGCATTATACATTCAGAATTTCACTTAAAACAACAATTCTCAGAGTATCAGAGCATTAGTGGTTTTCGACGATCAAAAATTCAAAAAGTGAACTTGGTTCGTAGGTAGAACATCATGTCATGGTTGTGGATAGAGGGGTTTTCGAAACGTCCCCTCGCGACCTCCCTCCCCTCGTGAGTCGTCCTCCGCCGCCACTGCCGCCAACAGTTTGCGGCCGCCCCTCCCCTTCCCCCTCC
>NC_041385.1:233059961-233091387 GCF_002162155.2 Triticum dicoccoides | reverse complement strand
GAGGGCCCCTAGACCCAGTTGCCGGCCCTCCCTGCCTTCCCCTCCCTCCTCTGTCACCGCCGGTGGTTGGCGTCGGGCAAAGCCCGTGCGTCCGACGGCGGCGGCGGAGGTACTGCCTCCCCTCTCGGGTATATGGGTGGCATGGGATGCCTCATATCGAGGGCCTGGTCCCGATTTGGATCATGGTGGCGCCGATTCGGACATTGGCGCCCCGATGGACAACGACGATGTGGCGGCCGGCCGGTGTCCCAGCGGTGGCCTTGGCGGCAGGGCTGGTGCAACCCTTCCCGATAAGGGGTGGCGGCCGCTGGGATGGCCTCCCTGTCCGGTGGCGCGGAGGGGTGGGAGGGCTGCCAGGGATCGGACCGGATGGCCGGAGATTCACCGGCGGGTTGGTACCACGGCTTGCTGCCCCAACGGCCAACGACGCCGAGCTGCTTCTTCCTCGAACCCATGTTGCGCGCACTCCGTCTTACCGGACAAGGTCGTGCTGCTAGCCGGTTACCGGGTTGGGGCGGAGCGGGAAGTGGGGATCCGGATTGGATAATTCCAGATCGACTCATGCCGGCCACGACGACGATGACACCTGAGGGTGTCGTTTTTCTTCTTGGATACGTCGTTCGTATGAGTCCTACCTTTTCCCACCTCATGGTCTCTTGGGTGAAAACCCTAGCTAAGGTGTCAACGACGCTCTTGGCATCGTGTCCTTCTCGAAGGCGTCATCATGAGAGCTATGTGGCGGTGGGCACCGCTTGGGTGCATCGACAGTTGCAGATGGCGTGCCCCTCTTCCTCCAGGTAGTAACTGTTACGGGAAAGCCCTAGATCTGGGTCTCCCAGATCGAATGACGATGGAGACTTTGGTGCCGTTCTCCCTCCTGGGGGCATCATCTTGGAGTAGTGATTCACTGGAGAGGCCAACAGGTGGACCTTTGTTAATTCGACCGCATTGAAGACGGTGGGTCTCGGCGGCATGGAGCAGTGGAGTCTCAGAGTTGGACGCGGTTTGATCGACGCACGCATGCTGGTGGCGTTGTCTGGTGTCGTGGTGACGTCGACGACAGATGGGCTGGCAAGATCTATGCAGTGATTCCTCCTAAAGAAGGGATGGTGGAAGATGGCGGCGGCGGATCCTTCAGCGTGCGCAGGCGGTGCACGTTCTAGAATGCCTAGACCAGCTGGTATTAAGACCGCTGGATTAGATTTCTGTCTGTTATGCGGACAAGGCACATCTATATTTGTGTAGGTATAGCGACTTTGTTCGCCTAGAAGGGGGCTTCAGGTTGATCCTTGTACTAATTTTGTCAGACTCTGGTGAATAACTAATAGGGATAATTAGTTTTATGCCCCTAGTTGTGTCCCACTCGTCTATTTTATCCCTAGTTTCTAAAATTCACCGGTTCTGTCCAAGTCACTTTGCTCCTCTTATGCTTTTGCCCTTTGACCATTTGACCGTCAGTTTGAAAACCTCATAATTAATACATACTAAATCAGAAAATGCAAATAAGATACCAAAATGTTTAGAAAAACATCACCTATATGTCAGTGTCATTTGCATTCATGAATAAAGTGTTAAAAAAGTTTTCAAACTGTCGGTCAAACGATAAAAGGGCAAAAGCATAAGAGGAGCAAAGTGACTTGAATAAAACTGGCAACTTTTGAAAATTAGGGGTAAAACAGACGAGTGTAATACAACTAGGGGCATAAATCTAATTATCCCTAACTAATAATGATGGTTATGTGAGTTATGGTGATGCAGAGGCCGGGGTAATCCTCCTTTTTAAAACAAATGTGATGGTTGCGGCGGTGAAGCCAAAATGGTGTCTTAAATCATGTATGCGAGCGTCTGCATTTATACAAATGTTTTAACCATGCATTTTGCAGTGATCAAACCATAGGGGTAACTCGACCGTTCGTGCTGAAAACTGAGAGACAGGGCGGGCAAGCTATGACATGCTCATCACCTCACAGGTGACTTCATCCGCTGATAAGCAGCCGGGAGAACTCACATGCACATGAACACCGTTTATCCAGAATCTCATATAATAGGCAGCACAAAGTTTTGCTGCTCCGCCAGACATTAGCATTCAATCCAATCCAATCCAATCCAATCATGAACTCAACGTGCAGCTGCGCGAAAAGTCAAGAGCAGCCTACCATGCACGCAGCCGAGATACTCGCTTCTCAAAGAAAACACCGACGCGCTAAGCACGCTCGCTTTCACACTGCAAATCTCCCCTTGGAACATGAAATGTCAATACGCCTCTCGTGGCCCCGTCAGCCGGTCGGTAGCGACCGACTGATGAATACTGTACCGTAGTTGCAACTCCAGTTGCCTGCACCAAGGGCAGTATATATATATAGGCGTGCCGGCACATGCTTCCGCAGAACACAAGACGTACAGTTAAGCAAGGACATTCCAAGCAGAGTACGATCTTGTATTAGCACCGTGTCTTGCTCGATGGGATCGATCACCGACATGGCGGTCATCAAGATGCTCCTGCTCCCAGCGCTGTTCGCATTGCTGCTCCGGGCAGCATCGGCGGCTCAATGGACGCCCGCCCACGCGACGTTCTACGGCGGCGGCGACGCGTCCGGCACCATGGGTGAGTCAATTCGGCTCGTAGCTCGACATCTTTTTCGCCAAATTTAAGAGGATGTTTGGATTGTGACTACAGTACATGGCTTATGCTCCTTATGCTGACATGCACCCATGCACGGATCTCATCAGGCGGCGCCTGCGGGTACGGCAACCTGTACGGCGCGGGGTACGGCACGCAGACGACGGCGCTGAGCACCGCCCTCTTCAACAACGGCGCGTCCTGCGGGGCGTGCTTCACGATCGCGTGCGACACGCGCAAGTCGCGGATGTGCAAGCCGGGGACCTCCATCACCGTCACGGCCACCAACTTCTGCCCGCCCAACTACGCGCTCGCCGGCGACAACGGCGGCTGGTGCAACCCACCGCGGCAGCACTTCGACATGGCCCAGCCGGCGTGGGAGACCATCGCTGTGTACAAGGCCGGCATCGTCCCCGTCAACTACAGGAGGGTGCGCTGCCAGCGGAGCGGCGGGATCAGGTTCACCATCAACGGGCACAGCTACTTCGAGCTGGTGCTGGTGACCAACGTGGGCGGCAGCGGTGGCGTGGCGCAGATGTGGATCAAGGGCTCCCGCACCAACTGGATGGAGATGAGCCGGAACTGGGGCGCAAACTGGCAGAGCAACGCCAAGCTCGACGGGCAGAGCCTCTCGTTCCGCGTCAAATCCGACGACGGCCGCGTCGTCACGGCCAACGACGTCGCGCCGCCCGGGTGGTGGTTCGGCGGCACGTACACGTCCGGGGCTCAGTTGTACTGACCCATCCATGTGCATATCCATGCTGCATGAAACCAAATTTATACGGTATTCGTGTAATCACTGCTTATCGGTGGCCAAATTAACCAGACGATCGATCGAGAAGACCACGCCGCCTGCACTGCACGAATGATGTTTATGTACGTATTTATCAGTGTGTTTCTGGATTGTGTGTCGTTCCATTGATCAGTGTATTTGGCTACCGGTTGGATATTCACGCACGTTCAGCCGCAGGAATGTGCTTTTTTCCCCCAAAGTATATATGTTTCCGTCTATAAGCTTATTGCATTGTGAGTATCAGTTTTCTCTCTCTGACTCTCTAGAATCATGTACAAACTAAATAAGAAATGGTTTTGCTGAATCAAACTTGTCTAGATATTTTCAGTGTGAAAGTTGACATCCGCCCACGTGTCAGCCCTCTATTGGCGAGCATCCTCCACGGGGAGGTCCTATGGGCGTGTTTGGTTGCCCGCATGAGGTCCAACCAGGCCCGCGCGGGAAGGATTGGGTTTGTTTGGTAGCCCGCATACACTATTGGGCCTGCATCGCACGCTTCTTAAAGCATCTCAGGGCCTGACTCACTGAAAACGCACGAATCGGCAGTTTCTCCAGGGCCAGGCCCGAGCGGTGCACGTGGGCGGGCGCGGATGCACGCGCGCAGGCACGCTCGAGAAGCCGCGTTGCTTCCTGAAGCACTGGCAGTTATTAGCCTCACCGCCCCTCACCGCTCCCTCTCCCCACTCTTCCCCACTCTCCCAACTCTCACCGGCGGCGGCAGATCGGAGCAGAGGAAGAAGACCACCGGACACCATCACCGGCGGCGGCGGATCGGAGCAGAGGAAGAAGACCACCGGACTCCATCAATGGCGGTAAGCACTTCTCTCTCTTCGACATGAACGCTAGATTCGATCGACGGCGATAGATTCGATCCACAGCGGACGGGAATGGGGAATAGAGGTAGCTAAGCATAGGGCTAATTCATACTAGTGCATATCAGTTCATACGAGTTCATACATGCAAGATCGGTAGACTTTGGGATTGGGGGATAGGGGAATAGGGGGAATAGGGGAAAAGGGGGTACAGAACGGACACCGGCTGACCGCGGCGGCCGTCAATAGCGTGGAGCGGCTGATCGAGTCGCTGGCCTTCATCTTCTTCTTCATCGCCGTGCGGGCCGGCGGGTCATCCTCGTCGTCCTCGGCGGAGTCGAGGTCGATCTGCCAGGTAGGACGGACTGGCTCCGGCGCCCTAGCTGGCATGTGCACCGCCTCTTCCTCCTCCTCCTTAGGCTCCCCGCCGATGACCGCTGGCGGCGCGATATCCGTCTCCCAGTACACTGGGGCACGGCGGTCATTAGGAGCAAAGTAAGTCTTGTACTTGCGCCACTTCTTCCTCTGTTTAGGGTCGTCGGAGACGGCCTAATTCATGGCCTAGCTAAGGATGTCAACTGCCATCGCGCCCTTCGCTGGGTCAGGAATTGTTGGAAATATGCCCTAGAGGCAATAATAAAAGGATTATTATTATATTTCCTTGTTCATGATAATTGTCTTTTATTCATGCTATAACTGTATTATCCGGAAATCGTAATACACGTGTGAATACATAGACCATAATATGTCCCTAGTAAGCCTCTAGTTGACTAGCTCGTTGATCAACAGATAATCATGGTTTCCTGACTATGGACATCAGATGTCATTGATAACGGGATCACATCATTAGGAGAATGATGTGATGGACAAGACCCAATCCTAAGCATAGCACAAGATCATGTAGTTCGTTTTGCTAGAGCTTTTCCAATGTCAAGTATCTTTTCCTTAGACCATGAGATCGTGTAACTCCCGGATGCCGTAGGAGTGCTTTGGGTGTACCAAATGTCACAACGTAACTGGGTGACTATAAAGGTGCACTACAGGTATCTCCGAAAGTATCTGTTGGGTTGACACGGATCGAGACTGGGATTTGTCACTCCGTATGACGGAGAGGTATCTCTGGGCCCACTCGGTAATGCATCATCATAATGAGCTCAAAGTGACCAAGTGGTTGGTCACGGGATCATGCATTACGGTACGAGTAAAGTGACTTGCCGGTAACGAGACTGAACGAGGTATTGGGATACCGACGATCGAGTCTCGGGCAAGTAACGTACCGATTGACAAAGGGAATTGAATACGGGGTTGTTTAATCCTCGACATCGTGGTTCATCCGATGAGATCATCGAGGAGCACGTGGGAGCCAACATGGGTATCCAGATCCCGCTGTTGGTTATTGCCCGAGAGTCGTCTCGGTCATGTCTACGTGTCTCCCGAACCCGTAGGGTCTACACACTTAAGGTTCGGTGACGCTAGGGTTATTAGGAAGACTTGTATGTGATTACCGAATGTTGTTCGGAGTCCCGGATGAGATCCCGGACGTCACGAGGAGTTTCGGAATGGTCCGGAGGTGAAGATTTATATATGGGAAGTTGTCATGCGGACACCAAAAAGTTTCGGGGGCATATCGGTATTGTACCAGGGCCACCAGAGAGGTTCCGGGGGTCCACCCCTCTCGGAGGGCCTCATGGGCCGCAAGGGGCAGGGAACCAACCCCTGGAGGGCTGGGCGCCCCCCCCTTGGGCCCATGCGCCTAGGGTTGGGGGGGAAACCCTAGTGGGGGCGCCCCCTTTGCTTGGGGGGCAAGCCCCCCTCCCTGGCCGCCGCCACCCCTCTAGATCTCATCTAGAGGGGCCGGCCCCCCTTGCCCCTTCCCTATAAATAGAGGGCTGAGGGGAGGGCTGCTGGACACAACCAAGGCGCAGCCCCTCCCCTCCCCAACACCTCTCCTCCTCCGTCATGAGCTTGGTGAAGCCCTGTCGGAGTACTGCTGCTCCACCACCACCACGCCGTCGTGCTGCTGATGGAGCCATCTTCCTCAACCTCTCCTTCCCCCTTGCTGGATCAAGAAGGAGGAGACGTCGTCCGTTCCGTACGTGTGTTGAACGCGGAGGTGCTGTCCGTTCGGCACTTGGTCATCGGTGATTCGAATCACGGCGAGTACGACTCCATCATCACCCTTCCATTGAACGCTTCCGCACGCGATCTACAAGTGGTATGTAGATGCAATCTCTCTCCCATGACTCGTTGCTTAGATGAACTCATAGATGGATCTTGGTGAAACCGTAGGAAAATTTTTAATTTTCTGCAACGTTCCCCAACAGTGGCATCATGAGCTAGGTCTATGCGTAGTTCTCTATTGCACGAGTAGAACACAATTTTGTTGTGGGCGTAGATCTTGTCAACTTGCTTGCCACTACTAGTCTTTTCTTGCTTCAACGGTATTGTGGGATGAAGCGGCCCGGACCAACCTTACACGTACGCTTACGTGAGACCGGTTCCACCGACTGACATGCACTAGTTGCATAAGGTGGCTGACGGGTGTCTGTCTTTCCCACTTTAGTTGGAGAGGGTTCGATGAAAAGGGTCCTTATGAAGGGTAAATAGAAGTTGACAAAATCACGTTGTGGTTATTCGTAGGTAAGAAAACGTTCTTGCTAGAACCCAATTGCAGCCACGTAAAAGATGCAACAACAATTAGAGGACAACTAACTTGTTTTTGCAGCAATTGACATGTGATGTGATATGGCCAAAAGTTGTGATGAATGATGAATGATATATTGTGATGTATGAGATCATGTTCTTATAATAGGAATCACGACTTGTATTTCGATGAGTATGACAACCGGCAGGAGCTATAGGAGTTGTCTTTATTTTTGTATGACCTGCGTGTCATTGAAGAACGCCATGTAAATTACTTTACTTTATTGCTAAACACGTTAGCCATAGAAGTAGAAGTAGTCGTTGGCGTGACAACTTCATGAAGACACGATGATGGAGATCATGATGATGGAGATCATGGTGTCATGCCGGTGACAAAGATGATCATGGAGCCCTGAAGATGGAGATCAAAGGAGCTATATGATATTGGCCATATCATGTCACTACTATATAATTGCATGTGATGTTTATTATGTTTATGCATCTTGTTTACTTAGAACGACGGTAGTAAATAAGATGATCCCTTACAACAATTTCAAGAAGTGTTCTCCCCTAACTGTGCACCGTTGCTAAAGTTCGTCGTTTCGAAGCACCACGTGATGATCGGGTGTGATAGATCCTTACGTTCACATACAACGGGTGTAAGACAGTTTTACACATGCAAAACACTTAGGGTTAACTTGACGAGCCTAGCATGTACAGACATGGCCTCGGAACACAGAGACCAAAAGGTCGAACACGAGTCGTATGGAAGATACGATCAACATGGAGATGTTCACCGACGATGACTAGTCCGTCTCACGTGATGATCGGACACGGCCTAGTCGACTCGGATCGTGTAACACTTAGATGACTAGAGGGATGTCTAATCTGAGTGGGATTTCATTGTAATAATTTGATTAGATGAACTTAATTATCATGAACTTAGTCTAAAAACCTTTGCAAATATGTCTTGTAGATCAAATAGCCAACGCTCATGTCAACATGAACTTCAACGTGTTCCTAGAGAAAACCAAGCTGAAAGATGATGGCAGCAACTATACGGACTGGGTCCGGAACCTGAGGATCATCCTCATAACTGCCAGGAAACAATATGTCCTAGAAGGACCGCTAGGTGATGCACCCGTTCCAGAGAACCAAGACGTTATGAATGCTTGGCAGTCTCGTGCTGATGATTACTCCCTCGTTTAGTGCGGCATGCTTTACAGCTTAGAACCGGGGCTCCAAAAGCGTTTTGAGCAACACGGAGCATATGAGATGTTCGAGGAGCTGAAACTAGTTTTCCAAGCTCATGCCCGGGTCGAGAGATATGAAGTCTCCGACAAGTTCTATAGTTGTAAGATGGAGGAAAATAGTTCTGTCAGTGAGCACATACTCAAAATGGCTGGGTTGGACAACCGCCTGACCCAGCTGGACATTAACCTCCCAGACGAGGCGGTCATTGACAGAATCCTTCAGTCGCTCCCACCAAGCTACAATAGCTTTGAGATGAACTACAATATGCAGGGGATGGTGAAGACCATTCCTGAAGTATTTTCAATGCTGAAGTCAGCAGAGGTTGAAATCAAGAAAGAACATCAAGTGTTGATGGTCAATAAGACCACTAAGTTCAAGAAGGGCAAGGGCAAGAAGAACTTCAAGAAAGACGGCAAGGATGTTGCCGCGCCCGGTAAGCCAGTTGCCGAGAAGAAGTCAAAGAATGGACCCAAGCCTGAGACTGAGTGCTTTTATTGCAAAGGGAAGGGTCACTGGAAGCGGAACTGCCCCAAATACTTAGCGGATAAGAAGGCCGGCAACACCAAAGGTATATTTGATATACATGTAATTGATGTGTACCTTACCAGTACTCGTAGTAACTCCTGGGTATTTGATACTGGTGCCGTTGCTCATATTTGTAACTCACAGCAGGAGCTGCGGAATAAGCGGAGACTGGTGAAGGGCGAGGTGACGATGCGCGTCGGGAATGGTTCCAAGGTCGATGTGATCGCCGTCGGCACGCTACCTCTACATTTACCTACGGGATTAGTTATAAACCTTAATAATTGTTATTTAGTGCCAAGTTTGAGCATGAACATTGTATCTGGATCTCGTTTGATACGAGATGGCTACTCATTTAAATCCGAGAATAATGGTTGTTCTATTTATATGAGAGATATGTTTTATGGTCATACCCCAATGGTCAATGGTTTATTCTTAATGAATCTCGAGCGTAATATTACACATATTCATAGTGTGAATACCAAAAGATGTAAAGTTGATAACGATAGTCCCACATACTTGTGGCACTGCTGCCTTGGTCACATTGGTGTCAAGCGCATGAAGAAGCTCCATGCTGATGGACTTTTAGAGTCTCTCGATTATGAATCATTTGACACATGTGAACCATGCCTCATGGGCAAAATGACCAAGACTCCGTTCTCCGGAACAATGGAGCGAGCAACCAACTTGTTGGAAATCATACATACCGATGTGTGCGGTCCAATGAGCGTTGAGGCTCGCGGAGGATATCGTTATGTTCTCACTCTCACTGATGACTTGAGTAGATAAGGGTATGTCTACTTAATGAAACACAAGTCTGAGACCTTTGAAAAGTTTAAGGAATTTCAGAATGAGGTAGAGAATCAACGTGACCGAAAGATAAAGTTCCTACGATCAGATCGTGGAGGAGAATATTTAAGTCACAAATTTGGTACACACTTAAGGAAATGTGGAATCGTTTCACAACTCACGCCGCCTGGAACACCTCAGCGTAATGGTGTGTCCGAACGTCGTAATCGCACTCTATTGGATATGGTGCGGTCTATGATGTCTCTTACCGATTTACCGCTATCATTTTGGGGATACGCTCTAGAGACAACTACATTCACTTTAAATAGGGCACCGTCTAAATCCGTTGAGATGACACCGTATGAATTATGGTTTGGGAAGAAACCTAAGCTGTCGTTTCTAAAAGTTTGGGGATGCGATGCTTATGTCAAGAAACTTCAACCTGAAAAGCTCGAACCCAAGTCGGAAAAATGTGTCTTCATAGGATACCCTAAGGAAACCATTGGGTATACCTTCTACTTAAGATCCGAGGGCAAGATCTTTGTTTCCAAGAACGGATCCTTTCTGGAAAAAGAGTTTCTCTCGAAAGAAGTAAGTGGGAGGAAGGTAGAACTCGATGAAGTACTACCTCTCGAATGGGAAAGTAGTGCAACTCAGGAAAATGTTCCTGTGATGCCTAGACCAACTGAAGAGGAAAATAATGATGATGATCAAGGTACTTCGGATCAAGTTGCTACTGAACTTCGTAGGTCCACAAGGACACGTTCCGCACCAGAGTGGTACGGCAACCCTGTCCTGGAAATCATGTTGTTAGACAACGGTGAACCTTCGAACTATGAAGAAGCGATGGCGGGCCCAGATTCCAAAAAATGGCTTGAAGCCATGAAATCCGAGATAGAATCCATGTATGAAAACAAAGTATGGACTTTGACAGACTTGACCGATGATCGATGAGCGATAGAAAACAAATGGATCTTTAAGAAGAAGACGGACGCGGATGGAAATGTTACCATCTATAAAGCTCGACTTGTCGCTAAGGGTTATCGACAAGTTCAAGGGATTGACTACGACGAGACATTCTCTCCCGTAGCGAAGCTGAAGTCCGTCCGAATCATGTTAGCAATTGCCACATACTATGATTATGAGATATGGCAGATGGACATCAAAACGGCATTCCTTAACGGGCATCTTAAGGAAGAGCTGTATATGATGCAGCCGGAAGGTTTTGTCGACCCTAAGAATGCTAACAAAGTATGCAAGCTCCAGCGATCCATTTATGGGCTGGTGCAAGCATCTCGGAGTTGGAATATTCGCTTTGATGAGATGATCAAAGCGTTTGGGTTTATGCAGACTTATGGAGAAGCCTGCGTTTACAAGAAAGTGAGTGGGAGCTCTGTAGCATTTCTCATATTATATGTAGATGACATACTCTTGATGGGAAATGATATAGAACTTTTGGACAGCATTAAGGCCTACTTGAACAAGTGTTTTTCAATGAAGGACCTTGGAGAAGCTGCTTATATATTAGGCATCAAGATCTATAGAGATAGATCGAGACGCCTCATAGGTCTTTCAAAAAGCACATACATTGATAAGATTTTGAAGAAGTTCAAAATGGATCAGTCCAAGAAGGGGTTCTTGCCTGTATTGGAAGGTGTGAGATTGAGCTCGGCTCAATGCCCAACCACGGTAAAAGATAAAGAAGAGATGAGTGTCATCCCCTATGCTTCAGCCATAGGTTCTATTATGTATGCCATGCTGTGTACCAGACCTGATGTAAACCTTGCCGTAAGTTTGGTAGGAAGGTACCAAAGTAATCCCGGCAAGGAACACTGGACAGCGGTCAAGAATATCATGAAGTACCTGAAAAGGACAAAGGACATGTTTCTCGTTTATGGAGGTGACGAAGAGCTCGTCGTAAAGGGTTACGTCGACGCTAGCTTCGACACAGATCTGGATGACTCTAAGTCACAAACCGGATACGTGTATATGTTGAATGGTGGAGCAGTGAGCTGGTGCAGCTGCAAGCAGAGCGTCGTGGCGGGATCTACATGTGAAGCGGAGTACATGGCAGCCTCGGAGGCAGCACATGAAGCAATTTGGGTGAAGGAGTTCATCACCGACCTAGGAGTCATACCCAATGCGTCGGGGCTGATCAAACTCTTCTGTGACAACACTGGAGCTATTGCCCTTGCCAAGGAGCCCAGGTTTCACAAGAAGACCAGGCACATCAAGCGTCGCTTCAACTCCATCCGTGAAAATGTTCAAGATGGAGACATAGATATTTGCAAAGTACATACAGATCTGAATGTCGCAGATCCGTTGACTAAACCTCTCTCGCGAGCAAAACATGATCAACACCAGAACTCTATGGGTGTTCGATTCATAACAATGTAACTAGATTATTGACTCTAGTGCAAGTGGGAGACTGTTGGAAATATGCGCTAGAGGCAATAATAAAAGGATTATTATTATATTTCCTTGTTCATGATAATTTTCTTTTATTCATGCTATAACTGTATTATCCAGAAATCGTAATACACATGTGAATACATAGACCATAATATGTCCCTAGTAAGCCTCTAGTTGACTAGCTCGTTGATCAACAGATAATCATGGTTTCCTGACTATGGACATCAGATGTCGTTGATAACAGGATCACATCATTAGGAGAATGATGTGATGGACAAGACCCAATCCTAAGCATAGCACAAGATCGTGTAGTTCATTTTGCTAGAGCTTTTCCAATGTCAAGTATCTTTTCCTTAGACCATGAGATCGTGTAACTCCCGGATGTCGTAGGAGTGCTTTGGGTGTACCAAACGTCACAACGTAACTGGGTGACTATAAAGGTGCACTACAGGTATCTCCGAAAGTATCTGTTGGGTTGACACGGACCGAGACTGGGATTTGTCACTTCGTATGACGGAGAGGTATCTCTGGGCCCACTCGGTAATGCATCATCATAATGAGCTCAAAGTGACCAAGTGGTTGGTCACAGGATCATGCATTACGGTACGAGTAAAGTGACTTGCCGGTAACGAGACTGAACGAGGTATTGGGATACCGATGATCGAGTCTCGGGCAAGTAACGTACCGATTGACAAAGGGAATTGAATACGGGGTTGTTTAATCCTCGACATCGTGGTTCATCCGATGAGATCATCGAGGAGCACATGGGAGCCAACATGGGTATCCAGATCCCGCTGTTGGTTATTGCCCGAGAGTCGTCTCGGTCATGTCTACGTGTCTCCCGAACCCGTAGGGTCTACACACTTAAGGTTCGGTGACGCTAGGGTTATTAGGAAGACTTGTATGTGATTACCGAATGTTGTTCGGAGTCCCAGATGAGATCCCGGACGTCACGAGGAGTTCCGGAATGGTCCGGAGGTGAAGATTTATATATGGGAAGTTGTCATGCGGACACCAAAAAGTTTCGGGGGCATATTGGTATTGTACCGGGGCCACCAGAGAGGTTCCGGGGGTCCACCGGGAGGGGCCACCCCTCTCGGAGGGCCTCATGGGCCGCAAGGGGCAGGGAACCAGCCCCTGGAGGGCTGGGCGTGCCCCTCCTTGGGCCCATGCGCCTAGGGTTGGGGGGAACCCTAGTGGGGGCGCCCCCTTTGCTTGGGGGGCAAGCCCCCCTCCCTGGCCGCCGCCCCCCTCTAGATCTCATCTAGAGGGGCGGGCCCCCCTTGCCCCTTCCCCTATAAATAGAGGGGTGAGGGGAGGGCTGCTGGACACAACCAAGGCGCAGCCCCTCCCCTCCCCAACACCTCTCCTCCTTCGTCACGAGCTTGGCGAAGCCCTGTCGGAGTACTGTTGCTCCACTACCACCACGCCGTCATGCTGTTGCTGGAGCCATCTTCCTCAACCTCTCCTTCCCCCTTGCTGGATCAAGAAGGAGGAGACGTCGTCCGTTCCGTACGTGTGTTGAACGCGGAGGTGCTGTCCGTTCGGCACTTGGTCATCGGTGATTCGAATCACGGCGAGTACGACTCCATCATCACCCTTCCATTGAACGCTTCCACACACGATCTACAGGTGGTATGTAGATGCAATCTCTCTCCCATGACTCGTTGCTTAGATGAACTCATAGATGGATCTTGGTGAAACCGTAGGAAATTTTTTAATTTTCTGCAACGTTCCCCAACAGGAATCACCGTCTTTGGCTCATCTTGAGTGGCCTTCATGAGCACGGCATTGAATTCGTTCTGCATGTCCGGCATAGAGCCGAAGTTCGAGCACACCTCCATGGTGTTCTCGAACTTGGTTCGGTCATCAGCCTACCACCCGAGGAAGAAGGCCCTCCAGCCAATACCCCAAGGGAAGGGGTTGCCGTTGGAGCTGGAGCTAGAGCTCATGGCGATGGAGAGGAGGAAGGTTGACAGTGAGAGAAGAGAGGGGGTGGGTAAATAGTGGTGGGCAGGGTGAGTAAATATAGGGGGGTGGAGAGGAGAAGAGTGATAGTCATGTCATTTTAACTACAAGCTCTTGAATTAGCCATGAACTCTGTGCAATGCCTGACTCCATGACTTGTGTGCAGATCGAGGATAGCAATGAGATGGGCACGGAGGTGCTCCCGGCCGTTGACAGCAAGGGCAAGCAGCCCCTTCACCCAATGCCTAACGAGGTTGAGCTGCCGCCCACCGCCGAGGAAGACCCGAAGACGCCTGAGGGTGGCGACGACGAGGACATGGAAGAGCCCCCCAGCAACAAGCGCCGCAACTACGACCACTACCATCAGGAGGATGGCCCAACCCACTTCTGCAAGGTCATCCTTGCACCGAAGCTTGAGAGCATCCCCATTCCCTTGGACTTCACCAAGCACTTCGTCGCGGTGCCGACGGAGTTCAAGCTCAGGAACAACACCGGCTGCTCTTGGAAGGTGACAGTCAAGCTGATGAGCGACAGGGTGACCCTGGATCAGGGTTGGGCCACCTACGCAGCCGTTCATCAGATCAAGATCGGCTACATGGTGACATTCAAGCTCCTCACTCCCGACACCCTCAAGGTCATCATCTTCGACGACGATGGCATTGAGGTCGTCAACAAGTTCGGGAAGCATGACGAAGCCTTCGCCGCCAAGGAGTAGGGCCGAGGCCCCTCCATTTTAATTACTATCGAGTCTGCTTTGAACTATTTATGGTTTATGCGTTGAACTGTTATATCTACGGTACTGCTTATATCTGAATTATGCTAGTTGATGCTCTGTTTATACTCTATTGTGCTTATGATGTGTGCTGGCGAAGTGTGGTGGTAACTTCACCCTAGCCAAAGAGGTTACCACACATCAGGCCTTGCATACAATCAAACACCATGCCTTGGGTTTGTGCACTAACATGCAGGCAACCAAACACCAGGCAGTGTGGTTCAGCCCATGCAGGTAAGAGGGCATGCAGGCAACCAAACAACATGCATATGGTGCATTTGAGGCTGCATTTGCATAACCAGGTTGGATGGAGAAGTGTATGCAATGCGGGTACTGTGGAGCTGTTTGGTTTGAGCCCCAGCTAGCCCTACCAAAACTTTGGCATGACCAAAGCATGGGCATGACCAAACTTTTGGCAAGTTGTTGTTGTTTGGATTGTGACCATTATATCCACCAAAATTTTGACAACTGGGATCTTTGTTTTGTTTGGTTTGCGACCATCTAAACCTCCTGATGATTATACTAGTTATGGAAATATTTGAATGCATCTACTGTTTAAAATTAAGAAAATATATAGATCAAAACTTAGATGAAATCGATGTGAAAATGAAATCGTCAAAATAATAGTGTAAGTCATTGTTGCACTTGTAAGCCGCTAAGTAGTTAATTGTCCCCAGCAGCATACATCAGGCATTCTTCTAATCTAAAGCACAGCTCTACGTACTTGTAGAGTGGAAAAGCGCTGCTGGTTGGTGACAAATCAACATATTCTGCTCCACCAAAATACGTGGGCGAGCCAACTTTTTGGCAGGGCTAGTGGGAAGCTGCTGGCGCCTTCAGGAATCGAACTCGCACCAAACGAGAAGGCATTGGCTTGTTCGAGCTAGGAAGACCACCACACCAATTGGCCACTTGTGATTTTTAATAGCACGAAGTGTACGTGAACTAGTATGGCCGCCCTGCTTATTCATCTTTAAGTTTATTTATTGGACTTTTTTTCAAACTATGATTATTTTTATAGAAAATTCGGAAACTATACGTCTTGATGCACAAAAATCGAATCTATGACACGTCGACCACCTGCTGGCCGAAGATGAGCTTTTCGGCCAACTCCAAGCCAAAGTAGAGTCTTTGGTCTACTTGCAACCGAAGAGTGGTGGAACAGCGCCGAAGAGCACTTTTTGGTCATCTATAGGCCGAAGAGTACTCTTTGGTCATCTGTAGGCCAAAGAGCCCTCTGGGACCCATGCAACTTCGTCCTACCGTTTACGCAAAGAGATGGTCCTACAGGACACTTCGGCCTACAAAATAAGGCAAGTGACAAGTTAGCTGCTTTTGGTCGTCCTAATAATAGGACTATGACTTGGTTAGGGTCAGGTCCTCCTGAAGTTTTGAAGATAGTTGCTGAGGATTGTAATGAGACCTTGATTGAGTAATACAAAGTTTGAGCTCGCAACCCGCAAAAAAAAAAAGACAAGTTAGCTACTTTTGGTCGTCTTAATAATAGGACTACTAGATCATCGAAGGCGCGCGTTGCCGCGCCCGTCCATTTTTGTAATAGAATGGTAGGAAATGTAGTAAGTACACATAAAACATTGGAGTTAAATTTGCATAAAGTTACACACATATTTGTTGGTTACCAAAGAGCAGAATTTAATGAGTTCACGGGGAAATAATGCGGTGCTAGGTGACCATAGAACATGCAAACACAAAATATTGAGAATAATTCCCTACAATAATCTTACAAGCACAAAAGACATGTGCTGAAGCTTTAAGGACAAAATACAAATTACCAATCGGGAAGAAGTTTCTTTTTTTTTTCTTTTTTTTTTGAAACGGAGGCAAAAGTTTTGCCTCATCCATTAATTAAGAAGAAGAGAGTTGCCTAGTTAATTTATGGAAAACCAGGCGAAAACCATCACAACCATGCTCAAAAGCACGACCCCATCCACATGTGAACTACTCCCGAATCATGAAGCCACGGGACCGAAGCACCCAACACACTACTACTGCAACCCACAACATATGGGTCACTGTACTGCAAAAGAAAACCAATCGACATAATGCAACTCGAAGAAAACACATTGACGAAAACCACCCCCATGACCAAGCACACATCTGCAACTCAGAAAGCCGAGAACCATCCATCATGGAACCATTTGCGCCTCCCCTCTAGCGCTATCCTTCTTGCTTTTCCTCCTGCAAGATTTCTCTTTGAGGATGCCAGATCTAGAGTTAGCGCCACCCTTCTTGTGCTTCTCCCTCAAAGCTTTTTCCTCCAAGAGGCATCCAATCGTCTTTCCAGAATTTTCAGAGTCCAGGTTGGCTAGGAATTCACATATCTTGGTGGCTAAAAGGACACCAGGATTAGGCACCAACACTCCGGCCACAACAATTTTATCAGCCATAGGAACCACACCTCCAAAGGGTTCAAGCGATCGCATGTTAGCCATGTCTGGACCATCACCCTCCACACATGCATACTCCGACTGACTAGGCTCCAACGGAGGTGGAGAGGGCGTCGAGGCAACCGTCACCGCCCCAAGCGAGCCCACCTTCGAGCCCAACGGAAGAAGTTTCTCAATATATCGCAAGGCATCATGGATACATTCAATATTAGATAATGTTGTGCAAGTATGTCAACATTAAAAGCTTGTATTTGCTCTCATTAAAAGCTTGTATTTGCTCTCGTGCAAAGTTGTTTGTAAAAATACTATAACCTGCAGTAGTAGAAGAATGCCTAACCAGTGAACTATGGAACAGCAGGTTGACTTTCATCCCATCAAAAATATATGCATTGTGAAGTCACACTGTATAAGCTATCGTCCATGCAAAATATAAATTACCAACATTAAAATTAACAGCCTCTTCATTTGGATGGCAATCTAAATACAATGCTCTGGAACACTGTTTTTTGTCTGATACATTGCAAATATTCATGAAGTCAATCAAATAGGAAAGTAGCAAGCTTCTAGAAACAAACGGTCCAGTTAATTATGGAACAGATATTGGTAGAATCAAGTGGTTAACACACTGCGAACCATTGCGGATATCCATAATAGAATTTTGGAACTTGCTTCAGTAATTTACCTTCTCTAAATTTATAGTCTAAGAACTGTGTATTATATCCATTCAGAAATTTGTAAAAAATGGTAACTTCTATTATCTATGTCTTAATTTAGAATACATATCATCTAAGAACTGTTGATTACATCCATTGAGAAATTTCTGAAGAATGGTAACTCCAACAAACTACAGTAGAGAAACTCTCTCACTCACCTTCATACCAGCCGAAGAATAGCAATCAACACGAGGAGCAGACATTATCCAAGGTTATCATAATTAAGGTCACCGAATTATCTCTAACATGAATAATGGCAAATGATGTTGAGCACACGTATAACTCTGTAACTTTTCTGTTCCCTTATTTTGAAGCCTTGCCTCATACCACTATTCTGACAAAGAATGCCAAGTATGAACATCACTCACTGCATGGATTCAAAACAGCGACATCAAATTAACACCTGCCTTCACCTTTTTCAAGTGGCATAAGGGTATGATTGTAAAAGTATATATATCCTGTAAATTACATTTCTTACTTATGCGTGCAATCAATTTTTTCATGTATTATAAATCCTAACTTACAACTATACCATCATACACCCATAATGATAATGGGATGAATTGTGTTCTGTCACCTTGACCCAACACGCGGTAGACATTCTTGATCTGCCCACAAAAACAACTTGGTGCATCAGCAATGATATAAAAAATCCGATGTGGATCACATGACTAATATTGTAATCTCCATAAGCATTTCTAAATTTTAAACTATTGTTTCTCGTGATGAACAAAGAGACCATTTCCCTATTGCATACAAAGGGCAGTACTGAAGCACCTTTTTTACACAAGAACAAAATAGAGATTCAACTACTGATAAAATGAGAAATTTAGCAATGAATATTAAGTAGGAAAACTACAGTTCAAAGCTTTGGTTCCGTACTGTGGCTTCTCAATACCACAAAGTATATAACATCAGGTGGTGAGGAAAAAATTCTTACGAGTCCGTACAAAACATACCCCACCAATGAAATAATGTAGAAATCAGTACCTCGCCTTCAAAATCCGTCAAGCTAGAAAATGTAGAGTAGGTAAAAATATCAACCACCCAAATTTTGGTTAGCTTCGGATATAAAAGTAGGAAAATGAGCAATAGAATGTTAAATAGAAAAAGTTCTTGTCATGTTCTAGTGCCTCTACAGACTGCTAAAGATCGATGTCATGCCAATTTTGCCTGTTGGAGCTTGTTAGTTCGGATTTAGCATTCAGATATTGGCACTTCAGAATGGGCACTGAAATTACTAATATTGCAGTATACTTTTGAACATGCCAAAGCAATTATGTTTCAATTTTTTTTATAAAGCTTTGAACTTTTTGGTATTAAAAAAAGAATGTCACATTGTAGTCAATTGCACTTTCAAAAAGGATGATGTGGGCATTCAAACATAATACTCTCTGGCAAAAAACATTAAAGTAGAAATCAGTGCCTCGCCTTACAACCCAGCAGAACCAGGCCAATCCATCACAACCGAGCTTGAATCCATCAAGCTGGAGAACTTGCATTCATTTTTTTGAGTAGAGAGAACATCATGAATAAAAATAGTGTAAATATGGTGTCAATCGATGATGTCGATATACATAAAAGAATGAACAGCAAGCACATACCACTCATTTAATAGTAGCCCAAGAACAACCACAAGGAAAATGATGGAATGAGAGTCAATCCAATCTCGAGAATAGACACTTGACTGCAAGCCATCAAAATCAGATCAAGGCAAGACAAATCTTAGCACATGCATACATCTAGAATACGAATTGTCAGGGAGGCGTGGACCTTGTATTACCCCCAAATTGATTATCCTGGTACTCCTCGAGCGGCATGTCACGGTGTGCCTGCAACTGGTCAGCGAGGCTGACTGAAGAACACCGTGACGTGCGCCGGATCCGCCCCCTCCATTGCTCTTCGAAACACCTTCAGCGCCCACTGCGGGTTGTGCACCGAGTAGCATCGTGTCCGCCTAACCGGCGCCCAAAAAATCAGATGCCACACATCCACACATCAGGTAGCGCGGTGGCGCGACCGTAAGGGAAGGAGGTGCGAACATACCTGCGGCAAAGTGGTCACGGGCTTGTTTACCGGACGGCTGGCAGCGAAAAGAAGATGGGTCGTGGAGTGGTGCAGAAGAGCTCCACGCGCAGGAGCATCATGTCCACTGTCTTCTTCGCCTCTCCTCAGCTCCGCCGGGAAAATCTGCATCACGCCATGCCCATATCATCATTGTCTCTCTCCAGTTTCACCGGGCAAGTTGTCGGGCATCGCTGCTCCGGTTGCTCTTGCCGGCGACGGTGTCGGGAGGACTCGCCTAGGTCGCGAGAGATGTTGGGGAGGGGAGGATCCGTCGTCACGGGCGAGAGGATCGGCGCGGGTGGCCACGAGGCGGGCGAGGGACGCGGAGGCATAGGCGGCGACATCGGCGTGAAGGGAAGCGAGGAGGGAGGAGATGCCGTCGTGGGCGGCGGCGGGGAGAGGAGGGGGTAACCTGAGCAGCGTAGGAAGGGAGGGAGATGCCGTCGTGTAAGGCTGAACCGGGCTTAACCTTGGGCCGAGCAGGAGACATGGCCCAATTAACGACAGGGCTGCAAAATAGCTACGGGAGTAGCTGCCCTTGCGACTTCAGGCCCAGTTCGTGGCGAACATAGCGTTTACTTTAGATCTGACGGCCATTAACGTTTAACAAACGAAATCAAACGGCCAGAAATGCCTAATTCATAAGAGGACAGGGATTAGGTGCAGTCTTACTGTTCTTAATGACTTGGTTAGGGTCAGGTCCTCCTGAAGTTTTGAAGATAGTTGCTGAGGATTGTAATGAGACCTTGATTGAGTAATACAAAGTTTGAGCTCGCAAAAAAGAAAAAACGGGCTACAGTATTACTCTCTCTGTGACAGTGCACGAGGCAGTCCGTCCTAGGAAGGCTACACCCCTCCTAAATCGCCCAAGCTTCCAAACCCTCCTTCTATGCAGTCTGAAACTCTGAATTGGTGCATTGTATACACCTAATTTGGCCATCCATCCTTGCTTCTGCAGTAGCTCGATGCATCATGTGTGGTTTACAAAGAGTAGCTAGCGAGCGAGGACATCCTTGAGCGCCCTTGCTTGTTCATGGCGACGCGTACGGTTCTGAATCTCTCTGGCTTCCAACTCTAGGAACTCCAGACACGGGGTTGATCAGAACGCCTTAGCTCCTAGGAACTCTCGACGATGGCGGGCATGCTCCTGACGTCGTCCATGGCGACGCGTACGGTTCGGAGGGGGTCGTCGCGGGGGAAGTTGCCGTTGTAGATCACTTCGATGTAGCCGTCGTCACCTGCTGCGCCGGAGACGACGCGGGCGGCGAGCCAGAGCAGGAGGCAGCGCCCCGTCGGCAGGATCCCGGCGCGCGTGCGCACCTTCACCGTCATGCCCTTTTTCACCCGGATCGACGAAGATGGCATCTTCTTCTTGACGTGCTCTGCCCTTGATGTCGTTTCTTGGGTCGACGTCTCCATGGTGGCAGCTCGAGATGGAGCCCGCGCGGTCGGGATGAGCGTGGGTCGGCGCGGCGGGGCGGTGCACCTCCTCTTGGTAACCTCTCCCGTCGCCGTCGGTGCGCAGGCTGCCACTAGGGCTGGCGCGTGCAGACGCAGACGGCATGGCCACTCCGCCCCGCGCGTGCGCGTGCAGGGACGACGGCTTGCTCTGGATCGACGCGTCCTTGCTGATGATTCTGCCTTTGGGCGTGGCGGCGAGCTTCCTGCGCCGGTGGAGCTCGCGGCGGATCGCGCACCGCTCCGAGGACGCTCGCTTCGCCATAAGAGCCGGCATGGCCTGGTCTTTGCCTCTTTGGTGGTGGTTGTGGTTGCGAGGAGTCGATCGGCGAGAAGATTGCGATGAAAAGAGGAGAGGCGCTGTGCTATAGATCAAGCTCGCACGAGGCGGTGGCCTCGCCATGTTGTCGTCGGAGTGGGACTGACCGGAGGCGTAGGAACTAAGCAATTGCGGGGAAGACTGGTTACCAGCGGATTAGATATCTGATGGTATTCGGATTAGACTGCACGTACGTACGTAGATTGCTGAGAGCATTTCCAACAGCCTGCGCAAAAACCGCGCGCGGGATAAACTGCGATTTTAGCGGGCATGGGACGTTTTCGCGTGTTCCAGCGGAGGCAAGAAACTCGGGCGCGCGGTAAACGATTGTGCGCGTGGTGAAAAGCGGGAGCTCGCGCGCTAGATTTGGCGCACCGCTTCCGGCGCGCCTATAAATTGCGGCGCCGGCCACGCGGCCTCCCATCGCTATGCACATTGCCACGCGCTCTCTCCCCGCTTCCTTTGCTTCCTCTGCCGCTTCCCGCACCAACGCGCCACCACCGCGCCACCCTGTTGCCGCAACGCCGGGATCTTCAGGCTACCGCGGCGTCCGCGAGCGCCCCATCCGGTGCCTTCTACGCTGAGATTCGGTCTGGCGACGTCCGCTCGACCTCGGCACGTTCGAGACCGCACACGAAGCCGCCCGCGCGTACGACGTGGCGGCGTGGCGCCTCCAGAGGCCTCGCGCGCAAATGAACTTCCAGCACGTCTGGACGTGCGAGCAGGCACAGGCCGTCGCCCCTCCGCCGCGGCTAATAACTGACGCCAACCGTCAGGAACACCGTCGGCGGCAGTGCCGCCTCTTCATCGCCAAGGCGGATGAGCGAGCCGTGGCCAAGTGGCGCCAGCGCCACCCGGAGGACGTCGCCAACGAGAACGCCTTCTGGACCGAGAGGAGTGCAAGGCGACGCGCGGAACGGGCGGACAGGCGTCGTCGGAAGGCACGGGCGATATCGCGGTGCGATCTAGGAGCGGCATCATTCTTCTCTAGCGACGATGAGTGCTGGGAAGACGCGTGGCTTGATACGTTGGACGACACGGGCGAGGAGGATGACAATGACTCGGAGTAGTTTCTAGTTGCACCATAATTTTTACCTCGGATTAGTGTTATCTATCTATGCTAGATAAACTATCTATGTATCGCTTTTTTTTATCTATGTATCGTTTTTTTATCTATGTCTTATTTGTTTTATGTGTATAGCATAATTTTTTTTGCAGGGCCTGCTGGAGCGGTTCGCACGCGCTATAATTTGCGGCAGCCGCTGGAGCAAGGGCTCCTCGCAAAAACTCGCGAACAGCGCACTGCAAACGTTTATTTAGCGCGCCGTGTGTTTGCGCGGCTGTTGGAGATGCTCTTATCAACGCCGATTGATTACCGGATTCTAGCTCAATGGCCCGCCTGCGTCATCAGGGCATCGGGACAGGGAATCAATCTACCGGACTCAATGGCCAGTGTGGCAATGTACATGGACGCCACCCTCCTCACCTCGCGAGTGAATTGCAACATACCGCCACATTTTAAGTTATGTTCCGGAATTGCCATCAGCGTATCTCCCTTGATTCGGAACTCCGTAAATTCACCTCCTTATGGCTACAGATACAACAAATCAATCTTTTTACTGATAGGGAGGACTCAATCGCTTGGTGTTGGAATGACTCGAAGGTCTACACGGCAGCATACCAATGTCAGTTCATCAGTTCCTTTGCCAATATGCAATTTGACAAAATATGGTCTGCCAAGGTGGAACCCAAGTGCCACTTCTTCATGTGGGTTTGGCTTCGCGGCAGAACACTTACAAATAGCAACCTGGGGACTCATGGGATCCCACACAGTGAGTTTTGCAACCTCTGCGACCAAAGTGATGAGACACCCTTGCACCTCATCCTGAACTGCCCCTACGCCAAATCTGTTTGGTTCCTGGTTGCCGAAGATTTGGACATTCCTCTGCTCATTCCGCCTGTGCAACCTGTAACCTCCATCCACTTGTGGTGGACTGACTTCGCCTCCTGTCTGGATCCGCGGGCCAAGACTGCCGCCATATAAACAGCTTGGAACATATGGAAGGAGAGTAATCGCCGCGTTTTCGAGCACAAGATGCTACATGAGTCAGCTGTCCTGCAACTCATCAAACAGGATATCCTTCAACCAACTCTCTCCGCTCATTGGCTCTCGGATGTTGAGAATAGCCCAGAGCTGGAGCCAGACTAAATCCCTGTTCTTACTTTTGGTGGGGACACCTAAAATCCAGCTCTGTAATGCAACGTTTGTATGTTCGTTTACTCCTTAATATATAGGCAGCTCTAGCTGTCAGTTCCTCAAAAAAAAATTGCTATCACATTTTTTGCTCGGCTAAAATTCTACCATTTTTCTTACTAAAATTCTCAATAAACACTAATGATCAATTTGGACGATTTAATACGGTTTCTGACATGCCGGACCCATTGGTTAGGTCCACGTGGCAGTAAGAGTCAACCACATTCGCGTTGACCGTTAAGTCAGTTGTGAGGCCCACCATCGGGAGTACCATTCTTCTTTGTGGCATTTCGTCGAATGGTTTGCGCGCTGATGGCATCGGGAGGAGTACGACGTGCACCGGCCGGAGCACCATGCCACGGTCACCAGCCGGACCCCCTGGCTGTGTCGCACGTCTCATTAGACATGGTCTCTCCTCCTCTGCCCCCGCGAGCGGTGCCCATCTCCCCTCCACCTCGAGCCGCACTATCTCCCTCCATGGAGCTCCACATCAAACGCTGTGAGCTTGTCGGGGGTGCGGACCAGGCCGGACTCGCGCTCCTTCAGCTCCTTGATGAGGTGGGCGAGCACACCCTCCTTGTACGTCATGGTCATGAGCGCTGGCTGCACCTGCATGGAGTAGAGCGGCGTGCCTCCTCGTGTGCTATCCACGAGTTCACCATGCCCAAGCTCATGGCGCGGGGGCGCGGGGAGCTGGGAACGCGGCGAGCGGTTTGGAGAGGCCGAGGGCGACACGTTCGCCTCGTCTCCCTCTCGGCAGTGAAGCGCGCGCATCGACGGAGCTCTTCAAGTTTGGACCTCCCACCGCTGCTTCCCCACACCACGGCGTCCGCCACGGCCAGCTCGAGCTCAGCTTGCTCCGTACATGAGCGCACACACACGAGCACACTCGCGTACGGCGGCACCCCCGCAACACACGGTCCCCGCTTCGCTTTCGGGCGACGCCAGTGGTTTCGTGTGGCCACTGGACAAGTCCGCGAGCCCGCGGTCGGGCTGGAGCTCTGGGCACGCGGTTCCTATGGGCGGTGTCGCGGGTGCGCGTGCTCGCGCACGGCGCGGAGGGCGCGCCACCCGACCTAGCCTCGTCGCTGCCCTCTGCTGGCTCCTGGCTCTGATGACATTCGCCACGAGCCCGGCTGCTGCCTCCAAACACTGGCCGGCTCGCCGAGGACCACACCCGCATACACGCAAAATTTCGTGTTTTGACACTTTTTGATATAAATTCAGGATCTGATTCCGATTCGGAAGAATTTCGGAATTTGACCCTTTCGCTACCGGCAGGGTCTCTGGCGGTAGGGTTATACAACCTACCGCCTACCGCCAGGGGCCCTGATGGTAGGCTGTATAACCTTACCGCCAGCCCCCCTGGCAGTAGGTTGTGCCAGAGTTTTTGCGTGGAAAACCTTCTGTAACGAAAAAACCGAGTGCCCTGGCGATAGGGTCAACCTACCGCCATAAGTGTTGGAATTTGCTAGTGGGCTTTTGGCGCAAAGCCCAACTAAAATTCTGAAATTCTCTTGGCCCATTTATGCACACATGTGAGTGGAGTGAGTGAGACTAAAGTTTAGTCCCACCTCATAAGTTGAGAGAGTTGCACCTCTTTATAAGGTGAGCTCTCCTACCACTTGTATGAGCATGAGAAAAGGAGACCTACACGCGCGCTCCTCCTCCTCGCTCGCCTCGCCACGCCACGCCACGCCTCGCCTCGCCTCGTCACGACGCGCCGCGGGTTGCGGGTTGCGGGATTGAGCCGAGCCGAGGACAGACCTATGCACGTTGTCTATATTTTTGCTGCTCGGGAAAAAATAATGAGTCATTAATTAATAATTAACGGACGCGTTAATTACTGAAGCGTTTCCGATTCTTTTGGATCGTGACGACTCGGACGTGGGGTTTACTCCCACGACCTACCCGGCCCGCACTATATAGTAAGGCAGACGTCTACCCTAGCCGCGGCCGCTTCGTATGGTTTCTCACCACCGCTCCAGATCATTGCGTCGCCAAGCAAGTCTTCTCCATCCCTCCTTCCGGCGTGCACTGGGAGAAGGAACAGCAGGCCTCCGGAACCCCACCTCTCGTGATCCTGTACGGGAGAGGGGCGATCAGGTTTTTGGGGAGCGCACTCGCGCGACTGCTGGCAGCGACGACTTCGTGAACGACGACTTCTTCCCCGACCTCGGCAACCTCATCCTCGACGACATGGGCGACAACGTCAACGCCGGCGGTGCTGCTCCCGCTGCACCGTACGTGATTCTATCTTTCTTGTTCGAGATCGTGGTAGAATTCATGTTTCTAGTATGTGCCCTAGATGTGATCTGTTCATCTGCTATGCTAGTTCGCATGATTAGTTCAATCTCTGCTACCGTAGTCATGATTTATCTTATGTTTATTCGGATTAAATCTCATAGTAATTTGCTCATATTTCCAACAATCCAAAAACCTGATTATAGGCAATTTACTCCGAGTGGTTTTGCTGCGCATCTGAAGCCACCTGCCTTTAAGGGGGCGCAATATAAGAGGTGGCGCACGAGAGCAGTCTACTGGTTTTAGTCTATTCACTACTAGGGAAAAGCGTAGCAGCATCACGGGTTTTGGCCCTCTCAGTAGCGCGGATACCGGCGCTACTAATAAGGCGCTACAGCTAACGTATAGCAGTAGCGCCTGTTGACCCACGCTACTGCTACACATGAATAGCTGCAGCGCTCTTTAAAAAAGGGCGCTGCTGATATTATCTGCAGCGATGTTTGCAGGGGAGCGCTACTGGTAAGGCGGCGCTACTGCTAAATTTCCCCCCTCTCTACTACTAGTTTTATTAGTTTTTTTCTGCATATTTGTTTTTTATTTGTTTTGTATTTGAATAGGCTTTATACAATAATCTTTAGCATATCATCCACATACAAATGTAATCACATCATATACATAAGTCTCATCAAATCATGTCATCATCATAATCATCATCCAACACAAAGTGGTCTCTCGTCATCAATCTCGAAAATAGCGATACAAGTCTCGATTACTTGCAAATACATCGTGATCCATCTAAACAATGATATACGCGAGAATAGCTATCACTTTGAGTACATGAGTTCGTATCCCTCTCTTGCATTAGCGTTAACCTAAACTAACTACTGCGTGTCGCTCGGAAACCGAAAACCGATACACCTGGGCCTGACACTCCGGCCACTTGTCGTATATATACTCCTGGCATAGCACTTCTTCGCCATCTATGATCTATGCACCTGCATCGTCACATGAGTCGATGATATGCAACATATATAGTTGAGCAACAGAAAGAGACAGACTTGGCAAAAATAGAAACAACATATCATAAGCATAAATAACAAAGTTCATCGTACCCAAAATGCCCTAACTAGAGTGATTTTCGCTAGTCGAGGAGGAGGACGGTTTAATTACATCACAAATAAAGTTTCACCGTGCATAACTCAAAGTTTTGTCATAAAAGAAAGTATGGACTAAACGGACACATTGTCATATATCGACAATCACTCCATCATGTCGTGCCATCCATCCATGTCAGGGAGATAGTCGTCGAGCTTAGTGAAAGGCTTCATCTCGAGACGCTGAGAGGCTATCCATGTTCGGACGTCTTCCCGCGACATTTGTCCTCCTGCGTAGAACATCTCTGTTTTTCCGACGACCTCATTCATGATGATTTGGGCAAGTTCCCGCTGGATGTTATAGAACTCAGCTCGAAGTCGATGATCCTCAATATCTCCTATGTCCTTTGCCCATTGCAGAATATGGGCATCGCCAGATCTAGGTGACATGTGAAGGTTCTGGTGATCTCGTCTGTACTCCAGCATGTGGTGTAGGACATAGAATCCATCATTAAGAGAATCGTTCGGTTGCTGGATGCAGCAGAAGTCGGTCTTATGGCTGAAGGCGGCCCTGCCGCCCCTTCTCTTCTTGTCCCTAACCTCTCCACCCCTTGCTTGGTAGTGAAACATAGCACTGTCGAGAACATCTTTGATGTGGGTGTAATCCTTTTTGTGAATGTTCTTTGACGAGTCCAAGTAAAGAGCGTGGGAGAATCGGGGGTAGAGGATGATGAGGACGACGCGCCCGCCGCTGCACAAAATAAGTACACCTCAAATTAATTAGCCTCCACCGTGCAAATGAATTATTGAAATCGAAGGAAGGATAGCAGCGCGGATGACTTACACGGGATGATAAGGCACGAGAATCACCTCCTTGTCCTTATTGGCGAGCATGAAACTGACGATGTAATCCCTCACGTATTCACGCTGCTCTGCACAGACTCCCAAGAAGCCCTCATGCATGTAGTACGGGTCAGCGACACAGATATGACATATCTGCTCAACCCCAATGATGTAGTTCATGTGCAAGGCATAAAGGCGAACAAACGTAAAATCCAGCTTCTTCATGTGAAACATGTCGAATATGTAATCGAATCGGAGGAAGAACTTATCCGCGGGGAAGCTGTCGACGTACGACATTTGCCGCGGAACGTTAACCACGTAGAGTGGGTATCCTGGATCTTTCGAGGCAATGAGGCCTTTCTCTACCCGCAGCACATCGTCATGAAGTCTCCTTAGATTGCCGAATTTGGCCCGTAGCGCTGTTTCAGGTAGGATTGGTTGACCGGGGATATGCCATTTATCCGCATCGGGGATATCTACACGGTCCTGAAGCTGAGGCTGCTGAGGCGGCTGGATCATAGAATCAGCTTTTTTGCCTTTCCTCGCTCTCTTCCTAGACTTCTTTACTACCGGAAGGTCGTCAATAATACGTTGAGACGGTAATTCAGGCACCGACTCATGACGCTCAAACCCCGAGGAGGCGCCAGTATAGACATACTGTTCAGCACCATCGTCATCCTCATCCTCATCCATGGCGACGTCATCAGAGACTAATGGAGCCACCTGCTTACCCCGTCCGCTATCACCCAACCCGACACCCGACGCTAATTGGGTAGGTGGGGTGTTGATGTTCACACCTTGCTGAGGCTGCGTGTTCGTGGGTGTGCTCCCGGCCGCCTCCAAACGAAGCAGACTCTTTGGCCACAACAGGACCCACCCATTGCAACAATCACCAAGCCGCCGCGGGGTCTCGTCGTCATCCCCCACTAGTATTAGAGGAGGCAAATTCTCGTGGCCCGTTTTGACACTGGCCACGGAAACCTTGAAGACGTTCGGGGGGATCGGCCGGCTGTGGAACAATGGTTCCTTCGGCTCCATTATCGTCGCCTTCCCGACGTCCACCTTCTGTTCGCCGATGGTGTACAATATGGTGCACGGGGTTTCATCGGCCTGCAAAGAAAAATCTGCGACGTGAGACATCCGAAAGGCAACGAAAACGGGAGATTATACATTTATATCGAAGGGGGCCGGTGTGACAGATACCGTGAGGGCGTCGAGCTCAGCCAAAGAGGAGGCACCACCGAGCACGTCCGGTGCGGGAGCCGGTGCGGGAGCAGGTACGGGAGCCGGTGCGGGTGTGCTCCCAAGAAGTCAGCAAGGGGAAAGTCCTCTGCATTTTTTTCTGGATTTTGCCTTGTCCAAGTGAAAACGCCCGTCACCAAGTTAGTAGATATATCTGCAATCGCCTGTTTTGCGGCAGCTACCGCTGTTGCGACTGTCTCAGATGATTTCTTCTCAACCGCAATCTCAACCTTCTTGTCGATGTTTTCTTCAGTTAACCTCCGTCTTTCCTTTCTCTCCTCCGTGGTCTCACGGTAGTACTTCTTCCACGTGGCGCCATCTTCGACACCGTGCACGCGTCCATACGACGGTCGAGTATCCACCGGTTGTTGTTTCAATATGTTCAACGCCCGGTTGAATGGAGTGTCCCACTTGGGCCTCGCCAATGCCTCAGACGGCGAGTCACTTTCGTCCGCAATCTGGTGCTGCTCTCTCTGCAAAAGGCACAAGGATCGTTTACAAATATGACTAACGTGTGCAGTCGAATTGATCAGAAACTAAAATTACCAGCAGTCTCATGAACTCCGTAATGACCGGTGTTGTCTCATAAACCTTCTTCACTGGGTCCCAATGGTGCCGGGCCCTCAGGACGTCACGCTCCTGCAGGACGGTGAAATCCGCCAAGGGGTCTGGGATGCCCAGACTCGCGGCTTCCGCGTCCTCCTTGGCCCATTTGGACCTCTTCCCGCCGTAACCATGGCTTCCGAGGTGGTGGCTCCCAATGTTCCTCTTTTGAAGCCCCTTCATGTACTTAGACTTTTTTTTGGCAGCTTCGGCCTCGCAAGCCTCCTTGAATATTTGAAACTGCTCTTCCGTGATTGTCGGATTATCCTTTACAATCTCGGAGTAGGGTTCCCCGTCGTTGATCTTTGCTTTCACTCAATTTTTCCAAGCGGCCAACGCGTCGCTAAACTTGGTCATGGCGTGTTTGTTTATCTTCTTCATTGCCGGGTCCTCGTCTGGATCTTCATAATCCTTCTCATTCCGGCCCGGGAACAAGAATATCTGGTGAAACTTCTTTAGGAGGGAGCTCCTCATATTTTCTATCTTCTGTAGTTTCTCATCATTGATGGTGGCGGTTGTCCATATGATGCAGCCTATTTGATTGCCGTAGCAGTGGCACGCTTCCTCGGGCGCCTTTGGCTCAAAATTGCCGTCGTCCACCTCCGTGACCACCAGTCTAGTAGTCCTGAGTTTCTTAGGAACCCGTTGCCTCTTTGCTTTCGGTTCTACACTGGCTCTGCTCCCCGAGGCAGCACCGGTCTCAGCGCCGGTCTCGATACCGGTCTGAATCTCAGCGCCGGTCTTAGTCTCAGCACTGGTCTGCGTGTCGGTCTCAGTCCCCGATGCCACCGGTGGGCCCAGCAACAACATCTGTTGATCGTCGGTAAGGCTAAAAAATTCGTCTGCCGCCAAGTAGACATCGTCGCAATCACCAGAACCCTGTCCTTCATCGTTGCTAGCCATGTTTCCTATGATTAAATCTAGTCAATTAATTTTAGACCTAATAAAATGAATAATGACATAAAAAGGACTATTGTTTTGCAGGAATGTTGACTCCTTCCTGGTGCGGCAAATCCCGGGCACTCAATATGTCCTAGTTTGTAGCACAAGTCATGCCGAAATTCACGGAAAGTTTCGGCATGACCTTTGCTAAAAAGTGGACAAATCGAGAACCTGAAATTTGTCGGAACAGAAATGAATCAACATTCGGGCAAAACATAGGTCACTCAGCATCATTCCTTGGAAACAGTGTTCAAATATCCCTCTTCGACACCGCAACACATGTCCAAATATACACGAGCAACCACATGTCCAAATTTCACAAGCTAATTCAAAAACAAAATGTAGAAGAAAATTCATTTAACTACTAATAGAACAAAATTCAGTTAACTTTAGTGCTCTATAATGATGAAAGGAAAAAAGATTCAGTTAACTACTAATTTCATTCATTTAGGTTATTCATTTAACATCACCTAATTAACCTACTATACCACTACTACTAGCAGCACTACTAACCTAATTGTTTGCTCTAAACTAATTTTTGCTCTAACATCTACTACTTAACATCCTTTGCTCTAAACTAAATTTTTTGCTATAAACAAACTTTTGCTCTACTAATTTTTTCTCTAAAATTCAGAGAGAGAGAGGAGTGGGGGG
>NC_041385.1:233039127-233059674 GCF_002162155.2 Triticum dicoccoides | reverse complement strand
AACATAACGGTAGCGTGTTTCCGAAAACACGCTATAGCTAAGTTAGCTACAGCGCGTTTTTGGAAACGCGCTACTGCTATTCCTTTCTCCTTTTTCCCCTTTTTCTTTTATTTTTATTTACATTTTATTTTTTTCCTTTCTCCTTTTTCTATTTCTTTCATTTTCATTTACTTTTCTACTTGTTTTTCACTTTATTTTATTCCCGTTAGCAGCAGCGCCTTACACGTAAGCGCGCTACAGCTAAGGAGAGTAGCAGTAGCGCTGGACCAGTATACGCGCTACTGCTAGGTTGGGCTAGCCATGTGCGCCCAGTTCAAACATAGCAGTAGCGCTTTTTGCTAGTACGCGCTACTGCTAAAGTCATAGCAGTAGCGCGGTTTATTTACACGCGCTGCTACTAAGTAGCAGTAGCATTTGATTTTGTACAACGCTACTGGTAACATTCTGTGTATAAGGTTTTCCCTAGTAGTGATTGTGGATTCGTATATGTCGTTTGACAACGAGAAGGACATGTGGGCTGCGCTCGAGGCCAAGTTTGGTGCCTCGGACACCGGTAGCGAGTTGTACGTCATGGAGCAGTTCTATGACTACAAGATGACTGATGAGCGCTCTGTTGTACAACAGGCTCATGAGATACAGTCGCTCGCAAAAGAACTTGAGCACTTCAAGTGTGTGTTTCCGGACAAATTTGTTGCCGGAGGCATTATTGCCAAGCTTCCACCTTCGTGGAACAATTTTGCTACTTCCCTGAAACACAAAGGACAGGAGTTTTCCGTTGCGGATCTCATTGGTACTCTTGATGTTGAAGAGAAGGCGAGAGCAAAGGACACACGTGCTCGAGTTGCCGAGGGAGCTTCTAGTGCCCACATGGTACAGAAGAAGAACTTCCAGCCTAATAAGTTCAAAAACAACAAGAAGAAAACTCAGGGGAAAGGCAAGTTTGATACAAAGAACAAGCCATCACATTCTACCAACATCAAGAAGGATTCTCATAAGAAGGAGAAGGGACTTTGCCATGTCTGCGGTGATCCTAATCACTGGGCTCCGAAGTGTCCTAACCGCTTTGAGGAGCACGGACATGAGAAGGGCGGCAAGTCCGCTAATGTTGTCATAGGTGATACTAATATGAAGGAATCAGGGTACGGTATTTTTCCTACCATCCTTTCAGTATTTCAATCCCCTGATTGGTTAATTGACACCGGTGCCAATGTACATGTTTGTGCTGACGCCTCCATGTTTTCTTCTTACCAGGAAACAGGGACTTATGTGGAACGGGTCACATGCCATCATTCGAGGTGTTGGTACGGTCGATCTGAAGTTTACTTCGGGGAAGACCGTGCGTCTGAAGAACGTTCATCATGTGCCGTCCATCAATAAAAATCTCGTTAGCGGTTCCCGTTTATGTCGAGATGGTTTTAAGTTGGTTTTTGAGTCCAATAAAGTTGTAATTTCCAAGTGTGGACAATTTGTTGGAAAAGGCTATGAGTGCGGAGGCTTGTTCCGCCTATCTTTGTCAGATATTTGCACTAAAGTTATTAATAATGTTTGCCACAACAACGAGTCGGATATTTGGCATTCACGACTTTGTCATATTAACTTTGGTTGCATGACATGGCTAGCCAATATGAATTTAATTCCGAAAATTTCTACTGTCAAAGGCTCTAAGTGCCAAGTATGTGTGCAAGCTAAACAACCTCGCAAGTCCCATAAGACTGCAGAGGCAAGAGACTTGGCGCCACTAGAGCTTATACATTCTGATCTTTGTGAGATGAATGGCGTGTTGACAAAAGGTGGAAAGAGATATTTCATGACGTTGATTGATGACTCCACTAGATATTGTTATGTGTATCTTCTGAAATCAAAAGATGAGGCTTTAACTTTCTTCAAAAACTATAAAGCTGAGGCAGAGAACCAACTTGATCGAAAAATTAAACGGCTTAGGTCCGATCTGTTGGAAATATGCCCTAGAGGCAATAATAAAAGTATTATTATTATATTTCCTTGTTCATGATAATTGTCTCTTATTCATGCTATAACTGTATTATCCGGAAATCGTAATACACGTGTGAATACATAGACCACAATATGTCCCTAGTGAGCCTCTAGTTGACTAGCTCGTTGTGATCAACAGATAGTCATGGTTTCCTGGCTATGGACATTGGATGTCGTTGATAACGGGATCACATCATTAGGAGAATGATGTGATGGACAAGACCCAATCCTAAGACTAGCACAAAAGATCGTGTAGTTCATTTGCTAGAGCTTTGCCAATGTCAAGTATCTTTTCCTTAGACCATGAGATTGTGCAACTCCCGGATACCGTAGGAATGCTTTGGGTGTACCAAACGTCACAACGTAACTGGGTGGCTATAAAGGTGCATTACAGGTATCTCCGAAAGTGTCTGTTGGGTTGGCGCGGATCGAGACTGGGATTTGTCACTCCGTGTAAACGGAGAGGTATCTCTGGGCCCACTCGGTAGGACATCATCATATGCGCAATGTGACCAAGGAGTTGATCACGGGATGATGTGTTACGGAACGAGTAAAGTGACTTGCCGGTAACGAGATTGAACAAGGTATTGGATACCGACGATCGAATCTCGGGCAAGTAAAATACCGCTAGACAAAGGGAATTGTATACGGGATCGATTGAGTCCTTGACATCGTGGTTCATCTGATGAGATCATCGTGGAACATGTGGGAGCCAACATGGGTATCCAGATCCCGCTGTTGGTTATTGACTGGAGAACGTCTCGGTCATGTCTGCATGTCTCCCGAACCCGTAGGGTCTACACACTTAAGGTTCGATGACGCTAGGGTTATAAAGGAAGCTTGTATGTGGTTACCGAATGTTGTTCGGAGTCCCGGATGAGATCCCGGACGTCACGAGGAGTTCCGGAATGGTCCGGAGGTAAAGATTTATATATGGGAAGTCCTGTTTTGGTCACCGGAAAAGTTTCGGGCGATATCGGTATTGTACCGGGACCACCGGGAGGGTCCCGGGGGTCCACCAAGTGGGGCCACCTGCCCCAGAAGGCTGCGTGGGCCATGTGTGGGAGGGGACCAGCCCCTAGGTGGGCTGGTGCGCCCCCCACAAGGTGCCAAGGCGCAAGGGAGAGTGGGAGGGGGCAAACCCTAGTCCAGATGGGCCTTAAGGTCCACCTAGTGGGCGCCTCCCCTCTCTCCCCCTCCTGGCCGCCGCCCCCTTTGCCATCTAGGGCTGGCCGCACCCCTTGGGGGTGGGAAACCCTAAAGGGGGCGCAGCCCTCCCTTTCCCCTATATATATGAGGCCTAGGGGCTGCCCATAACACGCGATTTGATCTCTCTTGGTGCAGCCCTGCCTCTCCTCCTCCTCCTCTTCACCCATGGTGCTTGGCGAAGCCCTGCGGGATTGCCACGCTCCTCCACCACCACCACGCCGTTGTGCTGCTGTTTTATGGAGTCTTCCTCAACCTCTCCCTCTCTCCTTGCTGGATCAAGGCGTGGGAGACGTCACCGGGCTGTACGTGTGTTGAACGTGGAGGTGCCGTCCGTTCGGCACTTGATCATCGGTGATCTGAATCACGACGAGTACGACTCCATCAACCCCGTTCACTTGAACGCTTCCGCTTAGCGATCTACAAGGGTATGTAGATGCAAACTCTCCTCTTCTTTCTACTCGTTGCTGGTCTCTCCATAGATAGATCTTGGTGTTACGTAGGAAAAATTTTGAATTTCTGCTACGTTCCCCAACAGTGGCATCATGAGCTAGGTCTATTGTGTAGATTCTTTGCACGAGTAGAACACAAAGTAGTTGTGGGCGTTGATGTTGTTCAATATGCTTACCGTTACTAGTCCAATCTTGTTTCGACGGTATTGTGGGATGAAGCGGCCCGGACCGACCTTACACGTACTCTTACATGAGACAGGTTCCACCGATTGACATGCACTTGGTGCATAAGGTGGCTAGCGGGTGCCAGTCTCTCCCACTTTAGTCGGAACGGATTCGATGAAAAGGGTCCTTATGAAGGGTAAATAGCAATTGGCATATCACGTTGTGGTCTTGCGTAGGTAAGAAACGTTCTTGCTAGAAACCCATAGCAGCCACGTAAAACATGCAAACAACAATTAGAGGACGTCTAACTTGTTTTTGCAGGGTATGCTATGTGATGTGATATGGCCAAGAAGAATGTGATGAATCATATGTGATGTATGAGATTAATCATGTTCTTGTAATAGGATTCACGACTTGCATGTCGATGAGTATGACAACCGGCAGGAGCCATAGGAGTTGTCTTTATTTTTTGTATGACCTGCGTGTCATTGAAGAACACCATGTAAACTACTTTACTTTATTGCTAAACGCGTTAGTCATAGAAGTAGAAGTAGTCGTTGGCGTGACAACTTCATGAAGACACGATGATGGAGATCATGATGATGGAGATCATGGTGTCATGCCGGTGACAAGATGATCATGGAGCCCCGAAGATGAAGATCAAAGGAGCTATATGATATTGGCCATATCATGTCACTACTTTATTTGATTGCATGTGATGTTTATCATGTTTATGCATCTTGTTTACTTAGGACGACGGTAGTAAATAAGATGATCCCTTACAAAATTTCAAGAAGTGTTCTCCCCTAACTGTGCACCGTTGCTACAGTTCGTCGCTTCTAAGCACCACGTGATGATCGGGTGTGATGGATTCTTACGTTCACATACAACGGGTGTAAGACAGTTTTACACAGCGAAAACACTTAGGGTTAACTTGACGAGCCTAGCATGTGCAGACATGGCCTCGGAACACGGAGACCGAAAGGTCGAGCATGAGTCGTATAGTAGATACGATCAACATGAAGATGTTCACCGATGTTAACTAGTCCGTCTCACGTGATGATCGGACACGGCCTAGTTGACTCGGATCATGTAATCGCTTAGATGACCAGAGGGATGTCTATCTAAGTGGGAGTTCATAAGATGAACTTAATTATCCTGAACATAGTCAAAAGACCTTTTGCAAATTATGTCGTAGCTCGCGCTATAGTTCTACTTTTTAGATATGTTCCTAGAGAAAATTATAGTTGAAAGTTGATAGTAGCGATTATGCGATCAGTAGAAAGCTTATGTCCTTAATGCACCACTCAGTGTGCTGAACCCCAAACGTCGTTTGTCGATGTTGCGAACATAGGACATACACGTTTTGATAACTACGTGATAGTTCAGTTAAATGGTTTAAGTAGAGGCACCAAAGACGTTTTCGAAACGTCGCGGAACATATGAGATGTTTCGAGGGCTGAAATTAGGATTTCAGGCTCGTGCCCACGTCAAGAGGTTTGAGAGCTCCGACGATTTTCTTAGCCTGCAAACTAAGGAGAGAAGCTCAATTGTTGAGCTTGTGCTCAGATTGTCTGAGTACAACAATCACTTGAATCAAGTGGGAGTTGATCTTGCAGATGAAATAGTGATAGTTTCTCCGAAGTCATTACCACCAAGCTGCTAGAGCTTCGTGATGAACTATAACATATCAGGGATAGATATGATGATCCTTGATATATTCGCGTTGTTTGACACCGCGAAAGTAGAAATCAAGAAGGAGCATCAATTGTTGATGGTTGGTGAAACCACTAGTTTCAAGAAGGGCAAGGGCAAGAAGGGATACTTCATGAAACGGCAAATCAGCTGCTGCACCAGTGAAGAAACCCGAGGTTGAACCCAAACCCGAGACTAAGTGCTTCTGTGATAAGGGGAATAGCCGCTGGAGCAGAATTACCCTAGATACTTGGTAGATAAGAAGGCTGGCAAGGTCGATTAAAGTATATTGGATATACATTGTATTGATGTGTACTTTACTAGTACTCCTAGTAGCACCAGGGTATTAGATACCGGTTCAGTTGCTAAGTGTTAGTAACTCGAAATAAAAAGCTACGGAATAAACGGAGACTAGCTAAAGGTGAGCTGACGATATGTGTTGGAAGTGTTTCCAAGTTTGATGTGATCTAACATCGCACGCTCCCTCTACCATCAAGATTAGTATTAAACCTGAATGGTTTATTGAATCTCGATCGTAGTGATACACATTTTCATGCCAAAAGATATAAGATAGTAATGATAGTACCACTTACTTGTGGCACTGCCATGTAAGTCATAATGGCATAAACGCATGAAGAAGCTCCATGTTGATGGATCTTTGGACTCACTCGTTTTAGAAAAGTTTGAGACATGCGAACCATGTCTATTGGTGTATACGCATGAAGAAACTCCATGCAGATGGATCGTTTGGACTCACTTGATTATGAATCACTTGAGATATGCAAATCATACCACATGGGCAAGATGACTGAAAAGCCTCGTTTTTAGTAAGATGGAACAAGATAGCAACTTGTAGGAAGTAACACATTTTGATGTGTGCAGTCCAATGAGTGCTGAGGCATGCAGTGAATATCGTTATGTTCTTACTTCACAGATGATTCGAGTAGATGTTGAGAATATTTACTTGATGAAACACAAGTCTGAATTATTGAATGGTTCAAGTAATTTCAGAGTGAAGTAGAAGATCATTGTGACAAGAGGATAAAATGTCTATGATACGGTCATAGAGATGAATATCTGAGTTACGAGTTTTGGCACACAATTAAGACATTGTGGAAATTGTTTCATAATTAATACCACCTGGAACGCCATAGTGTGATGGTGTGTCCGAACATCATAGTTGCACCCTATTGGATATGGTGCGTACCATGATGTCTCTTATCGAATTACCACTATCGTTCATGGGTTAGGCATTAGAGACAACCACATTCACTTTAAATAGGGCACCACGTAATTCCGATGAGATGACACCGTATGAATTATGGTTTAGAGAAACCTAATTTGTCGTTTCTTGAAAGTTTGGGGCTGCGACGCTTATGTGGAAAAGTTTCAGGATTGATAAGCTCGAACCCAAAGCGGATAAAATGCATCTTCATAGGACACCCAAAACAGTTGGGTATACCTCCTGTCTCAGATCCGAAAGCAATAAGGGATTGTTTCTTGAATCGGGTCCTTTCTCGAGGAAAGGTTTCTCTCGAAAGAGTTGAGTGGGAGGATGGTGGAGACTTGATGAGGTTATTGAACCATCACTTCAACCAGTGTGTAGCAGGGCACAGGAAGTTGTTCCCGTGGCACCTACATCAATTGAAGTGGAAGCTTATGATATTGATCATGAAGTTTCGGATCAAATCACTGCCGTACCTCGTAGGGTGACAAGGATACGTACTACTTCAGAGTGGTACGTAATCCTGTCTTGGAAGTCATGTTGCTGGACAACAATGAACCTACGAGCTATGGAGAAGCGATGGTGGGCCCGGATTCCGATAAATGGCTCGAGGCCATAAAATCCGAGAACGGATCCATGGACTTTGGTGGACTTGCCCGATGATCGGCAAGCCATCAAGATAAATGGATCTTTAAGAAGAAGACGGACATGGATGGTAATGTCACCATCTATGAAGCTCGACTTGTGGCGAAGTGTTTTTTCACAAGTTCAAGGAGTTGACTACGATGAGATTTTCTCATCCGTAGCGATGCTTAAAGTCCGTCGGATTCATGTTAGCATTAGCTGTATTTATGAAATCTGGCAGATGGATATCAAAACGAGTTTCCTTACCAGTTTTCGTGAGGAAAGATTGTAGGTAATACAATCAGAAAGTTTTTGTCGATCCTAAGGATGCTAAAAGGTATGCTAGCTCCAGCGATCCTTCTAAGGACTAGAGTGAGCATCTCGGAGTTGGAATGTATGCTTTGATGATGATCAAAGATTTTGGATTTATACAAAGTTTATGAGAAACTTGTATTTCCAAAGAAGTGAGTGGGAGCACTATAGAATTTCTGATGAGTATATGTTGTTGACATATTGTTGATCAGAAATGACGTAGAATTTCTGGAAAGCATATAGGGTTATTTTGAAAGTGTTTTTCAATGGAAAGCCTGGATTAAGCTACTTGAACATTGAGCATCAAGATCTATAAGGATAGATCAAAATGCTTAATAATACTTTCAAAATGAGCATATACCTTGACATGATCTTGAAGGTGTTCAAGATGGATCAGTCAAAGAAGGAGTTCTTGCCTGAGTTGTAAGGTACGAAGTTAAGACTTAAAGCTCGACCACGGCAGAATAGAGAGAAAGGACGAAGGTCGTCCCCTATGCTTAAGACGTAGGCTCTTCAGTATGCTATGCTGTGTACCGCACCTGAAGTGTGCCTTGCCATGAGTCAGTCAAGGGGTACAAGAGTGATCCATGAATGGATCATAGGACAGCGGTCAAAGTTATCCTTAGTAACTAGTGGACTAAGGAATTTTCTCGATTATGGAGGTGGTAAAAGAGTTCGTCGTAAAGGTTACGACGATGCAAGCTTGACACCTATCCGGATAGCTCTGAGTAGAGAGACCGGATACATAAAATGGAGCAATAATTTAGAATAGCTCCAAGTAGAACAGTTATTTGGAATAGCTCCAAATAGAGCGTGGTAGCTACATCTAGGAGATGACATAGAGATTTGTAAAGCACACACGGATCTGAAAGGTTCAGACCCGTTGACTAAAACCTCTCTCACAAGCAACATGATCAAACATAAAACTCATTGAGTGTTAATCACATAGTGATGTGAACTAGACTGCTGACTCTAGTAAACTCTTGGGTATTAGTCACATGGCGATGTGACCTGTGAGTGTTAATCACATGGCGATGTGAACTAGATTATTGACTCTAGTGCAAGTGGGAGACTGTTGGAAATATGCCCTAGAGGCAATAATAAAAGTATTATTATTATATTTCCTTGTTCATGATAATTGTCTCTTATTCATGCTATAACTGTATTATCCGGAAATCGTAATACACGTGTGAATACATAGACCACAATATGTCCCTAGTGAGCCTCTAGTTGACTAGCTCGTTGTGATCAACAGATAGTCATGGTTTCCTGGCTATGGACATTGGATGTCGTTGATAACGGGATCACATCATTAGGAGAATGATGTGATGGACAAGACCCAATCCTAAGACTAGCACAAAAGATCGTGTAGTTCATTTGCTAGAGCTTTGCCAATGTCAAGTATCTCTTCCTTTGACCATGAGATCGTGTAACTCCTGGATACCGTAGGAGTGCTTTGAGTGTATCAAACGTCACAACGTAACTGGGTGACTATAAAGGTGCACTACAGGTATCTCCGAAAGTATCTATTGTTTTATGCGGATCGAGACTGGGATTTGTCACTCCGTGTAAACGGAGAGGTATCTCTGGGCCCACTCGGTAGGACATCATCATATGCACAATGTGACCAAGGAGTTGATCACGGGATGATGTGTTACGGAACGAGTAAAGTGACTTGCCGGTAACGAGATTGAACAAGGTATTGGATACCGACGATCGAGTCTCGGGCAAGTAACATACCGATAGACAAAGGGAATTGAATACGGGATCGATTGAGTCCTTGACATCGTGGTTCATCCGATGAGATCATCGTGGAACATGTGGGAGCCAACATGGGTATCCAGATCCCGCTGTTGGTTATTGACCGGAGAACGTCTCGGTCATGTCTGCATGTCTCCCGAACCCGTAGGGTCTACACACTTAAGGTTCGATGACGCTAGGGTTATAAAGGAAGCTTGTATGTGGTTACCGAATGTTGTTCGGAGTCCCGGATGAGATCCCGGACGTCACGAGGAGTTCCGGAATGGTCCGGAGGTAAAGATTTATATATGGGAAGTCCTGTTTTGGTCACCGGAAAAGTTTCGGGCGATATCGGTATTGTACCGGGACCACCGGGAGGGTCCCGGGGGTCCACCAAGTGGGGCCACCTGCCCCAGAAGGCTGCGTGGGCCATGTGTGGGAGGGTACCAGCCCCTAGGTGGGCTGGTGCGCCCCCCACAAGGTGCCAAGGCGCAAGGGAGAGTGGGAGGGGGCAAACCCTAGTCCAGATGGGCCTTAAGGCCCACCTAGTGGGCGCCTCCCCTCTCTCCCCCTCCTGGCCGCCGCCCCCTTTGCCATCTAGGGCTGGCCGCACCCCTTGGGGGTGGGAAACCCTAAAGGGGGCGCAGCCCTCCCTTTCCCCTATATATATGAGGCCTAGGGGCTGCCCATAACACGCGATTTGATCTCTCTTGGTGCAGCCCTGCCTCTCCTCCTCCTCCTCTTCACCCATGGTGCTTGGCGAAGCCCTGCGGGATTGCCACGCTCCTCCACCACCACCACGCCGTTGTGCTGCTGTTGTATGGAGTCTTCCTCAACCTCTCCCTCTCTCCTTGCTGGATCAAGGCGTGGGAGACATCACCGGGCTGTACGTGTGTTGAACGCGGAGGTGCCGTCCGTTCGGCACTTGATCATCGGTGATCTGAATCACGACGAGTACGACTCCATCAACCCCGTTCACTTGAACGCTTCCGCTTAGCGATCTACAAGGGTATGTAGATGCAAACTCTCCTCTTCTTTCTACTCGTTGCTGGTCTCTCCATAGATAGATCTTGGTGTTACGTAGGAAAAATTTTGAATTTCTGCTACGTTCCCCAACACGATCATGGTGGAGAGTATTTTTCCAATGAATTTGATCTGTTTTGTGCGGAACATGGTATAATCCATGAGAGGACGCCTCCCTACTCACCTCAGTCTAATGGGGTGGCCGAAAGAAAGAACCGAACTCGAACTGATTTAGTTAACGCCATGTTAGACACATTGGGTCTTTCCAAGGAATGGTGGGGGGAGGCGCTAATGACCGCGTGTCATGTCCTAAACCGAGTTCCCACAAAGCATAAGACCATGACTCCATTTGAGGAATGGGAAAGGAAAAGGTTGAAACTCTCTTACCTACGTTCTTGGGGTTGTTTGGCGAAAGTCAATATACCAATTCCCAAGAAGCGCAAGCTTGGACCAAAAACCGTGGATTGTGTTCTTCTGGGCTATGCTTTTCATAGCATTGGCTATAGATTTTTGATAATAAAATCTGAGGTATCCGACATGCATGTTGGTATGATTATGGAGTCTAATGATGCAACTTTCTTTGAGGACATATTTCCTATGAAGGATACGTCAAGTTCATCAAATCAGGAGATACCTATTCCATCTAGTGAGGAACTCACTGTAATTCCTGAACCCACCATTGTGATGGAACACGTTGAGAATCCTGTTGAGGGTGACAATGAAACTCCTATAAGGTGTAAGAGACAGAGGACTACAAAGTCCTTTGGTGATGATTTCATTGTGTACCTTGTGGATGACACACCCAAGACTATTTCAGAAGCCTATGCATCTCCTGATGCTGACTACTGGAAGGAAGCTATTCGTAGCGAGATGGATTCCATCTTAGCTAACGGAACCTGGGAGATCACTGACCGTCCTTATGGGTGCAAACCTATAGGATGTAAGTGGGTGTTCAAGAAGAAGCTTAGACCCGATGGTACGATTGAAAAGTACAAGGCACGGCTTGTGGCTAAGGGTTATACCCAGAAAGAAGGTGAAGACTTCTTTGATACTTACTCACCCGTGGCTAGACTGACCACAATTCGGGTGCTACTATCACTGGCTGCCTCACATGGTCTTCTCATTCATCAAATGGACGTTAAGACGGCTTTCCTCAATGGAGAGTTGAAGGAGGAAATTTACATGGATCAGCCAGATGGTTTTGTAGTACCTGGTCAAGAAGGAAAGGTGTGCAAGTTATTAAAGTCTTTATATGGCCTTAAACAAGCTCCTAAGGAGTGGCAGGAGAAGTTTGAAAGAACATTAACTGCTGCCAGCTTTGTAGTAAATGATGGTGACAAGTGTGTGTACTATCGCCATGGTGGGGGCGAAGGAGTTATTCTTTGTCTGTATGTCGACGACATATTGATCTTTGGAACCAAACTTGATTTAATCAAGGAGGTTAAGGATTTCTTATCTTGCTGTTTTGAGATGAAGGATCTAGGAGTAGCTGATGTTATCTTAAACATCAAGCTGTTGAGAGATGAGAATGGTGGGATCACACTGCTTCAGTCTCACTATGTGGAAAAGGTCTTGAGTCGTTTTGGGTATAGCGACTGCATGCCTTCTCCAACTCCATATGATGCTAGTGTGTTGCTTCGAAAGAATCGACGGATTGCTAGAGATCAACTGAGGTATTCTCAGATTATTGGCTCGCTTATGTATTTGGCGAGTGCCACGAGGCCTGACATCTCTTTTGCTGTGAGCAAGCTGAGTCGGTTTGTGTCAAAACCGGGAGATGATCATTGGCGTGCGCTTGAGAGAGTTATGCGCTACTTGAAGGGCACTGTGAGCTATGGGATTCACTACACCGGGTATCCAAGGGTACTGTAGGGTTATAGTGACTCGAACTGGATATCTGGTGCTGATGAGATTAAGGCCACAAGTGGTTATGTTTTTACACTTGGTGGTGGCGCTGTTTCCTGGAAGTCTTGCAAGCAGACCATCTTAACGAGGTCAACTATGGAAGCAGAACTCACAGCATTAGACACTGCCACTGTTGAAGCAGAGTGGCTTCATGAGCTATTGATGGACTTACCTATGGTTGAAAAACCAATACCCCCTATCCCGATGAACTGTGATAATCAAACTGTGATCGTCAAGATAAACAGTTCTAAGGACAATATGAAGTCCTCAAGGCATGTGAAGAGGAGATTAAAATTTGTCAGGAAACTGAGGAACTCCGGAGTTATTACGTTGGTTTATATCCAAACATCGGAAAACTTGGCAGATCCCTTCACAAAGGGTCTATCACGTAATGTGATAGATACTGTATTGATGGAGATGGGTTTGAGACCCACCGCATGAGTTGTCCATAGTGGTAACCCACTCTATGTGACCGGAGATCCCGTGAAGTAGAAGTGGGAGACAAGCTGTTGGTCAGCTAAGAGGAGAGTATCCTTATTTTAATTATCCCACTCCGTGAAGATGCAATACTCTCCTGATCTGCATGGCAGGTTGATATCTATCTTAATGTGTTCCAAGTGGCTTATTTGAGTAAGCAGAGATGTTGTCCCGCAGAGCATCTCCTAAGGAACACACCTATATGAATTTGACTGTTAACGTCGCAGTCTGTGAGAAGTGGGTGCTCTCTAATAAATTCATGAAAGGCCCTGGAGTACGACGTATACGCTCCACCCGCGGGGAAGCCTTGCGGCAGCCAAGTATCGGTCAAGAATTTGTGTGAAACTAGTCTCGCAGAAAACTTGTACTTCAAGGCATAGTCCACTATTCAAGTTGTGATCTAGTGTAGCATAAATCTCTAAGTGGAAGTTCAACTTCACAGTCTCCACTAAGCACCGATATATAAACAATGTTTTGGAAATAAATGGTGAAATGTGCCAATGAGACTTTGTGGGGGATTGTTGGAATTTGCTAGTGGGCTTTTGGCCCAAAGCCCAACTAAAATTCTGAAATTCTCTTGGCCCATTCATGCACACATGTGAGTGGAGTGAGTGAGGCTAAAGTTTAGTCCCATCTCATAAGTTGAGAGAGAGTTGCACCTCTTTATAAGGTGATCTCTCCTACCACTTGTATGCGCATGAGAAGAGGAGACCTACACGCGCGCTCCTCCTCCTCGCTCGCCTCACCACGCCATGCCACGCCTCGTCACGACACGCCGCGGGTTGCGGGATTGAGCCGAGCCGAGGACAGAGCTATGCATGTTGTCTATATTTTTGCTGCTCGGGAAAAATTAATGAGTCATTAATTAATAATTAACAGACGCGTTAATTACTGAAGTGTTTCCGATTCTTTTGGATCGTGACGACTCGGACGTGGGGTTTATCCCACGACCTACCCGGCCCGCACTATATAGTAAGGTAGACGTCTACCCTAGCCGCGGCCGCTTCGTATGGTTTCTCACCACCGCTCCAGATCATTGCGCCGCCAAGCAAGTCTTCTCCATCCCTCCTTCCGGCGTGCACTGGGAGAAGGGACAGCAGGCCTCCGGAACCCCACCTCTCGTGATCCTGTACGGGAGAGGGGCGATCAGGTTTTTGGGGAGCGCACTCGCGTGACTACTGGCAGCGACAACTTCGCGAACGATGACTTCTTCCCCAACCTCGGCAACCTCATCCTCGACGACATGGGCGACAACGTCAACGCCGGCGGTGCTGCTCCCGCTGCACCGTACGTGATTCTATCTTTCCTGTTCGAGATCGTGATAGAATTCATGTTTCTAGTATGTGCCCTAGATGTGATCTATTTATCTGCTATGCTAGTTCGCATGATTAGTTCAATCTCTGCTACTGTAGTCATGATTTATCTTATGTTTATTCGGATTAAATCTCGTAGTAATTTGCTCATATTTCCAACAATAGGGTCTAACCCTACCGCCAGGGTCCTTGGCGGTAGGGTCTTGCCTATTTCCAACTTCAATTTCTTTCTTCTTTTCAGAAACAACATATCTCAAACTATGATATAGAGTTAAATACAACAATGATATAGAGTCAAAATAACAGATCTCAAACAATTAAACTTAGGCATCACATACACATGTCATTCGGAGTTCCACATAAACTTAGTTCAAATAGCAAACTTAGTTCCATATAGCAAACGGAGTTTCACAAATAGCAAACACATAGTTCAAATGGCAAACACATAGTTTCACAACCACTAGACTTTTCAACTACAACCAAGTATGGAATAGCAGAATTTAATTCAACCTTCCCCTCTTGCTCTTGGAGGCACGGTCCTTGTTCCTATTTGAACGAGTCTCTTCATTGTTCTTCTTGGACCGTCAAGGAACCAGTCTCTGGAAAGGGTCCGGACTCAGCAAATCCTTCTTCTTCGGATTTCTCTTTGGTGGCAGCTGAGGTGCTTGAGATGATTGAGTTGTTGGAGGTCCATAATCTTCATCGTACTCCTCCTCTTTGTTGGTCTCATCCTGTTCATCCTACTCCTTCTCCTCCTCCTCCTCCTCCTCCTCCTCAACCAACCTAGACGACGAGGGACCATGGCTCGATGAGGCGATGTGACCTTGTGTGGCTACAGACAGATAAGCTTCAACCGACCCAGCTCCAGCACACCCAAGCAGGCCTACCAGCTTGCGACAACACTTCATGAACTTCTGCACTCACAATGAAACAAGGGCATAATAAGTATCAGGTTTATGATTGCAAGTGAACAAGATGCATCTGTTCCGAGGAGGCTGAAATTATACCTTCATCGTCCCCCTCATTTTGTTCTCAGATTGTACGCTCCCGGGGGCATCACCTAGTGCATCTGAGGTTTCAAAGATGCATTTGTTCAGCTCACCAGACTGAAACGGCATAAGTCAGTCACGATGACGAATACAATAATTTAAATACAACCATCGGTTCAAACTTACCACTCTGTTGATGAGGGGTGCAAACTCCCTAAATCCACTATGCATGTCTCTGATGCCGGTTTGGTAGGCCTCTTCCTCGGGGTCATCCCTCTCCAGCTCCGCGATGTCTTCCGCCGTCCACCGAGGCCTGAGATGAAGACGGTGCTTCTGGCCATCATCGTACCACTTCATGTGTCGGTCCAGGTAAGCATCCCAGTCAGTCACTTTCCTCTCCCCGTCTTTGCGGTACCTCCGTCAGTTCCACTCTCTCACATGAGTTTTATGCTCCTCTCCCTAGTCTGTGATCGCCTGATTCTTCTTCCGGCTCATCCTGCAAGGCATACGCCACAAGAAACATCATAATAAAGTCGCCACACAATGAAATCATGGGCACGAAGAACAAAGCGCTCACATGTGGAGCGCGTGGCCACCGGTATCGGTGGGCGGGCCCGGTGGGGTATGCTGATACACCCCAAACTACGTGGCCACGCGGTGTGGCAAGTGCCACTCGACGGTGTACACACAGATCATGGGCAAGATGCACCGCCAGAGACCACGATCCTCATCACACATCACGTTCAGATCAAAGTCCCACTGTCGGTCATGATACGACCACTAGTTTACCTATTACATATATGTTGGTAAGTTCCCACTCTTGGTCCAAAGTGGAATCAAAGAGAAAAGTGTTGAGCGAGTTCATATACCTGCCAATGCGTCAAAGCGTCCAACTCGTTGGTGTAGGTCTTGTACAAAGTCTTGTTTAGGCCCGTGTAGAGTTTGACAACGTCCCACTCATAAGCTACGGTGGGGTGTCGAGTAGCGCCGCCGTCCTCGCTATAGGCACCCCATGGGCGTCTTGGCAGCTTCTCAGGACGCCCCACCGGCAGCCGCTCCCACATCCAAATGGAGAAGGCCCAGACAAAGCCACCCATATTGGACTTGTCTTCCGTCTTTTGCGTTGCATCGTCAAGCTGCAAAAAATCAAATGAGGATCAGATATAACAAAATGTCATGGACATACTTTCGTAGGTAGGCAATTAGATACTCTCTTACCAAATGGTATAGGTAGGCGAGAGATACGGTCCCCCAACTGTACCCTGCATCCCAGTCGGCTAGGAAGAACAGATACGACCAGTTGGCAGAGTTCCCGGATCCATCTAGAAACACGACCTCCGTGAGAAGATACTACAGGTAGGCCCTCGCGTACCACTCCACAGTCGTCTCATCGGCGTCTTCGGGGCATGTCTTTCGGTGCTCCGAGAGCCAGGGCAACGGCACACCGGATGTATGGTTACCCTTAGCCTCGGGGCAGCCGCCGATGAGGGTGGTAACCCTCTCCTGCCAGTTGGTCCTCTCCACTTGCCCGGTCAGTGCATGACCCTCGATCGGCATGGCAGTAATCATCGACCAATCGTCAAGGGTCACCATCATCTTCCCGCATGGGAGATAGAAAGAATGGGTCTCCGGTCGCCACCGGTCAATCAGAGCTGTCAGAGCTGCGTGGACAAGCGTAGGCGGCTGACGCTTGAACTACAACACGAAACCCAACAACCGGACTCTCTTGAAGAACGGCGCGTAGAGCTCGTCGTAGTCCATATGCCCATGAACCCCGTGCCCCTCATGCGCAGTGGCTGGAGCTTCTATCAAAAAGTGAACACCAAAAGTTAGGAAATTATTTTCATCAATCCGAAAACTTTTATCAATATTTCATTCATATTACTTACCTCTCCGTTCTCTATGAAACGGGCACGATGACCCTTGTCGAATGCGTAGTCAAGCATAGAGTACCGTGGGCCGATGTTGTCCGCAAGAGGTGCCCGCCTTAATAAAATTTCATAAACAAAAGCATCATAAGCATAAGCATACATAAACAAAAAATGAATCAAATCATATCAAAAACATATCAACATGCTTCATATCAAAATAAAATCTTAAGCATATTCCTCAATCAACATTTATTACACATGATGGATCAAATCATATCAACATGTATCATATCAAAAAAATCCTCCAACATGCATCATATCATCATATTTTTAAACAAAAAAATCCTCCAACATGCATCATATCATCATATTTTTAAACAAAAAAATCCTCCAACATCTTCATATCATCATATCAACATGCATCATAAAACTACAATCAAGTCCTCCCACATGCATTACATCATAATTTTTTTAACAAAAAAAATTATGAACTAGGGTTCATCTTCACACTAACATATGAACTATTGATTAGAGTTCATATTCAATACCACTAGTTACTAAAGAACCGAGAACTAGAACTACAATCAAGCTAAAACAATCTTAGGTGGAAAAAAATTCAATCTAAGTTCAAAAATATGAGGGATTTCAAGCAAATAATGCGTCGAATCGGAAGCAAGTTTGCAAAAACTAATTGGAGGGATCGGAGGAGCTTACGATTCTCTCTTTGGGGCCATCTCGATCCGCAAAAATGGTGAAGATCCGAGGGGGAGAATGGAGGAGATGAGAGAGGGAGAGAGGGGTAACTTGGGGGAGAAAAGAAGGAACTGCTGACGGGGGGAGGGGGAGGGGTGGTGAGGGAGTCCTGGACTAGGGGGTGTCCGGACAGCCGGACTATCATCGTCCGCCGGACTCCAAGACTATGAAGATACAAGATTGAAGACTCCGTCCCATGTCCGGATGGGACTTTCCTTGGCGTGGAAGGCAAGCTTGGCGATACAGATATGTAGATCTCCTACCATTGTAACCGACTCTGTGTAACCCGAGCCCTCTCCGGTGTCTATATAAACCGGAGGGCTTTAGTCCGTAGGACACAACATCCATTACAACAATCGTACCATAGGCTAGCTTCTAGGGTTTAGCCTCCTTGATCTCGTGGTAGATCCACTCTTGTAATACACATCATCAATATTAATCAAGCAGGACGTAGGGTTTTACCTCCATCAAGAGGGCCCGAACCTGGGTAAAACATCGTGTCCCTCGTCTCCTGTTACCATCCGCCTAGACGCACAGTTCGGGACCCCCTACCCGAGATCCGCCGGTTTTGACACCGACATTGGTGCTTTCATTGAGAGTTCCTCTGTGCCGTCGCCGATAGGAAGGATGCCTCCTCCCGTCTTCAAAGACGGTATTTTCGCCAGTGGGGCCTTGGCCGCCGGCCAAACTATCCGGCTAGGTGGTTTTCTTATGACCGCCTGTCCGGCCACCGCTTCGACAATGACTTCTCAAGTCGTCAAAAGAAATCTTCACGTCAGCTTGGAATTTGCCGAGCGACTGGATCCAATAGAGCTCTCGTCTGTCAACGAGCTCTTGGATCGCATCGCCGCCCTGGGAGTCGCTACAGACTACAATCAGATTGGGCTTAAAACCGATCTAAGAGAGATTAACTCTCCCCAGGTCACCCACCACGTCGCAGTGGTAGAGGAACAATGCGGCGACTCTTCTCCTGTATTGAAAACTTGCCATGTCCGGGCTCCCGAACCCTCCATGCCGGATTCCCGCGGAGGGACGGACTTCGATCAAGCACTGAACTTAAAGTCAGGCATCGGACCGGACTCGTTGGACAACGTCCAGCAATCCAAGCTTCCAAATTTGGAAACTTCCCGGCCTTCAAGCCTTAAGACGGGTAGGGCTCCGGACTTAATTCCACCCACCCGCCCAGACATATGCAATCTATCTCTAATCCGGCAAGAGCCCGCTGAAACAGTACATCACTACTGTGCCAGATTCCTCCTAGTTATGGACAGGATAAAGGACTGCCAAGAGGAAAACGCAATCTCAATTTTTTGCAATAATTGCACGGACAAGGGAATCTTGAACGCCGTCAGCCGTCGCGAAATTACACGCTTCGCCGACCTGGCGTCCATAGTACGAAAGTACTGTGCGATGGAGAGTTTCCAGAAAACCGAAAATCAGTTTTGGGACAATCCGGCCCCGAATACAACCCCAGTCCGCAACAAAAGGGTGCATTACACTCAGGCACCAGATACAAAGGGCACGGAACCGTACTGGAGGGATGGCTTAGCGGACCCTGTAAAATTCACAGTACAGAAGGCGCCGTCCCAACACATAGCCTTCGAGCATGTTGGATATTACGACAGGTGGCCAAAAGTGGCGAGGAGCTTCTAGCCCCGGAAAACCACTCAAACAATACCGGTACGGTATCAACAATCTTCGAGACTTTCGCATCAAACAATATGCAGAAACGAACAATCCGCAGCCTCGCCGAAGTCTACCAAGTAGCAACAACAAATCCATTGAGCGACACAGCCATCACCTTCAATGCCAGCGACGAACCTAAATTCCGAACAGCCCAAGCACCAGCCACACTGGTACTTAGTCCAATAGTGGACGGCTTTCGACTTACAAAGGTCCTCATGGATGGCGGCAGCGAATTAAACCTCATCTACGAGGAAACTCTTCAAAAAATGGAAATAGACTGGAGCCGTATTGAGCGAAGCAACACAACCTTCAGAGGAATAATCCCTAGCCGGGAAGCGCGCTGCACCGGAAAAATCACACTCGATGTGGTGTTCGGCTCGCCGGACAATTACAGATCCGAAGAAGTCATGTTCCAAGTGGCCCTGTTCAACAGCGGACATCACGCTATATTAGGACGAGAGGCATTCACAATTTTTCAAGCCGTACCCTATTACGGGTACATGAAGCTCAAAATGCCTGGGCCCGGCGGAATAATCACTCTCGTTAGTGATCCGGACATAGCACTCCACGCCGAAAATAAGACAACCGCATTAGCCCTGGAGGCACTATCTGAAGCCCTAGCGGCAGAAGAACTCACCGCGCTGCGCTCTACGGTGAATAGGGACGATGTGATACTCGATAAGAGATCCAAGTCCACCTCCTTTAAACCAGCGGACGAAATAGTAAAATTCCAGGTCCATCCAACGGACCCAACAAAGATGGCCTCCATCGGGGCACAATTGAACCCTGATGTAGACGCCGCACTGCAAGAATTCCTTCGGGAAAATTGGGACATTTTCGCCTGGCACCCTTCGGATATGCCCGGAATCCCACGCAGATTGGCAGACCACAGCCTAAACATCCTAAAAGGATTCAAGCCAGTCAAACAGGCTCTTCGACGATTTTCCGAACCCAAAAGACATGCAATGGGAGAAGAGCTAGCCAAACTATTGGAAGCCGGATTCATCAGAGATATCAAACATCCGGATTGGCTAGCAAACCTGGTAATGGTACCAAAGAAGGACAAATCCTGGCGCCTATGCGTCTATTTCAAAGACCTCAACAAGGCTTGCCCAAAGG
>NC_041385.1:232996246-233038836 GCF_002162155.2 Triticum dicoccoides | reverse complement strand
AGATAATCGATGCTACCGCAGGGCACGATTCATTGTGCTTCCTTGACGCATACTCCGGCTACCATCAAATCAAGATGGCGGAAGCGGATCAAGCCGCAACGGCATTCATCACTCCATATGGACCATTCTGCTTCAACACGATGCCCTTCGGACTTAAAAACGCCGGCACAACATATCAGCGCATGATTCAAACATGTCTGGCCACCCAGATCGGCAAAACAGTAGAGGCATACGTAGACAACGTAGTCGTCAAAACCAAACACGTCGAAACTCTAGTAGAGGACTTGAGGCTCACATTCGACAACCTCAGAGCATATGACATCAAGCTGAATCCAGAAAAATGCGTTTTCGGCGTACCAGCCGGAAAGCTACTGGGCTTCATTGTATCCGGTAGAGGAATTGAAGCAAACCCAGCCAAGATCCGAGCTCTGTCACAGCTAGATATCCCAAAAGACCTCAAACAAATACAAAAATTGACTGGATGCATGGCGGCTCTAAGCCGTTTTATCTCCCGTCTAGGGGAAAAGGCATTGCCCCTCTATCGCCTCCTTAGGTGCACCGAACACTTCGAGTGGACGGATGCTGCCACTGCCGGACTCGAAGAAATAAAAGCCATATTGGCAACAAATCCGGTCCTGGCTGCGCCCAACCTGGGCGAACCAATGTTATTATACATCGCAGCAACACATCAAGTCGTAAGCGCGGTACTCGTCGTCGAACGAGAGACAGAAGGGCATAAATTCCCTCTTCAAAAACCAGTGTACTACGTATCCAGTGTGTTAACCCCCTGCAAGTCCCGTTACCCGCACTATCAAAAGATAGCGTACGCAGTGTTCATGGCATCCCGGAAGCTCCGACACTACTTTCAAGAGTGTTCGATAACAGTGGCCTCCGAAGTACCACTCAACGATATTATAAACAACCGCGACGCGACGGGCAGGATTGCAAAATGGGCCATTGAGCTCTTACCATTCGATATAACTTACAAACCTCGGCGAGCTATAAAGTCACAAGTTTTGGCTGACTTTGTCGCTGAATGGACCGAAGCCGAACTCCCTAAAGAGTACGGCGCATACTCCAATTGGATTATGCACTTCGACGGCTCTAAAATGTTAGCCGGATTGGGGGCTGGCATCGTATTGATGTTCCCAACCGGAGACACAGTCCAATACCTACTTCAGATAATGTACATGGACTCCAACAACGCAGCCGAATACGAGGCTCTTTTACATGGCCTCCGGATGGCAATCTCCATGGGCATTCAACGCCTAGAGGTGCGCGGGGATTCAAACCTTGCAATATCCCAAATAAATGGAGACTTTGACGCCAAGGATCCGAAAATGGCAGCATATCGCAACGCTGTCCTAAAAATGTCAGCCCGATTTGAAGGACTTGAATTCCATCACGTAGCCCGGGATAATAACCAGCAACCGACGCACTGGCACGCATCGGCGCAAAACGTGACGCCGTCCCTCCAAACATCTTCCTGGAACGGCTCTTCAAGCCATCCGTACTATGGGAAGAGGAGTCCGGAAATAACAAACCGGAAAAAGCCGCACCAACCGGCGATTCAGCCGATGACATAACACCTTCAGCCCACGACATAATGGCAGTAATCGCCCCATGTACAGAACCATTCCTAGCCTACTTACTTAGGCAGGAACTTCCCGAAGACCAAAATGAGGCCCGCTGTATCGTCCGGCGATCTAAAGCCTACAAGGTCCATGAGGGAGAACTTTATAAGAAAAGCACAACCGGAGTCCTTCAAAGGTGTATCTCCGAAGAGGAAGGGCAAAACCTTCTGGCTGAAATTCATGCCGGACTAGGCGGACACCACGCCGCAGCTCGAGCCCTTGTAGGAAAGGCATTCCGTACAGGATTTTATTGGCCGACGGCCCGGGCAGATGCTCAGGACTTAGTCCAAAGATGCATCGGTTGTCAGCTCTTTGCTAATCAGAGCCATATGCCACCCACCGCCCTCAAAACTATACCCATTACCTGGCCGTTCGCGGTCTGGGGGCTTGACATGGTTGGACCCCTTAAAGGAGGAACCCACAAGCAAAGGTACCTATTGGTCATGGTGGACAAATTCGCCAAATGGATAGAGGCCAAGCCAGTCAAAACGGCAGAGTCCGGACCAGTGATAGACTTTATCTCCGGGGTAGTACACCGTTTTGGTGTTCCCCACAGCATCATCACCGACAACGGCACGAATTTTACGGCCGACGAGGTTAAATCATGGTGCAAAAATATGGGCATTAAGCTCGATTACGCTTCAGTCTATCATCCTCAAACCAACGGTCAAGTGGAACGAGCAAATGGTCTAATAATGAGCGGCATCAAACCCAGACTAGTGCGGTCACTTACGAAATCTGACACGCACTGGGTAGAGGAGCTCGACTCCGAACTCTGGGGGCTGCGGACAACACCCAACCGTACTACCGGATTCACACCATTTTTTATGGTATACGGCGCAGAGACAGTTCTGCCCTGCGACATCATTCATGACTCACCTCGAGTGCGCATGTACGAAGAAAGAGAAGCCGAGCTGGATCGGCAGGACAACTTGGACGCATTGGAGGAAGAACGCGACGTCGCCAAGGCTCGTTCCGCATTCTATCAGCAGCAGGCTCGAAGATATCAAAGCAGAGAAGTACGTGCCAAGACTTACAATGTTGGCGAACTGGTTCTACGCCTGCCGGACAAGAAAAAGGACAAGCTCAAGCCCAAATGGGAGGGCCCCTTCATTATCGATCAAGTCCTGACCGGCGGAGCGTACCGTCTACGAAATGCGTCGGACAACCGACGCGAGCCGAACCCATGGAACGCAGCCCGCCTCCGAAGATTCTATGCCTAGCGCCAGACTAAGAGTTCGTCCCCTTCCCCCGTTCAAATTTTTACACTTCAGCTATCTTTTGTTTCTCTTTCTTCTCTTAACCCTTTTACTAAAAAGCCCTTAAGGGCCTACTTGCGCATTGTTCGCATACACTTGATGTGCCATCCACACTCATTATACCTGGGGGCTTCTTTACCAGAAGCTTAATTATAAGGGCTTCATGCCCAGAACATGTGTCAAGCTTCCACATGTACCTTTTATTCACCATTATATGCATCCATATGACTTAAGTTTTGGCCAAGCTGGGTTGCCTGGCTCCTGTGCTTACCCCTACGTTCCCGATTGTTTGGCTAGGAGGTAAAGGGAGCCCCTCTACGATTGTTACTGCTGGGTCAGCCGGATGTGTACCTCAGACTGGGTGAAGCCGAAAGCTAGCGTTCTTAAGGGAATATTCGGTCGGTGACTTGAAAGATGATTTTTTACCTACTTATTTATCTGCCCCCAGATGTTTTTCTGCTCTTTTCGCAGTTCGGACATGCACTTTAGGGCATGCCTCCCAGGGAAAGGAACCCTTAACGGAACTATTCTCCCTGGAAGATGTTTCTTACTAACCATGTAATATAACATAACTAGTTGGGCACTTGTCTGATAAAGCACTAATGACCCCTACGCCTGGTCTCCACGCATGCCCCGGTTGTTTTTTAACCGAAAAGGTATTCGGACACACTCCGGACTCTAGGGTCCCGACTGAAGCGAAAAGGTCGGCAAAGACAAACGATCTACAATCCGGCTAGAAGGAATTTTACATGTCATTTTAAAATACATTGTCACATTGACTGACTGTATTCCTCCTCAATCCCGTCTAACAGGCTGTCCAATTTACAGTCCTGTTGGGAAAATTTAGCGGCCAACTCTACTTGGTCGTATACTAAACTCACAGGGATCTCCTTCCCGTGGGGCCCCATAGGTCCGACCTCGGCCATATGGTTGGGATCCACCTTCTTGTACCGCGTCTTCACCATGGCCCAGGCCTCCCTGGCACCTTGGCGGCAGGCCGAAATCTTCCATAAACGGAAGCGCTGCCGCACTCCCTGAAGCTTCTCCACAAGCTCCCCAAGGCCTTTGAGTAGGGAGAGGGCTGGCCATAAAGCCTGGACGACGCCGCTCATTGCCTGCCAAACTCGTTCGAGCAGCTGCAACAGCTCGGGAAGTTGATCACCCGTCGATACGGGCATCTCCTCCGCAGGATGACCTGTGAGTATACCTGCAGACATATCTTGTCAATTGACTTCCTCGCCGAACTCTTCTTTTCAAAGGAGTTCGCTCAAGCACTTACTATAAATGCCACGACGAAGCCGCTGATTCTCCTTAACGGAGCCGGACAGCTCGGCCCGAACGCCTTTCAGCTCTTCTCCAAGCTGGGCGTGGGCATCTTGGAGCTTGTTCCTTTCTTGCTACACTCTATTCAGCACCCTCTCGCCGGCCTTCAGCTGGCGCAGTAGTTCTTGCCTGTCCGGATCTTGTCCGGCAGCACCTGCAATGTCATTATTAGACTTGCGCGCACGCCGCACAGTGCTTATATTATTAAAATAATGTGTTACCAAGAGGGGTCTCTGTGTTCCCTCCTGTGGCAGCAAGTGCGGCCTCAAGTTGGGCCTTGCACTCTTGCAGCTCCTGAGACAGTTGGGCATTCTTCTCGGTAAGATCCTGCGTTTCAAATGATCCTTAAATCAGTTAATATAACTACTTTAAGTCTCGGGGGCTACTGGCATATATGACTATTAAATTCTCTTACCCGTATGTCTTTTACATACTGCTCCGTGGCTCTGGTAAAACCATCTTGAGAAGCATGGAGGTGCGCGTCCCCCGCGTTAAAGGCATTCAACGCCTCAGGGGAGAAGCACGCGTCACGAAATACTGTCCGACGACGCCTATGGTTCATGGCGCTCTCCACCTCAGACTTGGTGGCGGACAGTCTGTCGGCATCCTCCGTTGGGGGAGTGTCCGGCTCGCGCCTTGCGCTCGCCTCCCCCTCCAGACCAGGTGCTGGAGCCTGACTGGTAGAGGTTGGATTGGCAACCTCCACGCCCGCAGTCCGGTGGGCGCTTTTTCTCCTACAAAAGTCATGAGCACTCAAACGCTTCCTAGGAACGTTGCTCCAAATAACGGAATGTGAGCTATACCTTTGCGGCGACGTTTCAGTCCGCGCCGCGCTCCTCTTCTGCCTGCTGGTCCGGACTGGCCTTTGTTGGTCAGCCGCCGCGGGCTCGGCTTCCCGCCCTGAAGGCGCTTCCTGCAAAACGCCATCGTATGCGAAGGTCAGAAATGAGCGAGGAAGAAATAATGGTGTCGGGACTTCGGTCACAATCACCTGGGAAGCCGGATATAGTCCGGGGTAGTCAGCCGTAATGGCGACTAAAGCATTATCCATGCCGAGCTGGTGGAACACCCTGTCGATTAGCTCCACCTTTATGTCCGGATCCTCTTCGGAGGCCGGATCCTGGGATCTCTCTGGATCCTCAAGCTGCGGAGCTGGACTCCGCATGTCCTCCACAATCCGGCGCAGCTCCTGCGTCGAAAAACGCGATATAAGAAACCTAAACTTTGAAAGCATAGGTTGGGCACGTAAAGTGTCCGCTTACCCAACGCCGAGGGTTATTCATGGCGAACCCATTCAACGGGTTCGTCTGGAGGAAGTCCTCCTTCTCGCCCTTGTACAGGCCGGAAAGGATCTTCGCCAGGTCCTCGGCCGAACCCGGCCCTTTGCGGCCATGACGGGTGGCATCGTCCTCCCCGTTGAAATCCCACATGGGGTGGCCCGTGTATTGTAGTGGCTGCACCCCCCGCATAATGCATGTTGCCATGACTCCAATCATGGTCAACCCGGAATGGGCCAGTAACCTTATCCGGCCCATCAGATAATGGACGCTCTTGTCTTCCTCCAGTTGGGGGCTCCGCGGACGCCAACTAAGGCGTTTCTGCAGAGGAGCATTACTGAACTCCGGGAGGCCGATCCGAACAGGGTCCGGCAGCGGAGCGTCTTCTATGTAGAACCATTCCGAAGGCCAGTCTTCGGACGCCTTCTTAGGGGTTCCGGATGGATATCCGGTCCCGGCAATGCGCCAAATTTCGGTGCCGCCCACTTGATATATGGACCCCTCGTGAGAGCGGGGTACGAGGCAGAACAACCTCTTCCACAGCGTGAAATGGGGCTCGACGCCCAGGAATAGCTCACAAAGAGCTACGTAACCCGCAATATGCAGGATAGAGGCGGGCGTGAGGTGATGAAGCTGGAGTTCGTAGAACTCCAGGAGCCCGCGGAGGAACGGATGTACAGGAAATCCGAGCCCCCTTATCAGATAGGGGACGAAGCATACCCGCTCCCCTTTGTTGGGATTTGGGGTAGCCTCCGCTTGCTTCCCACCTTTGTAGGTGGCCAACCCGGCTCGAACCGGAACCATGAAGGCCGGAGGGAGATATCCCTCCGCCTGGAGCTTCACCAGCTCGTTGTGCGGAACAGAGCATCTCCTCCAATCTCCTGGCAGAGGGCTGGGAGCGCGAGAAGAGGAGCCGCATCGACGGTCCATGATGGAATGGATTTTTTGGTCGGAGGCGCTCTGATGAGTACTTGCAGAAGGAAGATGGTGTTATTTGGATCTGGATTCTTGCCTCTCTTATAGGCAGATTATTTGCGCAGCTAGGGGGTAAAACATAAAAGGTACCCTGACTTTTCGCATTCGTGCGACGTGTGGAAGAAGGCCATTATTGGGCGTGGAAGCCAAGAAGCGCAACATCGACAAGGAAGCCGGACACTGTTCGGCAGGTACATGGAACTTAAAGGAGAACCCGCCTTGCAACGCCGAAGACTATATACACGCTGGACTTATCTACATTGAAGCCTGGTTCGGGGGCTACTGAGGGAGTCCTGGACTAGGGGGTGTCCGGACAGCCGGACTATCATCGTCCGCCGGACTCCAAGACTATGAAGATACAAGATTGAAGACTCCGTCCCGTGTCCGGATGGGACTTTCCTTGGCGTGGAAGGCAAGCTTGGCGATACGGATATGTAGATCTCCTACCATTGTAACCGACTCTATGTAACCCTAGCCCTCTCCGGTGTCTATATAAACCGGAGGGCTTTAGTCCGTAGGACACAACATCCATTACAACAATCGTACCATAGGCTAGCTTCTAGGGTTTAGCCTCCTTGATCTCGTGGTAGATCCACTCTTGTAATACACATCATCAATATTAATCAAGCAGGACGTAGGGTTTTACCTCCATCAAGAGGGCCCGAACCTGGGTAAAACATCGTGTCCCTCGTCTCCTGTTACCATCCGCCTAGATGCACAGTTCGGGACCCCCTACCCGAGATCCGCCGGTTTTGACACCGACAGGTGGGGAGATGGGCAGGGGCACGTGGGGTCTCGGGCGAAATAATTGCTCGGACCCTACCGCCAGGGTCTCTAGCGGTAGGGTTATACAACCTACCGCCAGGGACCCTGGCGGTAGGGTGCGACAGAGGGGGAGGACGGCCGTTTCCGTGTGCTGACGTAGATTAGTACCCTACCGCCAGAGACCCTAGCGGTAAGAAAAAGGGTCAAATCCTGAAATTCTTCTGAACCGGGGTCAGATCCTGAATTTGTATCCAAAAAGGGTCAAAACACGAAATTTTGCCCCGCATACATGTTCGATGAAATGTCTCTAAAGAGAAGAAGAAGGTTTCGGAGAGATAAGGCTATTGTTCGATGAAATGTCAGCATTTACAGGTGGACCCGGCATGTGAGAAATCGGATTAAAACGCAAATCAGTCATCAATGTTTATTGAGAATTTTAGTAACAAAGACAATAGATTTTTGGGTCAAGCAAGAAATGTGGTTGCAATTACAAAACAAAACTTAAAATGTGGTGGTTTTTTGTTATTCACTCTCACCTCGCAACATTTGTGCGACTTGCAAAAAAGATGTTTTTACAGAGATTTTGCAGGAAACACCGCAGGCAGCCCATAAAATTTTGCAGATTGCACTGATCGCTTGATTGGCTTTGTTAGGCAACTGGCAGGGACACAAATTGACACATTTTTCGTCCGTTTGCGTTGCAGGTTTGGCCCGTGTCCACGGTAATCCGAGCGGTGCGCCCAGCCGGCTGACCTATTTTGTTCTGCTTGGTTGGAGAGCTCTTTTATGGTACCCTGTAATGAATACTGACCATCCATTTTTAAAAGTCCAATGTTCGAGAGAGATGTATAATGCTTGATTTGGGTAAGTAGTATAGCGTACACCAGAGCTAGCAAAACGGGCCGGGCCGGCCTGGCACGACCCAACCCATCATAACCGTGTGTGCCACGGCCCGGCCCACTACGGCACGATTATTAGTCGGATCATGCCGTGCTGGCCCACATGTTGTCCCCTCTAGCCCAGGCATGGCCCAAAAGCTATGCGGGCCGGGCCGGCGGCATGCCAGGAACGCCATGCCCATTAGGTTGTCGGCCTGCTAGGCAGTTTTGGCTATTTTTTAGCCATATATACTTAACATATATAGAAGAATAAAATAAATAAACGGTTCAAGCAAACTGGTGCCTGCAGCGGCTACTCCCATGTCTTTGTCGGGCCGGCCCATATTTCATTTTTTTCCTGTTTTCTAGACTCTAGATAAATTGCAAAAAAGAGTGTGGGCTAGGATTGGAACTCACGTCATGAGTATCAATGATCGACGCATAACCAACTTGACCACTTCGCTAGGGTGATAACATACATGTTTTTATCCATTTCTTTATTCCTCTTTTCCCCTTTTCTTTTTTTCTCTATCCTTTTCAACTTTCTTTCTCCAAATTCATAATTGTTTTCTTCAAATAGATGAACTTATTTTCTAAAACCATGAACTGATTTTTTCGAAACTCATGACCTTTTTCAAATTGATGAACCTTTTTCAAAATCGAGGAACTTATTTTTCAAATTTGATGAACTTTTCACAGTTTTTGAACTTTTTCTCAAAACCGATGAGCTTTTTCTCAAAATGGATGAGCTTTTTTCAGAATGGATGAACCTTTTCCAATTTAGATGAACTTTTTCCAAATTAGATGAACTTTTTTCGAATTGATGAACTTTTTCTGAAAATCGATGAACTTCTTTTGAATTCTTGAACTTTTTTTGAATACATGAACCTTTTCTATTTGGTGAACTAATTTTGAATAGACAAATTTTTTTGCATGCTCATGAACTTTATCTGTAATATGTGAACTTGTTTTAAAACAATTGGAAAATATAAACGCATAGCATAATGCGTAATAAATAGTGAGTCTATGTTTCTATTCTTTAAACCTTTCGCGCTGTGAATATTCACTAGCAGTTAGTTGGTCCAGTGGATAGCCTCTGTGTGTGGAAGTGCAAGGGCGTGATATCGAATCCCAGTCGTGATGTATTTTCCGCGGTCATTTTTCGCGTTGCGCGATCATGGGCCGACGTTTAGCCGCTGTTGCGGGCGCTAGTTCCCTTGCACAGCGCTGAAGGTGTGCAATAGGAGGTCCCAACGGTCCATGTCGTGCTGGCCTGCGTGCTCAACCTTCAGACCCAGGCACAGCTCCTGGCGTGCAGCTTGCTGGGCCTGGCCGGTTTAGCACGTGTCGTGTCGTGCGAGCGTGCTACCGGGCCGATCCAGCTATCATGGTCCATCTGGCCAGTTCTAGCGTGCACTGCTTGTTCAGCGCCAACGGTATATGTGATTTGAGGGCAATTTAGGAAGATTAATTTTCAGCTTGTCGAATGGATTGAGGCGACCCACCCTTTCTCGTTGGCCCGTTTAGCCCATGCTTGTAGCCCAAGAGTCATTACACTACTAGAAAAAGGGTTGTTAGTGGCGCACCTGTTTTTGCTATTAATGGCGCACTACAGGTACACTACTATTAACACGCCACTAGTAACAAATAGTAATGGCGCACCTCTGGTGCGCCACTAGTATCCCAGATAATAGAGGCGCGCCACATAGTGCGCAATTACTATGCCTCCCAGGGGGCCATATTTACCTTGTGCTCTGGGTTACTAATGGCGCACTTTCAGATAATGCGTCACTTGTGTGTTTATTTCAGTGCGCCACTAAAGTGCAATATGATGTGCCACTACTATGAATATTAGGAATTATTTTTTTCTTTTCTGATATTTGCACAGGTCACAAAATACATTACTGCACAGAATATAGATAGCACAACATATAAACAACAGATTTATCAAATACAATAGAAGATTAGTCTCTGAATACAATTCATCATATTAATCTCCGAATTCAAAATACCGAACAAAGTTAGAACATTACAAGTCTCGAGACCGCGAGTAGCGAGTTTGTCTTCACATTACAAGTCGATATCGATCATCTAAACTACCATCACATAGAAGAGAGCTGCGGTCATCACGATGAGCATCATTGCGATGAAACTGGTATTCATTTGGTTCCTCCAACGCTCCCTCCTCTCTCCCGCTAGATAGCGTGTGCATCTAGCTTCCGTCTCCGCCCTAGTGGTGTACCCTTTGTAACTGTTACCGCTGAAACGGTGAACCTGTCTCTGACACTCCTCCCAGTCGTCGTAGACTCCGGAAACCTTACCCTTGTACACGACATATGACGGCATCTCTATGCACTAGACAAACAAAACGTTAGTAGCAATTCATAGACAATACATAAGCAATATATAAGTATGCAACAAAAGGATCGAAAGAGAAAAGCAACACATTAATAGCATGATTCATGGTCCTACTAATAAATAGCATCCATTACATATAAGTTGAATGACTGTCCAAACTAAAGAGACATACAAGTTCATGAAAGTTTAAATACAACATGAGCTAATCAATATTTCAGAACTACATAGCATCACTACTTTTGACTCAACTTAGGGACCGGAACGTGGATGAAGCCGCCGTCTATCATGATGGTCATGAAATCGCGGTCGTTGTTAGCCTGCATTTGTAGCATTGTTTCTATCTCACTGTTGGACGGTTAATATCTGAGATAGCACAGTCCCGAGGTACGAAGGACATCTTGATGGATGATTTCCGCAAACTCCGATTGGATGCGAAAGAATTCTTGTCTGATGTCCGCGTCCTGGATTGCCGACAAGCGTGCGGTCCAATCTTTGAGATTAGTTGGTAGCAGAAGGTGATTATGGTCCCGTACGATCGCCCGCATGTGATGGAGGGCGTAGTAGGCATCCTTCTGACCGCCAGGCGGCTGCTTGACGCAGGGGAACATCGTATTGTGGGTGAACACGTGCTTGCCGTACCTACTAATTGGCCTGCTGAAGGTGCCTCCAGATCTGGCATATCCGGGGAGAGCTTCATCAAGAACTTTCTTGATATTTATGTAGTCTTTCTTCGACTGACGGTCCGAGTCGAAATACGTGGCCATGGAATATTTCGGGCTTAAGAGGATGAGTGTGCAATGTGTGTCACTGCAAAAAACACGGAATGTTAGAAAAAAAGAGCGATCGAAATCTAAGAAATCATATGTTATGGGGCGGTGAGGGGATGAATAACTCGGGAAAGTAAGGCACAGGGAAGTTATCCTTATCTGGGTTTGCCAGAATGACGCCTTTGAGGTATGAACTCGCGACTTGCCGGTCCCCAGCGCTGCCCAAGATCTTGGCACACATGTAGAAGGGGTCGACTATCACGATGTGTGGGGTCTTGTCTCTAATGATTCACATCTCCATACTGAGCGAAAATAGCCGAATGAAGGTGTAGTGCAGCGGATGAAGGTTAAACATAGAGAAGATGTCATCAAACCGCAGGACGATCATACCCCGGATGGCGCTATCGACAAAGCCCTTGCCCTTTGGCACCTTGGCCACAAAAACCGGGTATACCACATCATTCTCGGAGAGACGCTGCTTCTCCAAAGAAAGAACACTATCATGCAGACTCCGCATTGCACCGGTTGCAGCATTGAGCAGATTAGTCGGTAGCATCGGCCTACTCGCCACATGCACCCTCCTCGAGATATTCTTAGGTGAAGGTGGCCCATTCTAAGCACGAATCATACTCGGTGCCAGCTGGCTCGCACCCTTGTTATTCTTTCTTTTCCATCCCTTCTTCTTCTGCTGTAATGGGACCGAGTTCTGCTCAGAGACCGCCTTCTTGAGTGTGTTGGGGATGATAATATTTCGCGCCACGGCTATCTGAGGCTCGGTGAAGGCGGCAGCTGGAGGCATCTCCTGATAACTGAACACCGGACGACGCCTGTTGCAATTGGGTTTCTCCGCAGTACCAGCTAGATCGCGATCGTCTTTTGCAGGGTTGGGTTCTTGAGAAGGAGGCCCCAAGAATTCGCCACCGTACCCATGTTCGTTGAAGTACTTATCGACGTTGGTAAATGTACCATTGTCATTGTCGTCCGGATCCTGTGCCATATGCATGTCCGGATCCTATGCCATATGCATGTCTGGCATGTCCGGTAGCATTGCGGCGGTCTTGCCATGGCTTGGTGCCGGCACGACTAGCGGTGTTGTCTGTGGGGTGGTGTCCCCCGCCCCAAACGAATCTGGCTCTTCGGCCAAAGCAGGGGCCAACTTAAGCAGGCGCTGAGGGTCATCACATCATCTTCGTCGGCCCCAGGGGGTCGAAACAGAGGTAACAAGTCATCACAGCCCGGTAGCACCCGTACCACTTGAACCCTATACACGGTGGGTGGCATCGGATTACCGTGGAACACGGGGTTGCTTGGTTGAACGATTCTGGCCTTGGCAACATCGATCAACTCGCCACCCACGAAGTGCAGGAGAGTGCATGGAACGTCGGCGGCGCCCTGCGAAAACATGTAGGGCGTTTGGGATGCCCAGTCAAAGGCAAGGAGATGAAGTCATCGGCCGAGAGGCTTAGTTACCATGATGGCGTCGAGCTCGGCTAGTGTCGAGGTACCACCAATGGCGGGCGGCAAGTGACGGAGGGGCCGCTTTCTGCCGAGGTGCCGGCCGACGTATTCCTCACACACCCAGGTGCATTAAGCTCCAATGCCCGCGCCAGCGCCGGAGACACCAATACCGCCTCCGCCGGAGACACCAATGGTGCCGCAGGCGCGTTGTGCGACTTGCTGCCCGTGAAGCTGGGAATCGGCGGCGGCCCTTGTTGGCCGCCCGCAATCCACGCTTGCAACCCCTCAATCAAGGTAGGCACAATGGCGGTGATCGTCGCTCCCAATTGGTCTCGCACTTGCTCTTGGACCATCTCCGGAATCTGCGCCACTTGTGCCTTGAGTTCTTGAACCTCGCGCTCCTGGCTTTCCGAGCTGGTCTTTCTCTCCTTTCGCCCAGCACTATAGTATTCCGACCATTTCGTGGACAAGCCTTTGCCGGCCACATGACCAGCTGACGACGGCTTACTGAACTTATCCTTGTGTTTCATTACGTTCAACGCCCTATTTGAAGTGGTGTCCCAAGGGGAGCTCTGAGACGACCCCGCGCTACTGCTTTTAGTGTCCTGCGGAAGGAACGTGAACCATTTAGAAATTTGGCTTCATTAATTAGAATGCGACCATATGGAGCTAATTACGCGGGGGTGTATTCCTTACCAGAACAAGCTCAAGCGCCTTGGTCTTCGGATCCGTGGTAAGCTACTTTGTTACCGGGTCCACCTTGTACCGGGCCCTGACATAGTTCCTGGTTTGCTTGTCACGGTATGTATCGAAAAGGGGCGGTAGACCTTGCTCGGCATGCTCCGCGTCCTCCTTGTCCCATATAGGTGTCGTCACTATGTAACCGCCGGGACCGAGTTTGTGAACCCCTAAGTTCAAGTCCCACATATCTTTCCCCCACTCACTTGATTCCACGGTTGCGTTGCTCTCGCACTTGATCTTGAACTCCCGGTAGTTAGCTTCGCTGATCGAAGGATTTGTCTCCTTGATCTTCTCATAACTATCACTGAAGGAAATATGCCCTAGAGGCAATAATAAAGTTGTTATTTATTTCCTTATATCATGATAAACGTTTATTATTCATGCTAGAATTGTATTGACCGGAAACATAATACATGTGTGAATACATAGACAAACACAATGTCACTAGTATGCCTGTACTTGACTAGCTCGTTAATCAAAGATGGTTGTGTTTCCTGACCATGTACATGAGTTGTCATTTGATTAACGGGATCACATCATTAGGAGAATGATGTGATTGACTTGACCCATTCCGTTAGCTTAGCACTTGATTGTTTAGTATGTTGCTATTGCTTTCTTCATGACTTATACATGTTCCTAGAACTATGAGATTATGAAACTCCCGTTTACCGGAAGAACACTTTGTGTGCTACCAAGCATCACAACGTAACTGGGTGATTATAAAGGATCTCTACAGGTGTTTCTGAAGGTACATGTTGAGTTGGCGTATTTCGAGATTAGGATTTGTCACTCCGATTATCGGAGAGGTATCTCTGGGCCCTCTCGGTAATGCACATCACTATAAGCCTTGCAAGCAATGTAGCTAATGAGTTAGTTACGAGATGATGCATTACGTAACGAGTAAAGAGACTTGCCGGTAACGAGATTGAACTAGGTATTGAGATACCGATGATCGAATCTCGGGCAAGTAACATACCGATGACAAAGGGAACAACATATGTTGTTATGCGGTTTGGCCGATAAAGATCTTCGTAGAATATGCAGGAGCCAATATGAACATCTAGGTTCCGCTATTGGTTACTGACCGGAGACGTGTCTCAGTCATGTCTACATAGTTCTCAAACCCGTAGGGTCCGCACGCTTAAAGTTAGATGACTATTATATTATGAGTTTATATGTTTTGATGTACCGAAGATAGTTCGGAGTCCCGGATGTGATCACGTACATGACGAGGAGTCTCGAAATGGTCGAGACAGGAAGATTGATATATTGGACAACTATATTCAAACACCGGAATGGTTCCGGAGGTTATCGGATGTATACCGGAGTACCGGGGGGTTACCGGAACCCCCCGGGGGGTTAATGGGCCTCATGGGCCCAAAGTGGAGCAGAGAAGGGGCGGCCAGGGCAGGCCGCGCACCCCCCTTTCCTTCCTCTCCTCTCTCCCCTTCCTTACCCCTCTCCTACTTGGACAAGGAAAGGAGGGAGTCCTACTCCCGGTGGGAGTAGGACTCCTCCTGGCGCGCCCCCTCCTGGCCGGCCGCCCCCTCCCCCTTGCTCCTTTATATACGGGGGCAGGGGGCACCTCTAGACAACAATTGATCCTTGAGATCTATTAGCCGTGTGCGGTGCCCCCTCCACCATATTCCACCTCGATAATATCGTAGCGGTGCTTAGGCGAAGCCCTGCGTCAGTAGAGCATCATCATCGTCACCACGCCGTCGTGCTGATGAAACTCTCCCTCGAAGCTCGGCTGGATCGGAGTTCGAGGGACGTCATCAAGCTAAACGTGTGCTGAACTCGGAGGTGTCGTGCATTCGGTACTTGATCGGTCGGATCGTGAAGACGTACGACTACATCAACCGCGTTGTGCTAACGCTTCCGCTTTCGGTCTACGAGGGTACTTGGTCAATACTCTCCCCTCTCGTTGCTATGCATCACCATGATCTTGCGTGTGTGTAGGTGTTGGGGAACGTAGTTATTTAAAAAAAAATTCCTACGCACACGCAAGATCATGGTGATGCATAGCAACGAGAGGGGAGAGTATTGTCCACGTACCCTCGTAGACCGTAAGCGGAAGCGTTAGAACAACGCAGTTGATGTAGTCGTACGTCTTCACGGCCCGACCGATCAAGCACCAAAACTACGGCACCTCCGAGTTCTAGCACACGTTCAGCTCGATGACGTACCTCGAACTCCGATCTAGCCGAGTGTCGAGGGAGAGTTCCGTCAGCATGACGGCGTGGTGACGATCTTGATGTACTACCGACGCAGGGCTTTGCCTAAGCACTGCTACGATATTATCGAGGTGGATTATGGTGGAGGGGGGCACCGCACATGGCTAAGAGATCCAAGGGATCAATTGTTGTTATGCCTAGAGGTGCCCCCCTGTCCCCGTATATAAAGGAGCAAGGGGGAGGGGGCGGCCGGCCTAGGAGGGGAGCGCCAAGGGGAGTCTTACTCCCACCGGGAGTAGGACTCCCTCCTTCCTTGTTGGAGTAGGAGAAGGGGGAAAGAGGGGGAGAGGAGGAAGGAAAAGGGGGTCGCACCCCTTGTCCAATTCGGACCAGAGGGGGGCTGCGCGCCTCCTTCCTTTCGGCCTCTCTCTCCTCTATTCCCGTATGGCCCAATAAGGCCCATATACTCCCCGGCGAATTCCCGTAACTCTCCGGTACTCCGAAAAATACCCGAATCACTCGGAACCTTTCCGAACTCCGAATATAGTCGTCCAATATATCGATCTTTACGTCTCGACCATTTCGAGACTCCTCGTCATGTCCCCGATCTCATCCGGGACTCCGAACTCCTTCGGTACATCAAAACTCATAAACTCATAATATAACTATCATCAAAACCTTAAGCGTGCGGACCCTACGGGTTCGAGAACAATGTAGACATGACCTAGAACTATTCTCGGTCAACAACCAATAGCGGAACCTGGATGTTCATATTGGCTCCCACATATTCTACGAAGATCTTTATCGGTCAAACCGCATAACAACATATGTTGTTCCCTTTGTCATCGGTGTGTTACTTGCCCGAGATTCGATCGTCGGTATCCCAATACCTAGTTCAATCTCGTTACCGGCAAGTCTCTTTACTCGTTATGTAATGCATCATCCCGCAACTAACTCATTAATCACATTGCTTGCAAGGCTTATAGTGATGTGCATTACCGAGAGGGCCCAGAGATACCTCTCCGACAATTGGAGTGACAAATCCTAATCTCGAAATACGCCAACCCAACATGTACCTTTGGAGACACCTGTAGAGCTCCTTTATAATCACCCAGTTACGTTGTGACGTTTGGTAGCACACAAAGTGTTCCTCCGGTAAACGGGAGTTGCATAATCTCATAGTCATAGGAACATGTATAAGTCATGAAGAAAGCAATAGCAACATACTAAACGATCAAGTACTAGGCTAACGGAATGGGTCAAGTCAATCACATCATTCTACTAATGATGTGATCCCCGTTAATCAAATGACAACTCTTTTGTCCATGGCTAGGAAACATAACCATCTTTGATAAACGAGCTAGTCAAGTAGAGGCATACTAGTGACACTATGTTTGTCTATGTATTCACACATGTATTATGTTTCCGGTTAATACAATTCTAGCATGAATAATAAACATTTATCATGATATAAGGAAATAAATAATAACTTTATTATTGCCTCTAGGGCATATTTCCTTCAGTCTCCCACTTGCACTAGAGTCAATAATCTAGTTCACATCGCCATGTGATTTAACACCAATATTCACATCTGCATGTGATTAACACCCATAGTTCACATCATCATGTGACCAACACCCAAGAGGTTTACTAGAGTTAATAATCTAGTTCACAACGCTATGTGATTAACACCCAAAGAGTACTAAGGTGTGATCATGTTTTGTTCGTGAGAGAAGCTTAGTCAACGGGTCTGTCACATTCAGAGCCGTATATATTTTGCAAATATTCTATGTCTACAATGCTCTGCATGGAGCTACTCTAGATAATGGCTCCCACTTTCAATATGTATCCAGATTGAGACTTAGAGTCATCTGGATCGGTGTAAAAGCTTGCACCAATGTAACTCTTGACGACGGGCTCTTTTATCACCTCCATAATCGAGAAATATTTCCTTAGTCCTTACTAAGGATATTCTTGACCAATGTCCAGGGATCTACTCCTAGATCACTATTGTACTCCCTTGCCAAATTCAGTGCAAGGTATACAATAGGTCTGGTACATAGCATAGCATACTTTATAAAACCTATGACTGAGGCATAGGGAATGACTTTCGTTCTCTTTTCTATTTTCTGCCATGGTCGGGATTTAAGTCTTACTCAATTTCACACCTTTGCAACACAGGCAAGAACTCTTTCTTTAACTGTTCCATTTTGAACTATTTCAAAATCTTGACAAGGTATGTACTCATTGAAAATCTTATCAAGCGTCTTGATCTATCTCAATAGATTTTGATGCTCAATATGTAAGTAGCTTTACTGAGGTCTTTCTTTTAAAGAACTCCTTTCAAATACTCCTTTATGCTTTCCAGAAAAATTCTACATCATTTCTAATCAACAATATGTTACTCACATATATTTATCAGAAAGGCGCTAGTGCTCCCACTCACTTTATTGTAAATACAGGCTTCACCGCAAGTCTGTATAAAACTATATGCTTTGATCAACTTATCAAAGCGTATATTCCAACTCTGAGATGCTTGCACCAGTCCATAGATGGATCGCTGGTGCTTGCACACTTTGTTAGCTCCCTTTGGATCGACAAAACCTTCTGGCTGCATCATATACAACTCTTCTTCCAGAAACCCGTTCAGGAATGCAGTTTTGACATCCATATGCCATATTTCATAATCATAAAATGCGGCAATTGCTAACATGATCCGGACAGACTTTTAAGCATCGATACGAGTGAGAAAAAATCTCATTGTATTCAACACCTTGAACTTGTCGAAAAACTTTTTGCGACAATTCGAGCTTTGTAGATAGTAACACTACTATCAACGCCCGTCTTCTTCTTGAAGATCCATTTATTTTCTATGGATTGCCGATCATCGGGAAAGTCCACCAAAGTCCACACTTTGCTCTCATACATGGATCATATCTTAGATTTCATGGCCTCCAGCCATTTCGTGAAATCTGGGCTCATCATCGCTTCCTCATAGTTCGTAGGTTCATCATGGTCTAGTAACACGACTTCCAGAACAGGATTACCGTACCACTCTGGTGCGGACTGTACTCTAGAAGACCTACGAGGTTCTGTAATAACTTGATCTGAAGTTTCATGATCATCATCAGTAGCTTCCTCGCTAATTGGTGTAGGAATCACTGAAACTGATTTCAGCGATGAACTATTTTCCAATTTAGGAGAAGGTACAATTATCTTATCAAGTTCTACTTTCCTCCCACTCACTTCTTTCGAGAGAAACTCCTTCTCTAGAAAGGATCCATCTTAGCAATGAATAACTTGCCTTCGGATCTGTGATAGAAGGTGTACCCAATAGTTACCTTTGGGTATTCTATGAAGACGCACTTCTCCGATTTGGGTTTGAGCTTATCAGGTTGAAACTTTTTCACATAAGCATCGCAGCCCCAAACTTTAAGAAACAACAACTTTGGTTTCTTGCCAAACCACAGTTCATAAGGCGTCGTCTCAACGGATTTCGATGGTGCCCTATTTAAAGTGAATGCAACTGTCTCTAATGCATAACCCCAAAACGATAGTGGTAAATCCGTAAGATACATCATAGATCGCACCGTATCTAATAAAGTGCGGTTACGACGTTCGGACACACCATAACGTTGTGGTGTTCCAGGTGGCGTGAGCTGTGAAACTATTCCACATTGTTTTATATGAAGGCCAAACTCATAACTCAAATATTCTCCTCCACGATCAGATCGTAGAAACTTTATTTTCTTGTTACGATGATTCTTCACTTCACTCTGAAATTCTTTGAACTTTTCAACTATTTCAGACTTATGTTTCATCAAGTAGATATACGTATATCTGCTCAAATCATCTGTGAAGGTTAGAAAATAACAATACTTGCCACGAGCCTTCATACTCATTGGTCTGCATACATCAGTATGTATTATTTCCAACAAGTCAGTAGCTCGTTCCATTGTTCCGAAGAACGAAGTTTTAGTCATCTTGCCCAAATGGCATGGTTCGCAAGCATCAAATGATTCATAACCAAGTGATTCCGAAAATCCATCTTTATGGAGTTTCTTCATGAGCTTTACACCGATATGACCCAAACGGCAGTGCCACAAATAAGTTGCACTATCATTATTAACTTTGCATCTTTTGGCATCAATATTATGAATATGTGTATCACTACGATCGAGATCCAACAAACTATTTTCATTGGGTGTATGACCATGAAAGGTTTTATTCATGTAAACAGAACAACAATTATTCTCTGATTTTAAATGAATAACCGTATTGCAATAAACATGATCAAATCATATTCATGCTCAACGCAAACGCCAAATAACATTTATTTAGGTTTAACACTAATCCCAAAAGTATAGGGAGTGTGCGATGATGATAATATCAATCTTGGAACTACTTCCAACACTCATCGTCACTTCCCCTTCAACTAGTCTCAGTTTATTCTGTAACTCCTATTTTGAGTTACTAATCTTAGCAACCGAACAAGTATCAAATACTCGGGGGCTACTATAAACACTAGTAAGGCACACATCAATAATCTGTATATCAAATATACCCTTGTTCACTTTGCCATCCTTCTTATCCACCAAATATTCAGGGCATTTCCGCTTCCAGTGACCATTTCCTTTGCAGTGTAAGCACTCAGTTTCAGGCTTTGGTCCAGCTTTGGGCTTCTTCGCGGGAGTGACAACTTGTTTGCCATTCTACTTGAAGTTTCCCTTTCTTTCCCTTTGCCCTTTTCTTGAAACTAGTGGTCTTGTCAATCATCAACACTTGATGCTGTTTCTTGATTTCTACCTTCGTCGATTTCAACATCACGAAGAGCTCGGGAATCGTTTTCGTCATCCCTTGCATACTATAGTTCATCACGAAGTTCTAGTAACTTAGTGATGGTGACTAGAGAATTCTGTAAATCACTATCTTATCTGGGAGATTAACTCCCACTTGATTCAAGCGATTGAAGTACTGAGACAATCTGAGCACATGCTCACTAGTTGAACGATTCTCCTCCATCTTTTAGCTATAGAACTTGTTGGAGACTTCATATCTCTCAACTCGGGTATTTGCTTGAAATATTAACTTCAATTCCTGGAACATCTCATATGGTCCATGACGTTCAAAACATCTTTGAAGTCCCAATTCTAAGCCGTTAAGCATGGTGCACTAAACTATGAAGTAGTCATCATATTGAGCTAGCCAAACGTTCATAACGTTTGCATCTGCTCCTGCAATAGGTTTGTCACCTAGCGGTGCATCAAAGACATAATTCTTCTATGCAGCAATGAGGATAAACCTCAGATCACGCATCCAATCCGCATCATTGCTACTAACATTTTTCAACATAATTTTCTCTAGGAACATATCAAAATAAACATATGAAAGCAACAACGCAAGCTATTGATCTATAACATAATTTGCAAAATACTACCAGGACTAAGTTCATGATAAATTTAAGTTCAATTAATCATATTACTAAAGAAATCCCACTTAGATAGACATCCCTCTAATCCTCTAAGTGATTACGTGATCCATATCAACTACACCATGTCCGATCGTCACGTGAGATGGAGTAGTTTCAACGGTGAACATCAATATGTTGATCATATATACTATATGATTCACGCTCGACCTTTCTGTCTCCGTGTTCCGAGGCCATATCTGTTATATGCTAGGCTCGTCAAGTTTAACCTGAGTATTCCGCGTGTGCAACTGTTTTGCACCCGTTGTATTTGAACGTAGAGCCTATCACACCCGATCATCACGTGGTGTCTTAGCACGAAGAACTTTCGCAACGGTGCATACTCAGGGAGAACACTTCTTGATAATTTTAGTGAGAGATCATCTTAAAATGCTACCGTCAAACAAAGCAAGATAAGATGCATAAAGGATAAACATCACATCCAATCAATATAAGTGATATGATATGGCCATCATCATCTTGTGCTTGTGATCTCCATCTTCGAAGCACAGTCATGATCACCATCGTCACCGGCGTGACACCTTGATCTCCATCGCAGCATCATTGTCGTTACGCCATCTATTGCTTCTACGACTGTCGCTACCGCATAGTGATAAAGTAAAGCAATTACAGGGCGTTTGCATTTCATACAATAAAGCGACAACCATATGGCTCCTGCCAGTTGCCAATAACTTCGGTTACAAAACATGATCATCTCATACAATAAAATATAGCATCACGTCTTGACCATATCACATCACAACATGCCCTGCAAAAACAAGTTAGACGTCCTCTACTTTGTTGTTGAAAATTTTACGTGGCTGCTACGGGCTGAGCAAGAACCGTTCTTACCTACGCATCAAAACCACAACGATAGTTCATCAAGTTAGTGCAGTTTTAACCTTCGCAAGGACCGGGCGTAGCCACACTCAATTCAGCTAAAGTGAGAGAGACAGACACCCGCCAGTCACCTTTAAGCACGAGTGCTCGTAACGGTGAAACCAGTCTCGCGTAAGCGTACGCGTAATGTCGGTCCGGGCCGCTTCATCTTACAATACCGCTGAGCCAAAGTATGACATGCTGGTAAGTAGTATGACTTGTATCACCCACAACTCACTTGTGTTCTAATCATGCATATGACATCTACGCATAAAACCAGGCTCGGATGCCACTGTTGGGGAACGTAGTAATTTCAAAAAAAATCCTACGCAGACACAAGATCATGGTGATGCATAGCAACGAGAGGGGAGAGTATTGTCCATGTACCCTCATAGACCGTAAGCGGAAGCGTTAGAACAACGCGGTTGATGTAGTCGTACGTCTTCACGGCTCGACCAATCAAGCACCGAAACTACGACACCTCCGAGTTCTAGCACACGTTCAGCTCGGTGACGTCCCTCGAACTCCGATCCAGCCGAATGTCGAGGGAGAGTTCCGTCAGCACGACGGCGTGGTGATGATCTTGATGTACTACCGACGCAGGGCTTCGCCTAAGCACTGCTACAATATTATCGAGGTGGATTATGGTGGAGGGGGGCACCGCACATGGCTAAGAGATCCAGGGGATCAATTGTTGTTGTGCCTAGAGGTGCCCCCCTGTCCCCGTATATAAAGGAGCAAGGGGGAGGGGGCGGACGGCCTAGGAGGGGCGCGCCAAGGGGAGTCCTACTCCCACCGGGAGTAGGACTCCCTCCTTCCTTGTTGGAGTAGGAGAAGGGGGAAAGAGGGGGAGAGGAGGAAGGAAAAGGGGGTCGCACCCCTTGTCCAATTCGGACCAGAGGGGGGCTGCGTGCCTCCTTCCTTTTGGCCTCTCTCCTCTATTCCGTATGGCCCAATAAGGCCCATATACTCCCGGGCGAATTCCCGTAACTCTCCGGTACTCCGAAAAATACCTGAATCACTCGGAACCTTTCCGAACTCCGAATATAGTTGTCCAATATATCGATCTTTACGTCTCGACCATTTCGAGACTCCTCGTCATGTCCCCGATCTCATCCGGGACTCCGAACTCCTTCGGTACATCAAAACTCATAAACTCATAATATAACTGTCATCGAAACATTAAGCGTGGGGACCCTACGGGTTCGAGAACAATGTAGACATGACCTAGAACTATTCTCGGTCAATAACCAATAGCAGAACCTGGATGCTCATATTGGCTCCCACATATTCTATGAAGATCTTTATCGGTCAAGCCGCATAACAACATACGTTGTTCCCTTTGTCATCGGTATGTTACTTGCCCGAGATTCGATCGTCGGTATCCCAATACCTAGTTCAATCTCGTTACCGGTAAGTCTCTTTACTCGTTATGTAATGCATCATCCCGCAACTAACTCATTAGTCACATTGCTTGCAAGGCTTATAGTGATGTGCATTACCGAGAGGGCCCAGAGATACCTCTTCGACAATCGGAGTGACAAATCATAATCTCGAAATACGTCAACCCAACATGTACCTTTGGAGACACCTGTAGAGCTCCTTTATAATCACCCAGTTATGTTGTGATGTTTGGTAGCACACAAAGTGTTCCTCCGGTAAACGGGAGTTGCATAATCTCATAGTCATAGGAACATGTATAAGTCATGAAGAAAGCAATAACAACATACTAAACGATCAAGTGCTAGGCTAACGGAATGGGTCAAGTCAATCACATCATTCTCCTAATGATGTGATCCCGTTAATCAAATGACAACTCTTTTCTCCATGGCTAGGAAACATAACCATCTTTTATAAACGAGCTAGTCAAGTAGAGGCATACTAGTGACACTATGTTTGTCTATGTATTCACACATGTATTATGTTTCCGGTTAATACAATTCTAGCATGAATAATAAACATTTATCATGATATAAGGAAATAAATAATAACTTTATTATTGCCTCTAGGGCATATTTCCTTCAGTAGGAATTTTTTTGAAATTACTACGTTACCCAACAGTGGCATCCGAGCCTGGTTTTATGCGTAGATGTTATATGCACGGGTAGAACACAAGTGAGTTGTGGGCGATGCAAGTCATACTGCTTACCAGCATGTCATACTTTGGTTCGGTAGTATTGTTGGATGAAGCGGCCCGGACTGACATTACCCGTACGCTTACACGAGACTGGTTCTACCGACATGCTTTGCACATAGGTGGCTAGCGGGTGTCAGTTTCTCCAACTTTAGTTGAACCGCGTGTGGCTACACCCGGTCCTTGAGAAGGTTAAAACAACTCTAACTTGACGAACTATCATTGTGGTTTTGATGCGTAGGTAAGAACGGTTCTTGCTCAGCCCGTAGCAGCCACGTAAAACTTGCAACAACAAAGTAGAGGATGTCTAACTTGTTTTTGCAGGGCATGTTGTGATGTGATATGGTCAAGACGTGATGCTATATTTCATTGTATGAGATGATCATGTTTTGTAACTGAGTTATCACACAACTGGCAGGAGCCATATGTTGTCGCTTTATTGTATGCAATGCAATCGCCCTGTAATTGCTTTGCTTTATCACTAAGCGGTAGCGATATAGTCGTAGAAGCAATAGGTGGCGAAACGACAATGATGCTACGATGGAGATCAAGGTGTCACGCCGGTGACGATGGTGATCATGATGGTGCTTCGAAGATGAAGATCACAAGCACAAGACGATGATGGCCATATCGTATCACTTGTATTGATTGCATTTAATGTTTATCCTTTATGCATCTTATTTTGCTTTGATTGACGGTAGCATTATAAGATGATCTCTCACTAAATTTCAAGGTATAAGTGTTCTCCCTGAGTATGCACCATCGCGAAAGTTCCTCGTGCTGAGACACCACGTGATGATCGGGTGTGATAGGCTCTACGTTCAAATACGATGGGTGCAAAACAGTTGCACACGCGGAATACTCAGGTTAAACTTGACGAGCCTAGCATATACATATATGGCCTCGGAACACTGAGACCGAAAGGTCGAGGTGAATCATATAGCAGATATGATCAACATAGTGATGTTCACCATTGAAAACTACTCCATCTCACGTGATGATCGGACATGGTTTAGTTGATTTGGATCACGTGATCGCTTAGATGATTAGAGGGATGTCTATCTAAGTAGAAGTTCTTAGTAATATGATTAATTGAACTTAAATTTATCATGAACTTAGTACCTGATAGTATTTTGCTTGTCTATGTTTGTTGTAGATAGATGGCTCGTGCTGTTGTTCCATTGAATTTTAATGCGTTCCTTGAGAAAGCTAAGTTGAAAGATGATGGTAGCAATTACACGGACTGGGTCCATAACTTGAGGATTATCCTCATTGCCGCACAGAAGAATTATGTCCTGGAAGCACCGCTGGGTGCCAGGCCTGCTGCAGATGCAACTGACGATGTTAAGAACGTCTGGCAGAGCAAAGCTGATGACTACTCGATAGTCCAGTGTGCCATGCTTTACGGCTTAGAACCGGGACTTCAACGATGTTTTGAACGTCATGGGGCATATGAGATGTTCCAGGAGTTGAAGTTAATATTTCAAGCTAATGCCCGGATTAAGAGATATGAAGTCTGCAATAAGTTCTATAGCTGCAAGATGGAACAGAATAGTTATGTCAGTGAACATATACTCAAAATGTCTGGGTATAATAATCACTTGATTCAACTGGGAGTTAATCTTCCTGATGATAGTGTCATCGACATAATTCTTCAATCACTGCCACCAAGCTACAAGAGCTTCGTGATGAACTATAATATGCAAGGGATGAACAAGGCTATTCCCGAGCTCTTCGCCATGCTAAAAGTTGTGGAGGTAGAAATCAAAAAGGAGCATCAAGTGTTGATGGTCAATAAGACCACCAGTTTCAAGAAAAAGGGTAAAGGGAAGAAGAAGGGTAACTTCAAGAAGAACGACAAACAAGTTGCTGCTCAAGAGAAGAAACCTAAATCTGGACCTAAGCCTAAGACTGAGTGCTTCTACTGCAAGCAGACTGGTCACTGGAAGCAGAACTGCCTCAAGTATTTGGCGGATAAGAAGTATGGCAAGGTGAACAAAGGTATATGTGATATACATGTTATTAATGTGTACCTTACTAATGCTCGTAGTAGCACCTGGGTATTTGATACTGGTTCTGTTGCTAATATTTGCAACTCGAAACAGGGACTATGGATTAAGCGAAGATTGGCTAAGGATGAGGTGACGATGCGCGTGGGAAATGGTTCCAAAGTCGATGTGATCGCGGTCAGCACGCTACCTCTACATCTACCTTCGGGATTAGTTTTAGACCTGAATAATTGTTATTTGGTGCCAACGTTAAGCATGAACATTATATCCGGATCTTGTTTGATGCGAGACGGTTATTCATTTAAATCAGAGAATAATGGTTGTTCTATTTATATGAGTAATATCTTTTATGGTCATGCACCCTTGAAGAGTGGTCTATTTTTATTGAATCTCGATAGTAGTGATACACATATTCATAATGTTGAAGCCAAAAGATGCAGAGTTGATAATGATAGTGCAACTTATTTGTGGCACTGCTGTTTGGGTCATATTGGTGTAAAGCGCATGAAGAAACTCCATACTGATGGACTTCTGGAATCACTTGATTATGAATCACTTGGTACTTGCGAACTATGCCTCATGGGCAAGATGACTAAAACGCCGTTCTCCGGAACTATGGAGCGAGCAACAGATTTGTTGGAAATCATACATACTGATGTATGTGGTCCAATGAACATTGAGGCTCGCGGCGGGTATCGTTATTTTCTCACCTTCACAGATGATTTAAGCAGATATGGGTATATCTACTTAATGAAACATAAGTCTGAAACATTTGAAAAGTTCAAAGACTTTCAGAGTAAAGTGGAAATCCATCGTAACAAGAAAATAAAATTCCTACGATCTTATCGTGGAGGAGAATATTTGAGTTACGAGTTTGGTTTACATTTGAAACAATGCGGAATAGTTTCGCAACTCACGCCACCTGGAACACCACAACGTAATGGTGTGTCTGAACGCCGTAATCGTACTTTACTAGATATGGTGCGATCTATGATGTCTCTTACTGATTTACCGCTATCGTTTTGGGGTTATGCTTTAGAGACGGCCGCATTCACGTTAAATAGGGAACCATCAAAATCCGTTGAGACGACGCCTTATGAACTGTGGTTTGGCAAGAAACCAAAGTTGTCATTTCTTAAAGTTTGGGACTGCGATGCTTATGTGAAGAAACTTCAACCAGATAAGCTCGAACCCAAATCGGAGAAATGTGTCTTCATAGGATACCCAAAAGAGACTATTGGGTACACCTTCTATCACAGATCTGAAGGCAAGACTTTTGTTGCTAAATTTGGATCCTTTCTAGAGAAGGAGTTTCTCTCGAAAGAAGTGAGTGGGAGAAAAGTTAAACTTGATGAGGTAACTGTACCTACTCCCTTATTGGAAAATAGTTCATCACAGAAACCGGTTCCTGTGACGACTACACCAATTAGTGAGGAAGCTAATGATATTGATCATGAAACTTCAGATCAAGTTACTACCGCACCTCGTAGGTCAACCAGAGTAAGATCCACACCAGACTGGTACAGTAATCCTATTCTGGAAGTCATGTTACTTGACCATGGCGAACCTACGAACTATGAGGAAGCGATGATGTGCCCAGATTCCGCAAAATGGCTTGAGGCCATGAAATCTGAGATGGGATCCATGTATGAGAACAAAGTATGGACTTTGGTTGACTTGCCCGATGATCGGCAAGCCATTGAGAATAAATGGATCTTCAAGAAGGAGACTGACGCTGATGGTAATTTTACTGTCTACAAAGCTCGACTTGTTGCGAAAGGTTTTTGACAAGTTCAAGGGGTTGACTACGATGAGACTTTCTCACCCGCAGCGATACTTAAGTCTGTCCGAATCATGTTAGCAATTACCGCATTTTATGATTATTAAATATGGCAAATGGATGTCAAAACTGCATTCCTGAATGGATTTCTAGAAGAAGAGTTGTATATGATGCAACCAGAATGTTTTGTCGATCCAAGAGGTGCTAACAAAGTGTGCAAGCTCCAGCGATCCATTTATGGACTGGTTGTAACATCCCCAGCATCACACTACAGTAATCCCTTATGATCAGTGCCAAGTCATCTTGATTTACAAAGCTTAATCATCTTGGGGTAATATCTCAGCTCAAATCCCTTCTCTGAATTCTATTCAAATTCAAAGTGAAATTTGAAGTTGCAAAACCTTGTTGGAAAAATGTTCATTATTTAGCAAATATTCCAAAACAATTGATGTTAAGAAAAAGAACATCACTATGTTGCTAAAATGAGCAGTAGCAATTAATCCAGTGCAATTCTAGCATTTTAAAATGCTACTCCAATTATGAAAATTCCAAATGGATTCAAATAAATCACAAGCTTATGGTGGCAATGCACCACTGCCCCTAGTATTTGTTTTCATGAGTGGCACATTTTTGCAAAAGATAATTACTGCAAAAGAAAATGCAAAAGGCTACCGTTAAATGAAAACAGAAAAGTTTTAAAAGAAAAAGAAAAGAGGAAAGGAAGCCCCTGCCTCCCTGGGCCTTGGCCCATCCGGACCAGCCGGCCCAACCTAGACGGCCCACCTCCCTGGTCGCTCTCCCCTCCCCCTGTTCAACCGACCGAGGGCGCGCGCCCGCGCGTCGCCGCCGGACCACCTCGCCGTCGATGAGGATAAGGCCGCCAGCGCCCCGACGCCTCGGGCCTCCTCCCCCACCCACCTCCATCCACTTGCCCGCTCCCTGCCTCACTCGCTCGCCTCTTCCTCTCCTCTCGTCCCGATCTGGACCTCCCGCGCGCCGTCGTCGCCGCTGTCTACCACCACCGCGGCCACCGCCCATCCCGCACCTCGCCAGCACGTCCACGAGATGCGCCGTCGACCTCTACCTCGATTACGCCTCGCCATCGAGCTTGGGAACGACCGCACGGTCGGGATCGAGCTCGTCCCCATCTTCTCTGTCGCCGGTGACTGCTGCTGTTTCCGGCCACCTCTGCGCTCCTAAGCTGTCACAGGGTTTTCGTAGCCGCTCGGTGAGCTCCTCCCTCCCTCCATTCTTCTCCTCACACCGCGTGGTTTGCCCTAGCTAGCTCGTCGCCGTTGCCGTGAGCTCGCCATCGTAGATCACCTCACCGTCGTGGCCACCGTGGCCCGAGCTCGCATCCGAGCTTGTAGCCGAGCTCCCGGGGCTCGTAGGAGCTCAAATATGCTCTTCGCATCGCTTGTCGCGCCCCACATCACCGTAGCCACCAACGCCCGATTCTGGCGTCCGCCGCCAACGACCTAGCGCTCGACTCCATCTGTTTTAGCTCGCACTAAGGCCACATATTGACGCGGGACGTTGTTCCCATTCGAACGCAACCAACCGCCGTCGATTTGGTCGCCGGACAACGAAACCCGAGCCCCTCCCGCACGCGCCGCCGTGTTTTGGGTCGTCGGAGCTGTCTCCGGCGCCATCGCCGACGTGGCCTGGCAGGTGGGCCATCTGTGCCACTGACGCTGGGCCCCACGGGTCCCCCTTGACTGGTTTGACCAGTCAACATGCTGAGTAGGCACTCTGACCCACTGACATGCGGGCCCCGCTAGCTTAAACGTTTTAAAAATAAATAAATCTGTTAATTAAAATATGTGAATTAATTAGTAATTAGTTAGTCACTGACACCAAGGGCCCACCCCTCTAATTAGCCTGTTAGATTAGTTTAATCCACTTTTAAGCTTACAGTGGCTGACATGTGGGCGCCACCTGTCTGGTTTGACTGGTCAGCCGACCTGTTGACCTGCTGACGTCAGCATTGCATCATGCTGACGTCATATTCCTTTTCTGTTAATATTAATAATTCCAGAATATGGTTTAATCTTTGAAAAATCATAGAATTTAAACCGTAACTCCGATGAAAATGTTTTCTATATGAAAGTTGCTCAGAAAAATCCAACGAATCCGAATATGCAGTCCGTTCATCTGTCACATGCCCCTAGAATGCTGAACATGGAACTTTCCCCCTCCGGTCATCTGTCTGACACAGGTCCGGAACTGGGAAAACATTCCCGGTTGACTTCCCCCCTCGCCGGTATCGTGTAGCACCGCATTAGAACACGTCTAGCTCTGCTGTTGTCCTGTTATGCTATGTTTGCTTTATATTTACTGTTTCTTCCCCCTCTTCTCTCCGGTAGACCCCGAGATCGATGCCGCCCTTGTGATCGACTACGTCGACGATGACCCCTCCTTGCCAGAGCAACCAGGCAAGCCCCCCCTTTGATCATCCCGATATCGCCCATTTCATTCTCTCATGCTTGCATTAGATTTTGATACTGTTATTGATGACTCCTATTCTGATGCATAGCCTGCTTTTGTATCTGCTATTGTACCTTACCTGCTTATCCTAAACTGCTTAGTATAGGTTGGTTAGTGATCCATCAGTGACCCCCACCTTGTCCTTGTTGCCCCTGCTTCATCATCGAAGACCCGATCAACGGGATTGAAGACCAGGCCCCGGCACCGCACATCACTTTTCCCTTAGTTGCTCGACACTGCTGGGTTACTATCGAGTGCTGAGGGTGAGACCTCTACAACACTTCTGATGTTAACCCTGTAGTGTAGCTATTCGGTCGTGGTTATAGAGGGTGATTCCGCCTTAACCACTTCCGATACGACTCTGTCGTGCAACCCCTCAAGTGTGAACCTCGGGGGTGAATCCTCTTATGTTCACCTTGATGATTACATCGAGTGGAATTCACCGGGGGTGATTCCTCGGGGTTTTCCCCTTGATGTTTAGACAAACACTTACTATGATTACTATGACTTTACACTGAACCATGTTATTAAAGACGGGTCGACCCTGAGGGGTACCCGCGCGAGCATAATTGCGAGTGATGTGGAGTCGGGTTGACCTGGAAGGTGCCCGTGAGATAATTACGAGGCGTGGCCGGGCATTCTTAGCCCTTGCCGCAAGTCCTTGAGACGGGGCAACGGGGTCACATCTTTCGTGAGTCTCTGCTTGTTACCGCGTGTTCCTAATCCACTACGATTTGGATATTTGATCCGAGGGGCCTCTGGCATGATAGCACTAACCATCACGTGGGCATAGTATGGGCGTTCTGCGTCGTATACATCAGCCGAAGCTTAATAGACGTCAGCGACTAAGCGGCGCGCGCCGGATTGGACTGGTAAGCACCTTCCTTTTTAAAGGAGGTAGCTAGGTCTGCTCACCGACCGCGCACGCAACGTGCAGGAGTTCCCGGGGAGATGGCCCATGACCCCCTGGGGGCATAAGTTTAGTCTGGCATGCCGGCCTCTCTATTAAGCCTAGGTCGGGTTGCGGCGTATTGTTTGGCCGAGGCTGGGCATGACCCAGGAAAGTGTGTCCGGCCGGAGTTAATCGAGCGTGGTGCGTAAGTTGGTGCACCCCTGCAGGGAAGAAAACATCTATCGATAGCATGTCCTATGGTAACGGACACTTGAAGTTGTATCCCGATCGATACAACTAGAACTGGATACTTGTGTTGAGAATTGGATGGTGATGAGGTGATAACTGGATAGTATGGCTCTGGGATTGCTTTCTCGCGGGGAGTCGAGAAAGGATCTCTGGCCGAGGTTGATAACACTACTACTACTTTACTTTATGCTACTCTACTCCCTCTTGTTTGCTGCAAGATGGTGGTTTCCAGAAGATGCTAGTCTTCGATAGGACTAGGCCTTCTCTCTATTCTGGCATTTCTGCAGCCCAGTCCACATATACAACCTTCCTTTGATAATGTTGCATATGTAGTGTAGATCCTTGCTTGCGAGTACTTTGGATGAGTACTCACGGTTGCTTTGCTCCCCCTTCCCCCCTTTCTTTTTCTTTCAGTTAATGCAACCAGATGTCGGAGCCCAGGAGCCAGATGCCACCGCCGGTGCCTACTACTATGTGGAGACCGCTAACGACCAGGAGTAGTTAGGAGGCTCCCAGGCAGGAGGCCTTGCCTTTTTCGATCGTAGATGTTTTTATGCTAGCCTTCTTAAGGCAAACTTGTCTAACTTATGTCTGTACTCAGATATTGTTGTTTCCGCTGACTTGTGTATTCGAGCTTATGTATTCGAGCCCTCGAGGCCCCTGGCTTGTAATATAAAGCTTGTATTATTTTAATTTGTGTCTAGAGTTGTGTTGTGATATCTTCCCGTGAGTCCTTGATCTTGATCGTATACATTTGCGTGTATGATTAGTGTACAATTGAATCGAGGGCGTCACACAGGTGCAAGCCTCTCGGAGTTGGAGTAAACGCTTTGATAGTGTGATCAAAGCATATGGTTTTATACAGACTTTTCGAGAAGCCTGTATTTACAAGAAAGTGAGTGGGAGTTCTGTAGCATTTCTGATATTATATGTAGACGACATATTGTTAACTGGAAATGATATAGAATTTCTGGATAGCATAAAAGGATACTTGAATAAAAGTTTTTCAATGAAAGACCTCAGTGAAGCTGCTTATATATTAGGCATCAAGATCTATAGAGATAGATCAAGACGCTTAATTGGACTTTCACAAAGCACATACCTTGATAAAGTTTTGAAAAAGTTCAAAATGGATCAAGCAAAGAAAGGGTTCTTGCCTGTATTACAAGGTGTGAAGTTGAGTCACACTCAATGCCCGACCCCAGCAGAAGATAGAGAGAAAATGAAAGATGTTCCCTATGCTTCAGCCATAGGCTCTATCATGTATGCAATGCTGTGTACCAGACCTGATGTATGCTTAGCAATAAGTTTAGCAGGGAGGCACCAAAGTAATCCAGGAGGGGATCACTGGACAGCGGTCAAGAATACCTGAAATACCTGAAAAGGACTAAGGATATGTTTCTCGTTTATGGAGGTGACAAAGAGCTAGTCGTAAATGGTTATGTCGATGCAAGCTTTGACACTGCTCTAGACGATTCTAAATCGCAAACCGGATACGTGTTTATATTAAATGGTGGAGCTGTCAGTTGGTGTAGTTCTAAACAAAGCGTCGTGGCGGGATCTACATGCGAAGCGGAGTACATAGCTGCTTCGGAAGCAACAAATGAAGGAGTCTGCATGAAGGAGTTCATATCCAATCTAGGTGTCATACCTAGTGCATCGGGACCAATGAAAATCTTCTGTGACAATACTGGTGCAATTGCCTTGGCAAAGGAATCCATATTTCACAAGAGGACCAAGCACATCAAGAGACACTTCAATTCCATCCGGGACCAAGTCCAGTTGGGAGACATAGAGATTAGCAAGATACATACAGATCTGAATGTTGCAGACCCGTTGACTAAGCCTCTTCCACGAGCAAAACATGATCAGCACCAAGGCTCCATGGGTGTTAGAATCATTACTATGTAATCTAGATTATTGACTCTAGTGCAAGTGGGAGACTGAAGGAAATATGCCCTAGAGGCAATAATAAAGTTATTATTTATTTCCTTATATCATGATAAATGTTTATTATTCATGCTAGAATTGTATTGACTGGAAACATAATACATGTGTGAATACATAGACAAACACAATGTCACTAGTATGCCTCTACTTGACTAGCTCGTTAATCAAAGATGGTTGTGTTTCCTGACCATGGACATGAGTTTTCATTTGATTAACGGGATCACATCATTAGGAGAATGATGTGATTGACTTGACCCATTCCATTAGCTTAGCACTTGATCGTTTAGTATGTGGCTATTGCTTTCTTCATGACTTATACATGTTCCTACAACTATGAGATTATGCAACTCCCGTTTACCGGAGTAACACTTTGTGTGCTACCAAATGTCACAACGTAACTGGGTGATTATAAAGGAGCTCTACAGGTGTTTCCAAAGGTACATGTTGAGTTGGCGTATTTCGAGATTAGGATTTGTCACTCTGATTATCGGAGAGGTATCTATGGGCCCTCTCGGTAATGCACATCACTATAAGCCTTGCAAGCAATGTAGCTAATGAGTTAGTTACGAGATGATGCATTATGTAACGAGTAAAGAGACTTGCCGGTAACGAGATTGAACTACGTATTGAGATACCGACGATCGAATCTCGGGCAAGTAACATACCAATGACAAAGGGAACAACGTATGTTGTTATGCGGTTTGACCGATAAAGATCTTCGTAGAATATGTGGGAGCCAATATGAACATCTAGGTTCCGCTATTGGTTATTGACCAGAGACGTGTCTCGGTCATGTCTACATAGTTCTCGAACCCGTAGGGTCCGCACGCTTAAAGTTAGATGACAGTTATATTATGAGTTTACATGTTTTGATGCATCGAAGGTAGTTCAGAGCCCCGGATGTGATAACGGATGTGACGAGGAGTCTCGAAATGGTCGAGACATGAAGATTGATATATTGGACGACTATATTCGGACACCGGAATGGTTCCGGAGGTTATCGGATGTATACCGGAGTACCGGGGGGTTACCGGAACCCCTCAGGGGGTTAATGGGCCTCATGGGCCCAAAGTGGAGTAGAGGCGGGGCGGCCAGGGCAGGCCACGCGCCTCCTCCCCCTCTAGTCCGAATAGGACAAGGAGGGGGGGCGACACCCCCCTTTCCTTCCTCTCCTCTCTCCCCTTCCTTCCCCCTCTCCTACTTGGACAAGGAAAGGAGGAAGTCCTACTCCCGGTGGGAGTAGGAGTCCTCCTGGCGCGCCCCCTCCTGGCCGGCTGCCCCCTCCCCCTTGCTCCTTTATATAAGGGGCCAGGAGGGCACCTCTAGACAATAATTGATCCTTGAGATCTATTAGCCGTGTGTGGTGCCCCCCTCCACCATATTCCACCTCGATAATATCATAGCGGAGCTTAGGCAAAGCCCTACGTCGGTAGAGCATCATCATCGTCACCACGCCGTTGTGCTGACGAAGCTCTCCCTCGAAGCTCGGCTAGATCGGACTTCGAGGGATGTCATCGAGCTGAACGTGTGTTGATCTCGGAGGTGCCGTGCGTTCGGTACTTGATCGGTCGGATTGTGAAGACGTACGACTACATCAACCGTGTTGTGCTAACGCTTCCGCTTTCGGTCTATGAGGGTACGTGGTCAATACTCTCCCCTCTCATTGCTATGCATCACCATGATCTTGCGTGTGTGTAGGATTTTTTTTGAAATTACTACGTTACCCAACAATCACCTCTTAGAATCCTTCTCCTCACCGCGGCTCTCCAAGTAGCCAGGGTCGTGCTCATCTTCGTGAGGGCGGCACTGTTCACTTTATTCCCTAAGAGGCGTGTGTTTGCGAAGTCACTGGGGAACTTGTATCGTTCGTGCAGCTTCGTGAAGAGGAGGTTGCGCAAACTCCCTTGATCACGATGCCTTAGGTTGTCGGTGTTGATCGAGACGGTGCTCCGGAGAATGCACCCGTGTTGTCCCGAGTACCCACTAACTAATTATTTGGGCGCCGTTGGATGCCCACTCGAGGACACTTCAGTAAATTCCTGCTTGACAGTGCCGAGCATGTTCGGGCGCCGGTCCTTCCATTGCCTCTTCGGTTGGCTGCCATCTGTGCGTGCGCTGCCATCATCAGTGGTGGCATCCTTGGTGGCACCATCAGTGGTGTCATCCCCGACGCCACTAGGGGTTGTGTAGTCGGGATCGGTGTCTTCCGTGGCGTCCTCATAGCAGTGAGGTTCTTCCTCCATCTCTTGGGACAGCTCCTAGAATGCCTTGCCCGAACCACCGGCCTCATCGTTATGGGCCATGTTCGCTCTAAATAGGAAAAAAGTTTGGTCAAAAAGTTGGTTATTATCAAGGAACAGGATCTCTAAGTTGACCAAATAACCTAATTCTCGAGGAATGTCGCGAAAAAGTTGGTTATTGTCAAGGAACAATTGAGAGATGTTTGTGATATTGCCTAGGTGTTTTGGGATGGAACCTATTAGTTTGTGTGCTAAGGTCCAAGTCCATGTTCTCAAGGTCTAAGATAATTTAATCAGGGCAGTGGCAGTGGATTTGTGCACAAGCTAAAGGAAAAGGGGTGAAAAGGGGGAGATGGTTAGCTTTGATGAGCAGGCAGCATCTTCCTAACCCCTTCTTCTTGTCTCCTCTCACTATCTCTCTCACACACATGGCAAGCGAGGGTGTCTGAGTATGTGAAAAAAATACTAAACTAATCCAACCACTAAAGCACTAGTCACTACTATTGTATAATCTTTTTATAGCTTTGTATATATGTATGGCTCCAATGGGTGCCACTGCCATGCATCCCTCTCCTATCATTTAATCATGATCAGCCCATCATTTTGACCAGAGATTAGTTTTGGTTAATTAATTAACTAGTGTGTGCCACAGCAGAGCACAAATCTCCATCTAGCTAGTAGGAGTAGCTTTCCAAGGCCTCTTTCCAAGGCCTCTTTCGATTGAGAATCGGGCACCTTCTAGGTCAAGAAAATTGGGCATGACCTTTGCTAATTTTCTTGACCTAGGAGTGCCCCATTCTCAACCAAAACGGAAATTAATCAACATTTCAGGAGAAAGGGGTCATTTCAGAAGATCACAAGTAGCAGCAGCATCACTTGACAAAATCACAAGTAGCAGAGCATCATCATCATCACAAGTAGTACAGCAGTAGCAGTGAATACAATGAGTACAGCAGCAGCAACATCATCACAAGTGTTGTGATGCCCCTTCAAACAAGAGTTTCCTTCTCTCTCTCTCTCTCTCTCTCTCTTTTGACATGAACAAACAAGGGTTGCCAATTCAAACTAACTTGTGGTGATGTTGTTCCTTTAAAGTGCAGTTCAGTATATGTAACAAAAAATAGGTGACAAAACTTGCACACCCCTCTCCGCTTAACGAGGCAGGGAAACAGTGCCAGGACAACAACCAAACACTGTCCAGGCACAGTTTAGGGAGGCTCCAAGCCAGACACGATTCAATGTGGACACTATCCAAACAGACCCTAAATGACTGGGGATACTTGTAAAAACTTGGTTTAGCTCCTTTCACACATAGATAAGCAATTGGGCAAAAGACACAATTTCCTGTAAGAACTTGAAAAAGAAACTATGCCATATGTACTTCAAGACTTCAAGTATATAGCCACAAAAAATAGTTCATGCATGTATGAGCCGTGGATCATGCTGTTTCCGAAAAGAGTAAACCCACAGGGGGCAACTTACCTGTGATTTCAGGCTAATTGTATTAAAATTTGAAGCAACTACTATCAGACATGTAAAAAAGGTGCTATCTCTCTCTTGCAAAAAAGTGCAGTTCCTTTAAAGTTTCAAATTTGCACTTGCATTGCATTTAAACATGCCCATTGGGTGTGGGTGAACCATTCAGAACAATCAGCCATGGCAATGTCACATTTCAGCACCAAAGTGGCTTGCACTTCTTTTTAGTTGAACTTTTTTTAATAGACAAACAACTAAATGCTCAGAACTTCTACTACTACCACTAGATCATTTTGCTCTAGAACAGAACCAAGATTTTTTTTATATAAAAATACGCAGTTCACAGATTTCGGCACAAGAAGTCCAGTTCATGTCGTACCAACAGTGCTTAAAATAGTTGGCCAAACAAAAAATTTAACAATAAGGTGCATTGACTTTTTCTTTAAAAGGTTATACTTGAAGAACTAAGCTCCAGGTCCACTACAAACAAGTTTCAGTTCCAAGTTTGGCACTTTCTGTCCGACACAAGCCACAACCCCCTTGAACATTCAGCAAGTGCACGAAACAAACGCATGTTACATGACAAAAAACAAATTGACGCATCAATTGGAAGCCATCCATCATATACCATCAGAAAAAGGCTAGAGAGAATTGGGGAAACAAAGGTGAACTGCTACGTCTTGAGCTTGTGTTGGTTTTCCTTGAAGAGCAAAGGGTGATGCACCAATAGTAGCGTAAGTATTTCCCTCGATTTTTGAGAACCAACGTATCAATCCAGTAGGAGGCTCCTCAAAAGTCCCACACACCTACACAAACAAACAAAGAACTCGCAAACAACGCAATAAAGGGATTGTCAATCCCTTCACGGCCACTTGCAAAAGTGAGATCTGGTAGAGATAGTATGGTAAGATAAATATATTTTTGGTATTTTATAATATAGATGCAAAAAGTGAAGATGCAAATAAAATTAGGTTGAAAGCTTATATGATAAAGGATAGACCCGGGGGCCATAGGTTTCACTAGTGGCTTCTCTCAAGATAGCATAAGTATTACGGTGGGTGAACAAATTACTGTCGAGCAATTGATAGAAAAGTGAATAATTATGAGATTATCTAGGCATGATCATGTATATAGGCATCACGTCCGCGACAAGTAGACCGACTCCTGCCTGCATCTACTACTATTACTCCACACATCGACCGCTATCCAGCATGCATCTAGAGTATTAAGTTCATAAGAACAGAGTAACGCATTCAGAAAGATGACATGATGTAGAGGGATAAACTCAAGCAATATGATATAAACCCCATCTTTTTATCCTCGATGGCAACAATACAATACATGCCTTGCAATCCTTTCTGTCACTGGGTAAGGACACCGCAAGGTTGAACCCAAAGCTAAGCACTTCTCCCATGGCAAGAAAGATCAATCTAGTAGGCCAAACCAAACCGATAATTCGAAGAGACTTGCAAAGATAACTCAATCATACATAAAAGAATTCAGAGAAGATTCAAATATTTCTCATAGATAAACTTGATCATAAACCCACAATTCATCCGATCTCGACAAACACACCGCAAAAAGAGTTCACATCGAATAGATCTCCACAAGAGAGGGGGTGAACATTGTATTGAGATCCAAAAAGAGAGAAGAAGTCATCTAGCTAATAAATATGGACCCGAAGGTCTGTGGTAAACTACTCACAACTCATCGGAGGGGCTATGGTGTTGATGTAGAAGCCCTCCATGGTCGATTCCCCCTCCGGCGGAGCACCGGCGAAGGCTCCAAGATGGGATCTCGCGGATACAGAAGGTTACGGCGGTGGGAATTATTTTTCGTTGGCTCCCTGGATGTTTTCGGGGTACGTGGGTATATATAGGAGGAAGAAGTACGTCGGTGGCTGAGGGAGTCCTGGACTAGGGGGTGTCCGGATAGCCGACTATCATCTTTGGCCAGACTCCTAGACTATGAAGATACAAGATTGAAGACTTCGTCCCGTGTCCGGATGGGACTTTCCTTGGCGTGGAAGGCAAGCTTGGCAATACGGATATGTAGATCTCCTACCATTGTAACCGACTCGGTGTAACCCTAGCCCTCTCCAGTGTCTATATAAATCGGAGGGTTTTAGTCCGTAGGACAAACACCAATCATACCATAGGCTAGCTTCTAGGGTTAGCCTCTCTGATCTCGTGGTAGATCTACTCTTGTACTATCCATATCATCAATATTAATCAAGCAGGAGTAGGGTTTTACCTCCATCGAGAGGGCCCGAACCTGGGTAAAAACATCGTGTCCCTTGTCTCCTGTTACCATCCGCCTAGACGCACAGTTCGGGACCCCCTATCCGAGATCCGCCGGTTTTGACACCGACATTGGTGCTTTCATTGAGAGTTCCTCTGTGTCGTCACCTTTAGGCCCGATGGCTCCTTCGATCATCAACAACGACGCGGTCCAGGGTGAGACTTTTCTCCCCGGATAGATCTTCGTATTCGGCGGCTTTGCACTGCAGGCCAGTTCGCTAGGCCATCTGGAGCAGATTGAAAGCTACGCCCCTGGCCATCAGGTCAGATTTGGAAGTTTGAACTACACGGCTGACGTCCGCGGAGACTTGATCTTCGACGGGTTTGAGCCACGGCCAAGCGCGCCGCACTGTCACAATGGGCATGATCTAGCTCTGCTGCCGGACAGTTCCCTGGAGGTCGCACAAGTGTCCACTCCGACCCTTAGCTCGGAGCCGACTGCGCCGATCGAGGACGGGTGGCTGGACACCGCCTCGAGGGCTGCTACCTCTAAGGCGATAGAGCCGAATACCAACCCTGTCCTTTGCGAAGCTCGTGACTCCAAGGTGCCGGACTCCTCTCCGGACTCCGAACCTTCCGCGCCCCTGCCAATCAAATCCGGTTGGGCGCCTGTTATGGAGTTCCCTGCCACGGACATCTTTTTGCACTCGCCCTTCGGCGACATCCTGAACTCGCTAAAGTCTCTCTCTTTATCAGGAGAGCCTTGGCCAGACTATGGTCAGGAAGGTTGGGACACGGATGACGAAGAAATTCAACGCCCACCCACCACCCACTTTGTAGCCACTGTCGATGATTTAACCGACATGCTCGACTTTGACTCCGAAGACATCGACGGTATGGACGGTGATGCCGGTGATGACCAAGAACCAGCGCCTACAGGGCACTGGAAGACCACCTCAACTCACGATGTATATATGGTGGATACACCTAAAGAAAGCGATAATGAGGAGAAACGGGACGCTGCGAAGGACAATTCCCTCGAAAAGCAGTCAAAACGGCGATGCAAGCGCCGCTCAAAGTCCCGCCTCGACAAAGACAGCACCCATACAGACCCAGGCATAGAGCAGGGCGTACTGGTGGACGACGAACATGCCCTCGAGCAACCATCCGAACAGGATAACTTGGATAAACAATCCGTCCCCAGCGAAGATAACAGTCCGGACGATCTCACACCGGACACATCGTTGGAGCAAAAGAACCTCCACAAAAGGCTCGTCGCCACTGCACGTAGTCTGAAGAAGCAGGAGCGGAAGCTCAAAACAGCGGAAGACACACTCAGAATGAGATGGAGCAAAGTACTCAACACCGCAGACAAATACGGCGATAGTCGCCAAACAAAGAGCTACTCGAAGCGAAAATGTGATGCCCCCGATTCAATCGTACACTAATCATACACGCAAACGTGTACGATCAAGATCAGGGACTCACGGGAAGATATCACCACAACTCTAAACACAAAAGAAAGAGATACAAGCTTCATATTACAAGCCAGGGGCCTCGAGGGCTCGAATACAAAAGCTCGGTACACAAGCGAGTCAGCGGAAGCAACAATATCTGAGTACAAACATAAGTTAAACAAGTTTTTGCTTTAAGAAGGCTAGCACAAACAACAACGATCGAAGAGGCAAGGCCTCCTGCCTGGGACCTCCTAACTACTCCTGGTCGTCGGCGGGCTCCACGTAGTAGAAGGTAGTAGTCAGCGGGTGTTCACACTCAATGTAATCATCAAGGTGCACGTAAGAGGGACCACCCTTGAGGTTCACACTTTAGGTGTTGCACGACAGAGCCGTATCGGGAATGGTGAAAGAGGAAATCACCCTCGATGACCACGACCGAATAGCTACACTACATAATTATCATCAAGAGTGCGTTATGAGGGATCACCCTTGGCACTCGATAGTAGCTTTGCAGAGTCGAGCAACTAAAGGGGTGTGATGTGACGTGAGGTGTCGGGCTCTGGTCGTCGATCATGTTCATCGAGTCGTCGATGATGAAGCATGGGCAACAAGGACAAGTGGGGGTCACTAATGGATCACTAACCAACCTATACTAAGCAGTTTAGGATAAGCAGGTAAGGTACAACAGCAGGTTACAAAAACAGGCTATGCATCAGAATACGAGCAATCAATAACAGTAGCAAAATCTAATGCAAGCATGAGAGTATAGAATGGGCAATATCGAGATGATCAAAGGGGGGCTTGCCTGGTTGCTCAGACAAGAAGAAGGGTCGTCATCGACGTAGTCGATCACAGGGACATCAGCATCGGTCTCGGGGTCTACCGGAGAGAAGAGGGGGAAGAAACAGTAAATACATAGCAGACAAGTGCATAACAGGACAACAGACAGAGCTAGACGTGTTCTAACGTAGCGCTAGGCGATACTGGCGAAGGGGGGAACATCCGGGAAAGTATTCCCGGTTCCGGACGTCTGTCAGACAGATGAACCGGAGGGGAAAAGTTCAACGTTTGCTATGCTAGGGATGTGTGGCGGGCGAATGGACCATGTGTTCGGATTCGTCTCGTCGTTTTGAGCAACTTTCATGTAGAAAACTTTTTCATCCGAGCTACGGTTTAATTCCTACAATTTTTCAAAGACTTAAACAATATTCTTAGATTTTTGTATTTAGTTTAATCCGAATTGACCAAGTCAAATTTGACTAGTCAAAGAGGCATGTGTGGCCCACATGTAAGTGTCATAGGTGCCATTTAATTAGTCCAAACTAAGTTAAACTAATGGGGTCACATGCCATCTGTACATAGACTACTAGTTAACTACTACTAACCTAAACTAGCACTAACAAGGGCCGGCCACACACGGCCGTGGCCAAGCCGGCCACACACACCACACACAGCACGCAACACACAATTCTGTTCTCTGAACATAGCATTTTGCGATTTTTGTAGTAATTAATCCACGCACCAAATGGATTTGGTCCAATAGAAACATTTGAGCCTTGTCTAGTGTACTACCTACTCATATTATTTTTACACATATTAACAACTGTTTAACCGCTAATTAGGGGTTGTTTAGGGGCTTAGTCATTGTAGAAATAGAAAAGCTAGCAACATCTACAGTAGGAAGCAGCAGTACAGTAGAGCAGTAGCAAGCGGGCGGG